>NC_137708.1:20666427-21201938 GCF_964034855.1 Anser brachyrhynchus
CATTGCTATTATGGCCTGGCTGTAAAGCAATTTCACAGAATGGGAGAGGACCATGATATCCCCATCACAGCTTAAAAACCTCCCTAATCGCACCAGATTTACATAATCTTATCAGGGAGTTTGGATTAAAGGTTTGAAAAAATTCATATTTGCCCACAGGGTTGGGAAATGAGCAAAGCATCACCCTTGCAGGAGGCTAATCATTCGAATTGGGTTTTGAACATGCAAAAGTGCCTTCCTCCGATGCAGTAACGTCTATGGGCATCTGCAGACCCAGTGACTGTAGGGGACCATTTGTGTATTTGTATCTTCTACCAAACAGAATTTAAAAGCGAGTTGGAAAGAAAAAAAGCTGAAATAGAGACCCTGGTATTTCAGTCTGTGACTCGGGCTCTGAAGCTCAGTGGGCCAAATGCAGCCCCTAGCTCTCCTGAGGAAATGCACCATGATCCAGACACTTCTCCCTGCCTGGAAATCTCCCAGGGCACCTTTAGGCCTTCAAACACACACACTTGGTGGCAGTTTTAAATACAAATCCATCAATCCAGGCTGCCATGTCCAACCATTTTCAAATTTGGACACACCCTCCAAACCTAATCAAAATTTTGAAGTATTTTCTGAAAATTTAACTGAGAAATCTTGTCATTTTAAATAAAATCTGGAATTCTTATTTCTAAGAAAATAGTAAATGATGGAAGAATTGCCATCTCAGCAGTCCTGGCTCTGGCACAAGAGCTGATCCTTATTTTACCAGGGAACCAGTAGGTGTGCAAATGTGAGCACTGCAGAGGCGACACGGTGGCAGGAGCAAAACTCCCCTTTGTCCGCACAAACCTGCCCTGATGCTGGCTGCAGACCTGGTCTGTTTTTAGGGGCTATGGAGATTATAGCCAGCACATCAGTGTGAGGTGTTAAAAGCTGTAAGTGAGGAAGCAGCCAAATTAAGCTGGGTGGAGAAGTCCTCTGTCCTTCCCAAAAGAAAAACTGGGGCATGATTCACAGTGAGAGTCTCTCCACGTTGTCAAACTGAATATTTTTCCTTCAAAAATACCTTCCTAAACTCTAGACTAAGCCTGTGCTTGCAGAATAGCCAGCCCTGATTTGGCTAAATCGATGCAACTGAAAGCAAGGCAGAGACTTTCTCACAGCTGTCCACGTGTTGCAAGGGACAGCTCAATCATGCCATTTTCAGAGAGAGACAGTAATTTGTGTTGGTGTGCAGCGTGTTCACAGAAAGCCAAGGCTGCACCCCCCTGCTCAGCGCTGCTGCTGGTTGCTCCTTGCTTGTGCTTTCTTCAATCCCAGATGGAAAGGGGGTGCCACTTCATTTCCTCTTTTTCCATGATCCTGATTCTGCAAGGCTAAAGCCAAGCTCCCTTGGACTCTGATACTAAAACAAGTACTAAGTACTTTGCTGAATCAGGCCCTCTTAAAACAAGAGGAGGAAGACATTCAAGCTCTCTAATCCAGCAGCACAGCGGGGAACTGCTTGTCTCTGCATGATTGTGTAATTGCTTTTTGAAGAGAAGCAAGTTTCTCTGTCCACGTAGCACTGATAAACCTCAGTAGTCACTCTGGTCTCCCAGCCCAACTTTCAAGATTATTTGTTATGGATAAAAGGAAAGATGCTTCCATTTCCATAGCTGACAAGCTTTGCTGCGGGGCATGAATTTATTTTCCATGCTGTTGGTCTGTTCCTCCCTGTATCAGGCTAATTCATCAGATTAATAAAGGACGATTTAGCTTCCTGCAGGGCGTTATTGATCTCACAGGGAACGTGGTGGCTGTTTGCGATGCCCCCTTTCCCCCAAGGAAAGAGGATGGTTTTAAAATATTTCTGATGCTTGAAAGTTGCAGCAGGCTCTCACAGAGCAACCACAGAAGAGGAAAAGGCTGGGGCAGAGGGCACAGCCCCTTGGTGTCTGTGATTTCCCCTGCTCCCAGCACTGCCTCCCCTGCAAGGCTGAAGCACATCCAGAAGTGGACGTGTTCCAGGAATGTTCACACGTCATATTTTCACTGTGTTTCTTTCCTAACGTGGCAATTACCCTCTTTATCCAGACAAAATTATTCCTATACCTTTAGGCTACAACATTGGACGAAGAGCTTTAATTCTCCATAATCTCCCAGCTGTTCCCTTGATCCCTGCTTGTCTGGGCAGAAATCCCTGCCTTGCAAACCAGCCGGCTGCTGCTTTCCAAGATGAGGGACTTGATGTTTGACCTTATTAAAAAACAAACCTTGTTTATTTGTGCCAAGATGCAACCCGTTGATGCTCAGCCTTGGTGACTTACTACCTTGTTCTCCACCTTTCTTCTGGCTTAATGACATCTATGAACATTCCATTTTCTCCCCCAAACCACCAACAGACATGTTAAATCATGAAAGAGCAAGGCCTGAGCCCCCTCAGGACCAGGACAAAACAAGCCCTCCTACTCCCCTGTTTGCAGCTGTGTTGCGAGGATTATAAGCCAGCCACCTTGAAATCTGCTCAGCCCATACTGTATTAATTTCATATAATTCTAAATCCTTAATCAATAACTTCGAAGAACCAAATATCTGTGTAAATTACAACAACATTATTACCTTTAGCAGTCTAATTTGCAATCTCATTAAAAAGATATCAAGCTCTTTTCTGTAACTCTACAGTGATGGAATAACTCTCCATCCTTCATTAGCCATACCCTGGCACGCGCTGCCGCATATTTGTCTAGCAGTGGTGTCAAGCTGGGATGTCCCCAGCCGATTTCCAGATCCCAGCACAGCAGCATTGTGCTTTCCTCGCTGCCCAGCCATGACCCAAGCACCACTGACAATCAGCAGGACTGGTTTGGGGAGCAGCTGCACCAGTCCTGGTGCCGGTGCCCCATACAGGGGTCAGTGGTGGCCACACTGTGCCATGCCATATGCCTGAAGTCACTGTGGGACTCTCCATCCCATGGTATGACCATGGCCAAAACACATTTCCCCAAACACGACACATCTATGGCATATTTCTGCATTTATTGAATACTTTTTCTGCATTAACAACGGCTTTTCTGCAGTGCTCAGCTGGTAATTGGCCAAAAATGCCTTTTCTTCCCAATACATTCTGAAAAGCACTAAGCTCTGCTTGCATCCTTTTCCTCTCTATAAGAAAGAAAAACTTGGTTTCTCAAATATAGGAGAGTTTGGGATATGGAGATGTCCAAGAGGAGGGCTAGGTGGATTTCTGCCACCAGCAGTCTCTGCAGGCAGGCGAGCTGGATCCAGCCCACACCTGACCGCTGCCTCCATCCCCATTTAGACTCATTTCTCATCAGCAGCCTGTTACTCCAGAGTTTCCAGTCCCACCTCATAAGGCTGTATTTATTTATCCATCTTTTAGCAGAACAGATGAAACAGAGCTATGCCAAATTCTAGTTCATAAAGCCTAGGAAGGAGATTGGATGTGCCTAGATTACAAAGGAAAATAACTGTGGAGAACTTATTTTGGAAAGGAGAGAAGTGTTTTAAAAGTGCTGTGCTGACAAGGCAGACCTTGCACGTCATCTTCCTGTAAGTGGTTTATGATTGCTCTCACAAATGCTAAATGATATGCAAATTATTTGCCACGTCCTCCTGTTTCGAGCTCCATCCATCTTCTTCCTTGTCTTCTTTTCCCCTTCCTATGAGAAGTGTTTGTCCCACCCCCAATACCATGGATGGAGAGAGTGGAAAAGGAAAATACTCAGGCTGCCTCCCGGCGCTGCGCGAGCGGCTCTGCGGGGAGCGGCTGTTGCTCCTAATTAAACAGCGCGGATCCGTCCTGCTCATCAGCCTGGCAGCAGTAAGCCCTTCTCCCACCTCGGGTGCTGGAATTAATGCTGCTGAGAGACAACATAAATTGCAGCTTGAAAACAGCAGATGAGGTGCATGCTTGCTGCCATTAAAAGGCTTTAAAATTGGTTAAGGTTGGAAAACGAAAAAAAAAAAAAAAACACACCATAAAAGATCTGGGTATGGCTGTAAAAGGCTGAATGCCAATAGCAGAGAGAGTCAAAATTTGGTTAATTATTATTACACAAATAGCCTGTTACATGACAGCAAAGTGAATACATATACATGTATATATTTATATGCATATATATATATATTTTTAGGTCTGAGAGCTACAATAACCTTAAATAACAGCATTTTTTCTGAAATTCTTCAAGTTCAGTCTGCACAGAAACACTGAATAGCCACTGGAAGAAAATGAGTGAGGAGCTCTGACACAGAGGCTGGGGCCCAGCCTGCCTTTCCTCCAGGCCAGCCCGAGCCCCCCAGCTGTGGCCATTCCCTCCTGACCCCATGAGCCTTCCTTCCCACCTCACCAGCCTTCCTACTCCTTGGGCAGGATGGGAGCACTGCGTGCAGGTGTCTCCCAGCTGGGGCAGACAAAAGCATGTTGTGGTGGGCCAGCCTCCTCCGTCTGTCCAGCACAAGCTGTATCCTTCACTGTATTTTAACCAATTTGTCAGGGAGATGAATGATTTTTGACTTTTTTCCCCCGCCTTTTTTCCTCTCCATACTGAAGAGCAGCCCTGCATGCAGCAAACGCAGCCCAAAGGAGCGCAGGCTGGTTTTTCTGCTCACCTGTCGTGGGAGGGAGCAGGCAGTACGGGACCGTACAGAGGGAGGATGCGAGTCTGGATCAAGGCACTGAAGCTGCCAGCTCCTCCTGCTGTTACAGAGAAGCAGAAGAAGAATCCTGACCCTTTGTCTCAGTGTCGGGGACCCGCTCACACAGTGGCTGTACCACCAGCGTCTCCCCTCGGGCAGCCTAGTCCAAGACGCCCTCCGGACACAACATGAATGGCACCAGTGGCATGCGCCAAAAAGCTGACAGCGAGGAGGAAGGCCTGGAGAAGCACTGCAGGAAAAATCAGGGAAAGCACAGGGGAAAGACCAGGAAAACCCTCCAGGCTTTGAGGGAGAGAAACCAGCCCAAGCAGTCCCAGGACAGCACATAACTGCCGTGCACTGCTGTAGCATGGAGTAAGTGATCCTCACAGGGAGCTTTGTTCAAAAACATTAGCCTCACAAGCAGATATTTCTCTGTGTGAATTATGAAGTGTTATTTCATGTTTAGTTGAATTGATTTGCATTGAAAGTTTTAAAATCTGCCTAATAGTTATCTTAAACTAATTTGTCATCCAGAATACAATAAACCATTATTTGTCAGCTCACGAGGAGCTGACTCTCCCATGTCAGAGGAACTGGAAGAAAACAAAACAGAAATACCTGAAATGCTGGAGTGAGCATCTAGGTTGCTGCGTTTGGACGGGATAAAGCAACCAGCACAGGTAGTCATAGGACTGAGACCTGAGCGAGCGATGGTGCTCAGTTACCCAACACCACCAGCAGGGTTCCAGCCTGACCCAGCCAAGGGTGCAGCATGGCAGCACCAGCCCCCAGCCCCTGCCACAGCAGCAGGGAGGAAGCCACGCAGAGCTACAGCACGATGAATGTATTTGAAATTCCTTTGACGGCAGCACAACATAATGCATTTTATCTTTGTGAGATCTTGCAGCAATCGAGAGCTCTACAGCTCCATCCCGGGGAGCAGATGTTATGCAGTTCTCAGCTTGCAGCATCTCGCCAAATTTTACTGCCACTGCAAAGTCTCCCCCTGGCCCTGCAGCTAGTTCCAGGCTAATGGTCTCTATTTTGCAAAAAGTGATTGTGAAACACAGGCAGCATTTTTTAGGGCAGGACGAAAGGGCGTTCTGTCTGAGAGTGCTGCTGGCAGGATGTCCCTGGGGTGTCCTCACCAGGACATGTTGTCACTGGGGCTGCCGCAGGAGAGCCCCGCTGCCCTGCGCTCCAGCAGCACCTTCTTGGCCAGGAACAGGGCACACATTGAGGTGACATCCTTGCGGTAGCATTTCCCTCCCTGCCTGGAGGCTCTTTGCTCTAAACCCCTCGCTGCTGCTGGGTTTGGACTTCACAGAGCCCTTGCATTGCCCAGCAGGATGCAGGGCTGGCCTGCTGCAAGCAACTG
This sequence comes from Anser brachyrhynchus, assembly GCF_964034855.1. Taxonomy (NCBI): domain Eukaryota; kingdom Metazoa; phylum Chordata; class Aves; order Anseriformes; family Anatidae; genus Anser; species Anser brachyrhynchus. Next base: position 20,672,432 of record NC_137708.1, read on the forward strand.
CCGTGCAATGTGCAATGGGTTGGGAAAGCCATGCAGAAGAAATGTCCTCCACGAGGCTTGGGCCTCCCATCCTCCCCACTGCACCTGCCTCAGCCTGCAGCCCTCCTCATAAAACACCACCACGTAACTTACGGGAGGTGTCAGCTGCAAGCCACAGCCAAAGAGAAGGTTTATTTAAGATACCATGTGGATTGTTGTATGAGATCCTGATGGATTATCCCTATCTGAGAATTTACAGATACGGCAGGAGTGCGGCCAACAATTTGGATTAGTTTAGATTAAACCCAGGCTGGGTTGTTTTTTCTCCCTAAGGAAATCTCAGCCTTAGGTCTACAGATTTTTTTTTCTAAAGGAAAGATGTCGACAAAAACAATTTTCGTGCTTTCCATCAGGCACCTAAAGTGCTTTTTCCATCAATCACCTTTGATATATGGAGGCAGAAGCGTGAGTTACTTCATTAAGAGCACTCACACATAGCTGGGTACATTTACATATTAATCAGACAGCTGAGCTGCTGATCTTCCCCCTGCGTGCATCTGCAGCCATCAGTCAGAGCAGGAGTGCTGTGAAACACCCTGCGTCCCGCTGCGTGCTCCAGCCCCACGATGGGTGCTGGCGGCAGGGAGCGGCTCGTGCTCAGCACTCCTGTGGAGCCCAGCACTGCTCACTCTGTGACTGTGGCATCAAGACGGCACCGAGACTGGGGTGGTAACCCCCAGGGCATCGGTCAGGGTGAAAGGGGCTGAAGCAGTGGTCCCCACATTTGGGTTCTCATTTGTTGCTGTCTGTGGAGTAAAGGGGCAGAAAGGTCAGCTGCCAGAGGCCTGGCTCGGACTGAGGGATGTGCCCAGGATGACATTGTGCAGCGCTCCTTTGGGTCAGGACCATCTATCCTTCACTTCATTTTTAAAGATTAGCTTTAAGGTTGGTTTCCTACTTTTAGCATTTGCCTCTCCCAAGAGCATGAAAAGAGAAACACCACCACAAGCACAATGGGGCAAAACCCCTGTGACACCAGATCTTGGAGTGATGGTCATACTCATCAAGGTGAGTGCAAGGTAAGGACACCTCTGCTCCTTCCAGAATAGCAGCGTGGGGCATTACTGCAAGGAGAAACTGGTTAAACTACAGAAAGGCCCCCATGCATGTGGCCTCACCGTGGCCCACCTGGGAGGTAGAAATTCAGACCCACCAGGAAGAGCCCTGAGTGTAGGGACAGGTTCACATACCCCAAACCCTTACTCACACTGCAATTTGGCCTCTCCAGGCACACAGACACAAGTCACATTTCTTTCCCAATATGTTCCCACCAGCAGTGTTGTGCGTGTTTTCTCTCCCAGCATTTAAAGGCAGGAAATAATTATTAAAATATTCATCTAGATACTAAAATAATTAAAAGTTAAAAAAATCAGTAACTACCAGCTTTGACTGAAGATGAACAGGTATTTGGGTTTTCAAAGAGATGCTTCTTTGGCGTAAGCACATGACTGAACTGATAATCTTTATACAACTGCTCCTCTGCTTTTTACTTGAATTAGAGGATACACTTCTAAAAACCCGTCCTCAAGTGGGTTCTGGGTCCTTCTGAAAACCTGGTATAAAAGCACAAGACAGCTCTGAGTGATGAAACACAGTAATCGCTCACAAATTACCATCACTATAGCCTGCTGCTTTGAACACAGTTTGAAACAGAAGTGCAAACATATATATACATATATAAATACATATATATATATACATATATATTTTAAATGAGTGACCCAGCTCAGACCACTTCAGTTAGATCTCAGAGATACAGCAGGTTTATTGCAACAGAAAAAACGTCATTTATGCAAACACCTGAGGAGGATGGAGTATTCCGTACCAAGATGGAAATGCTTTTCCCCCAAAGATTTTTTTTTTTTTCCCCCCCTCCTCCCAGCCCCATCTGGAAGGGCCATGAAGCCCTTGAGCAGATTTCTGTGACAGCCCAAGAGGACAGCGGTTTTCCTCCCGGGGCAGTGCCCACAGAGGTGAGTAGGACCCTGCGCTGAGAAGGCTGTATGTTCTCACATGCTGGGGCACAAGAAGCAGGACAGACACCTGCAGAGGATCACATGGGATGGACAGATGGACACCTGTGGGGTGAAGGGTGATGTACCGGCCTGCTTGGTAGTAGGCAGGGGCTGACCTGCCCACCTCCACCCTACCAAGGGGCTCCCACCACGGCCTCACTGCCACGCGCAGACTGATAAGGCCCTGCCAGGCCCACAACAACACGGCCTCCTCAGCTGTCCATGGCCCTAGGCCACCCCCCCACATTTGCCTGCTGCTGGAAGGATCAGGGCCTTCAGCCACCACCATGCCGACACCAAGGGCCCTGCAGAGCCAGCATTTTGTGGCGGCGCAGCTTCCAAAAGCTGCATTTGATCAGCCATGACGAGCGTAGACCCTCTGGCGCTGGCAGGAGCCGCAGGTCCCACCAGCAGCTCCCGCTGCCTCATGGCGCAGGTGTCCATGGAGCTCTGCCACTTCCTCCTCCTCGCCACCTCAGGTTCTCTACCCGGCACTGCAGCTTCCTCCAAAGCCCAGACTATAAGCGGCATCAGCGGCTTCTGCCTCAGTTGCTTCTCTCCGCTTGCTGGCAGGTTCATTTTTCTTACGGCTTCTTGTCCCGGGACCTGTGCAGCTCCACCCCATGGCCAGACAAACAGCTTGACTGGCACTGACACATCCCCCTTGTCTCCCTCTGTTCCATGATGTTATTTTCTAACCCATACCTTACTGTCTCCCCCTGCTTGGCTCCCATCTCTCCTTTTCTCCACTTCCAGCTCCCCCCAGACACTCTGCAGAAGACCCCAGCCCACACCAGACCTTCACACACACACACAGCCGAGGCCACAGCTCACCCTGCAGTCCCGCACTTCACACCACGTTGTCTACAGGCGTACAACCTGTTGGTTGTACAGGTCTACAACCCATGAGGCTCCTCCCTTCTTTTATTTATAGAGGCTATTCACAGAGCCTCACTGGAAAACAGCAATGAGGATTCCAAAGGCTCATAAATGAAGCTTGCCAGGTGAACTTTCTGCTTTCCCTCTGCCCTCAGCCCCTCTGTCATGTCCATCTGTCCTCAGGTTGTACATCTCCAGCCAGGGGGGCTGCTGGAGGCTGGGGCAATGACAGCAGTGACTGGGGGACCACGGGCACCACAGCATCACAGAATGGTTTGGGTGGGAAGGAACCTCTAAAAAGCATCTACTTCAAGCCCCCCCACCCACTGCTTTTGTAAGCATGTGCCCATATTTTGGGAAGCAAAATCCAAATTTAGAGCTTGGCTGTGAGACATGGTGTTGTTACTCAGATGCACACGTGTGGCACTTGTTAATGATGAGGTTTGACTTAAATTTACACGTAAACTTTTAAAAGCTGCAGAAAGTGGTCTTTTGTGATACACTGAAAGAGGTGATTAGGAAACCACAATTTAGGTGAGATGCTTCATGTGGTTTCATCAGCCTTGCTGAGAATCACAGACTTGACTAACACTGCAGCACACTGTAACAATTCAGGCAAATCTGTCAAACTGCTCAGACACCATCCTGTCACCAGAGATGCCTGGAAGTCGGACATCTGCCCTGTGCTTCTCACAGCTCAGCCTTCTGTTAAGCAACTTCAACCACAGAGGAGCCCATTTTTGATAAAACTCATCCTTGTAGTGGGGTGGTTGAAAGCCCATCCTTAGGGAACTATTAGTAGGAGCCTTTCCTAGTGCACTCCCCACCATCTTGCATAGGATGGACACCAAGAGGAGCTCTTTGAACACACCCCAAGCGTGACAACCTCCACCAGAGATGTCCTCCCAGGGCTCTCCTGGGCCTCAGGCTCCCTGCTGCCCCTAAGGATGCCCACTGCTGCCCCATCACGGCTCATCAGCTGCTCCTGGTCCGCCTCCAGCACAGTGATCTCTGCGTCTCCTCAGCCCAAACCCACCTCCTCAGCACTTCCCTGCGTACACAGGGATGCTGCCAGCCCAGAAAGAAATGGTTTTGCCCTGGCTTCCCTTAACATTACTTTTCATTGCTGCAACGATGCCTCACTGAGAGGAAGAGCAGCCTAGTTTTTTTCTGGCTTAGAACAAATCCACCTATAGCACCAAATAGACTTTAACTACAGTTGAGAGGGGATGGAGACAGAAACATTTATTATTTAGTGCAAAGCATACCAAATTTGATAGAAGCCAAATGCTTCTTTTATATGCTACCGATCAATTGTGACTAGTTGGAAGTTGGGGCAGGAGGTGGCATCAGGTAGATCCTGACAACAGCACAGGAGCTGAATGTGAAGTCGAATTCCAGCTTAAAAGTATTCAAATTATGAACACAAGAACATTTTTGACAACATGCCAATGAGTTAAGAAATTATAACAGTTTTAAGGAAAGAAATGTCCAAGTAAGGCAGTAAGAGTGGAGAACACTTCTTTGGATAGGTTGTCAGCTTCATCCACATGCTCAAAAGAACTGAGTGACTGTTATTAATGAAACAACACACCTGTATATCTTATTTCATCATCTAATATATAGCACTAGCCACCTGGCTTCTCATGTTATTGCTTTAAATGGTTTGCAGGTTCTTTATTACCAAAATGTTCCCCACCTTGCAGTGCCTGCTGCCCAGAGATGTCCCAGCCAGTGACACAGAAGGAAAAATAATAATAATAATAAAAAAATTAGTATCTTCCAGGCTGAAAAATTACACAGCCATGATGAGACACCTCAGAAAAAAGGAAAAAGGAAATTAAGAAAAAGAAAAAGGAAATTAAGACATTAGAAGTTGGATTTGGCTGGCTTCTGGAGAACTTTTGTCCTAAATTCCTGCTGAACATGTAGAAGAAACAGTGAGAGTGCTCCCTATGATGGAAGTGGAAGCTTAGCAAGCATTCAAAACCCACTGATCCATAACAATGTGTGTTCATAAGGAACTGAAATGAGTCCAAATACTTCCCCAGAAGGTGTTACAGTAAGAGCATGGAATTAATAGTTTGGTTCAGGTCTCTTAAAGGAATCATTCTGGTGCCCATGGGTCTCTTGAAAGCCAGCAAGATGACCACAATACTGAAGTAGATCATTTTATGTTGCAGGAGCACAGGCGTCTGTCTATCAGGCAATTGGAGGATCTACAAGGGGAGATAAAGAATATCTGCACAGTGTAATGCATCACCACTCACATTTCTGTGCCATTGTGAGCCCTAGAATAAATTAAGCTGCACTTACGTTGCACTTTAGCCTGAACAAAAACTTCTCTCTTCCCCAGATTTCTGGCTAAATGTGAGAAACTTTGAAGTCCTCTCTTCCTAGAAACCAAACATCACTTACATGGCCTTATCTCCAGCTGTAAGTAAGGAAGTCTTCACCTCAGTGACAGTCCAGCACTTAAAACATTTTCCATTACACATCTAAACCAGAACATCTGTAAATCACATCCTGACAGTATAGAAAAGTACAACCTGTTCTGAAATTTCTTAGCCACTAGAATCATGTAAACATTTATCTTTATACTCTGCTCACTCTTTATTTCCATTAGAGGCTCTGTAATTTAATATTTTCCTAATACACAGAATTTGGCCCACTTTAACTGACCGATTAATTCCTTTTGGCTCTGCAAGCACTTGCCGTTTTGTTCACTAACACAGAAGTAATCCTCCACCAGCTGAAGGGCAAGAGCCTCTGGCAGAGGTTCAGGCTGCTACAGCACACCACAGCTCTGTTCTGGGAGGAGAAGGGCATCAAGCACTTTGTGCTGAAACCAGCCCTTCCAGAACTGGGCAGAAACCTACACACACATCCTCCTGCTGTCCTCTGGCCAGAAGGACAATTCCCTGGGCTGAAAGTCCATGCACACAGTCTGCAAAACAGATGAAAAGCCTCAGCTCTGCTCTCACTGTGCAGACCCTGACGTATACCTTGAGAAGGGTATGTTCTTCATCTCTACTACTCTTCTATATAAAGAGCCATGTTAATCAATTTTACTTTCACCCTGAAGTGGCTTATGATGACCGTTCTTCAAAAAAATATTATTTATTTTTTAACCAGAAAGCAACGTGAAAAGCTCTGCTTATTTGTATGTTCTTGTGGAGATTTGTGGAGACTTGCAGGCACGTGACAGAGAAGGAGAGATTGTCCGAGGCTATGATAGCTATGAAGCACGTGCAGCAGCAATAGTTGCTCCAGGAGGACGGAGCAATTCTTGCCCAGAGACCCGAACCACCTGCGTGGAGGTGTAGGGGCTCTGCACTAGCTGCCTGGGTTTACCAGCCCACAACTGCATGGGATCGATCACCAGGTGTAGCTTGGGGGAAGCAGCACATTAAGAAAAGGCTGAGAAGGACATGAAGTGAGGAACAGCAACAGTGAGAACCCCACAACAGTAAAGACAGACGAAATGCATTCTGCATCTTGACTCCCTACCCGGTCTCAGATATACCTTTACCACGAGTACATTCTTCCCACGTGAAACCAAAAGTTAAAACCACCACTACCACTGAGAAAACAGTTGCCCCACCACGATACGGTTGCAGCAGGATTACATCTATACCTTAGTCCACTTACTAGGGAATTCCCAGTGAAGTTCCTGTGCTGCATGCCACTTTTGTGCTGGAAAATCTCCTGATTTCAGTTCTTTTCCAACTATCAGCTTGTTTTAAGGGAATACACCACATCTTTTACACTTTGCTATCTTAAGGTGCTATACTTGGAGTTTACTCATAAGTACCAGAATTAACAGGAAATATTTGGAAGGCAATTTGGGCATATAAGCCTCCATGCACTTGTCAGCCTGACAGAAGCTCCCTCTGAGGGCTGGCAGGCTGGGGAAGCAGCATGCCTTTCTGCTCCAGCTCCTGGGGAGAGCCTCTCATCCCACCACAGCAACTCTCTAAGTGACTACACAAGCACAGACAGCATATTAAATACTCCCTAAAGTGGTCATGTATTAACAGGACATACAATAAGGCATATTTGCCTCATAATTCTGGAAGTGCTTGCTGAGAGTCAGCTGGATATAAAAATTGCTTGATCCTGGTTTGAGCAGATTAAATACGATCCTCCATTTCTTCGCAGTGGCCTGCCTGCTCTGGTGAGGTCTCATGAGCCTAGAAGGGAGCGTCAGATTCTGGGCTCTCCATCGGAGCAGACCGAGGGCACACGCAGGGCATTGGGAGGGCGCCATGGGGGGAGGACGAACGTAACCGGGCCCGGCACACTGGTCAAGTCTACAGCAGCTCAGCTAGCCAAACACAATGCGGTCAAGTTCCTCCCAGCTGTGGCAAGCAATATCAACAGGGCTAGAGAGACAAGCTGAGGCTGAGGAGGCTCAGCAAGGATATTAGAAGACAACCAGGAGAACAGCGTGGCCCTGTGCTTAGAGAGCGGGTGCAGCTGCCAACCTTGGCAGTTTTTAAGGCTCAGCTATGAAAAAGTCACTACATGTAGGCTGGCTTAAACTGGTGCATGTGACAGCCCAACTTTCAGAGGGGTGCTGGACAAGATGACTTCTAGAGATCCTTTCAAACCAATGTCTCTCTGATCTTATTAAAAATTATAAGCAGGCTGGATGTTATAACAAAAAAATCTTGTTACTGTATAACATTCTGTTGTTGTAACAACACTGGATGTTGTAAACAAATACTTGCAGCTTTACTGAGTCTGGTTGGAGATGCTAATATGAAGGTTATCTTCACTCATTACTGTGTTAGGTATTACAAGCTATACCAAAACATCATTAGAAAGCCTTGACTCTCCAAACAGGACATACATACATACATACATACATATATATATATATATATATATATGTAAAAACACCACCATCCTCAATGGTGACCAAAGATAACTAGAAAAACTCCCTGGATTTCAGAACAGTGGCAAAACCTCCTTAAGCTCAGCAAGGGATAGATGCACTGGAAATAAATAATTGGAAAAACACCCAATGTTTGAAAAAGTCTAAGAGGCCAAGTTCAATTAATAAGTTATCACAAATTATTGATCCATATCCGATGCTCAGAGCCATGTGAATCTCACCCTTAAACCGTACTAGAATGGAAACAGAATTAAGACTTCCATTTGACTTCCTCAAAAGCTGCAAGCCATCACTTTGAAAATATCTTTGCACTGATTTGAACTGCATGGTATTTCTAACTTGAGCTTTACTTTGCATAATTGCTAGCATCATCTTTTGAAAGCAGAATTCTTTGTAATCAGCTGTACCACGAACATCAGTTTACCTAATAACACGCATCTGCCTTGAAAGACAGAGTTCTCCAAATCATTCTGTCCAAATCCCAAAATTATTCAGTCCACATTCCTGGTGCACTCTCCTTTGTACCTTAAAATTGTAAGGAAAAAGCCTATCATTAAAAGCATCACTGTTCTTAAATTCAGAAAATAATCATTTTGTGGAATGTATGCAGGTTAAAGAGGGTGACTTGGTAAAGCAGATTCCTCTGAATGTCTCTCTTGAATACCACCCCAGGACAAACACTTTCGTGCACTTTCCATTACCTACAGCACCACCTTACAAGTGGAGTAAGAGGGCCCTTCTAAATTCACGCTGGGAGGGTAGAATGAAAGCAGTGACACTTAAAAGCTGGAGGACCTCTTTGAAAATTAAATTGGAATGAGCTAGGGTGACTTTACTCTTATGAGCTTTCTGGAAAACATACCTCAAGTAAAATGTCGCTACTGGAAGTGTCCTCACTCCTCTCCCTCTGCATGGGTAAGAGGTGGATCTTGTGCTGATGCAGCAAACTTTGTTTTTTTATTCCTCAAATATAATACTCTGAAAGTCTTGGCCCAGAACCAGCGTTATTTCTCCATAATACACTTTTATGATGAAAAATGAATTATCTCACTGTGCAGGCACATAAGACCTGCCTGCATTTGTCCACCTAAGCTGACCACCCGTATCAATTTAGAATGAGCTAGACAGCAGAGGCAACTTTATCGGTAATCATTTTGCTGGGAGTCAGAAGGTGGCTGACCCAGGGTAACGTGATTGGCAAGGCCACTGGCATCTTGGTGCCAAACTAATGTAGGAATAATAAATTAATTGCCCCTTCAGAGCCGGGGTGGGCACCACACACACATCTGATACCATGTACAAGGCAGAGCCTGAGGAGAAATCACTACGCTGTCAGCCAGGCCCCAGCGTGGTGGCTGCTCAGAGTATTTTGTTCTCTGGATCCACATAGCACTGGTTAAGCTAGATGTGATGCTGGGATTTGTGCATACATATGTTTGTGTTTTGTAGAACAGGAATCATTATCCACCTGCAAGATCCATCCTGCCAACACATTTTTGATTATACACCATTGAGTGGTGTGGTTTCGTTATATCGATCACTCCACACACCATCCCTTTGTTAATGAATAAGAGATGAACAACAAACTAATTAATTTTAAAAAATAATATAAAATCTAACTTTCCCTGTGGGCATGGATTTAACAAATGTCTAAATGTCGTCTTTTGAACTTTAATAATAGATTTTAACCTAAAAACCTAATACTGCAGACAAAAAGAACAGCATATGAAGAAATGATGCATGTGAATTGTAAATCCACAGTACCTGTGGATCTGTCACAATCTGTGACGAAAGAGTATCACACCACAGCAAACATTAACAAGATGTTCTCTTTGGTAAATGCAGCACAAAACCCAGAAAAAGGAAGGCAATGCAAACTGCTGAAATTCTCTCCTCAGGAGTCCCACTGTTCTACACAGTGCCGCTGCTTGTCAGATCTACAAATCCAGCCCAGGTGAGCTAGGGAGCTATGCAAGTTAAAAGTCATTCTGAAGTGGGAGATGAAGTGTTGCAAGGGTAGAAGAAAAAAAAAAAAGGAATCTGTAATGAAAGCAACTTTAAATAGAACATCTGTTCCTTTTAGCTTCGTGACACTTCAAACAAGCTGCTTTCACCACGTACAAACTATTGAAATGAGCAAAAAAATCCTAAACAAGGAAAGCTACTGATAATCCAAACATGCATGTAGGCTTCTCCAGCTATGAGTATTTACATAGTATGCCCTCCAACTGTAACCCCATCAGTACCTCCAACAGGATGAAAATGACAAGACAGCGTTTCAGCGTCAAAGCCACTGCCCTAATCCATACTGGCCTTCATAAAGTACTGCAATTCCTGGCTGTAATGGAACAGATCAGGGAAAAAAAAAAAAATAAAAACTCTGCTTTTCAAGATGCAGAAGATTTTAAGCCAGCAACAGAAATAATGAATAGACGGGCTTTGTCAGTTGGTATGTAAGAACAGTTGTGTAAAAGCTCAGTATTTTAAGATGAAAAATACAAAGAGCAGACTAAATATAAGATGTGCCACATCTTTAAGTGCTTTTGTTCATGATATGAAAAACAAGTGGATGTGGTTTTTTTTTTTTCTCCTTTCGGTGGAGCTCAACAGTCTAAGAAGAAAACTGAATATAAACCTGTGAAGAGCGTGTTAAAATAATAAGAGATCTGTAAGTCACTTAAGAACTGTGGTTTAACTGCTATTTAAAAAGCAGCAGCAAATTGCATGGCTTCCTGGAATGGCCATATGGTGTGGTAAAATAACAAGAGCTTTCACATGGAGTTGCTGACATCGTCCTCGAACTCTAAGGCGCTCTATCGAATACTCGGGCTGAGCAGCAAGATCAGAAAGCTGAGATGGAGCCCCAGCACCCATACCACAGCTCTGAGCCAACTGACCCAGCCAGAAGCTGCAGTAATGATGGTACAGAGTCCACACCGCTGGCAGCTGTTGCACGCAACACAGAGAAAGGCACAAGGAAAGGCACTGATGTTGAGCTCAAAGGGATTGAATGAGCAGTCTAGAGAAGGGCTAAGCACAAGCACATCATCCCAGCTAAAATTCCGACAAAGGCATTGTAACGCTAACAACATCCAGCACAAAGCTTTCTCAGAGACACTCTTACAGAACGGAAGTGGGACATTTGCTGCTTCTTCAAGAGCACTCCACATATGTCTATCAAACTTGAAACAAGCAGCTGCTGACAGGACAGCCCTGCCAGCACCAACCTGTGTGTTGACACAGGAAACAATTTCATCTGGCTAAGTAAGCATTTCCTCCAAACTCTTCTGTTTTGTAACTTGAATGCTTTAATGAAGCTACTACTGACATCACATCCCCTTCTGTATTTGAGGGTACCCTCACAGGATTTATTATTTCACTCTTAAAATTTCAAGTGCTTTTTTTTTTTGTAAAGACAGAAATAATATTAGCAAAATATCACGGGCTTTCCTCTTCTTTTCCAGACAAAATACACTCTGAAATTCTTTAGCAGGAACTACACATTTTTGGGAAGCATGATTATACTGTAAAGTAGTGTACATACTCTCTAAAATAATAAAAAAGCTTTAATGTGGGGTTCTGTCAGACAACTACCAAGACTCTTTAACAAGCTTTGGATCATTTTGGGTGCACAGTTTATAACTTACCACTGTATTGCTACTATGATTTCCATCTATAAAATCTGGCAGTAGCAACAAAAACCAGAACAATAAAGCAGTTGAATCTCTAATTTGAAGGCACACACCTACCATTTTGGTACGGCAAACAGTTCATCTGTTAAGATTTATTTTTTTATTTTTATTTATTGATTGCTCTAAGAAATTCAGGAAAGCCGAGCAGTACAAAAGACAGGCAAGGAAAATGACAGACACTATTGACCAGTATTGTTTTGTGTGTGTGTTGTTTTTTTTTAATAGAAAATTCGTTACTGATATTGTCCTACATTACCTTGTTTTCCAAGAATGTATCATCTTTCTCCTCTAAAGATAGGACCCCTTTCAAATGCCAATAAATACCAGAAATTAAACAATCTCAGTACTATAAACCACTTAGAGTTACGTAAAATGAGTGAATAGTGTAAGTTGTATTTCAGTATCATAAATTGATTAAAGAAAGTTAAACTAAAGCAGTCAAAACATTTAAGCAGGAATTAGTATATTTTTAAAGGAACCAACCAATTTGTATTTTAGCAAAATAATTCTGAAAAAATGACAGGCTTGACAAATGCTTCAAAGAAAGTAGCACATGACATTATGCAGGCCAAAAAAAAAAAAGTCAAGTAGCTATAGGTTGAAAAGCAGCAAAAAAGCCATCATCAATTGAACCATCTCAAAAACAGCAGTAAATATTTTATGAGTGGGAAGTTAACAGTACTGGTACCCTGAAGTTTTGTGCTAGGATGAATATACATGTAAGCAATCTGGAAAACAGAGAAGAGTATATATTTAAATTGGCTATTATCTAGTTAAACAGAGCTTAGAGAAGAAAGGGATTTACCGGCCCTAACAAGCTGTATGAATCAGCAACGCACCATCCAGAGGGGGGAAAAACAAAAAACAGCAGCAATCATTACCCTCTTACATATTGTCTTTGGTTGTTTAATATCAGGAAATACTTTATTTTTTAACAGAACATCTAAAGACTATTCCTTTGAATTTCATTGTGTCAATACCTTCTCTGTGGCCTCTCTGGTAAACTAGAGGACAGCCTTTATTTCTGTTTAAGTGGTTTTGTTTTTTTACATTTTTCTCACATATCCTTTCAAAAATCATATTTCTTTCATTTACAGGCAATCTGTACTAAGGGGTCCAACTAGAACAGATTTTACATTGAATAGTGAAGGTTTTTTTCTTGTGATAAAAATTAGACATACTAAAACCATTTTCCACAAGATATTATTGATCTTACAACAAAATTTAGAGACAGGAATGAACATTTGTAGTGAGGAAATGGAAAACCCCATCCAGAGTTACACTAGCAAGAATTAGAAAAACTACCTGTAAGATTTTTACATGACTCCTTTAAAGGCTTGTAACAGAAAGGAGTTTTCAACATACAGCCAGAGCTGCACAGCAGCTATGGGGATGTGGGGTGGGAGGCAAAAAAACATGTCAAGATCCGCTCCCCCCCCCCCCCCCCCCCCCCAATTACTTTACTGTTTTGCCAATTAAGCTTAGAATGCTTATCAGATGTACGATAAAGGAATGGAAAGTAGTGTACACATTCAATGATTGCAACTGATGTTACCAAACAGCCTGATTTGACTACATACAATACCTCCAATATCAGAATCAAAAGCAGTCTGCATAATTTCTGATAAAAGTTAAGAGGAAAAAGAAACAAGCAGAAGGGCTACTGATACACCTTTAAAAAATGTAACACAAAAATAATTAACCATTGATTTCTTGGCATGTAAAAGTTCTATACAAATTTTAAAAATTTTATTTGCAGGTACTAACCTCTTGAAAAGCTCACTCTGTATTTACACTGCTAATTCTTTTAACAGGTTTAACTCAAATCATATTTAAAACAATCATGATTGCATAACTTTTCTACTTTAAATTATTAACCCAATTAGTGCTTTATTCACATTTTAAAAACTTGTACAATTTATTACAAATATAAAACAGTGCAGTTTTCCATACATTATCCGAACTCTGAGACAAACACTTAAAAGACATGGAAAAAGATTTTGATTTCTATAAACATAACATTTGCATTACTCATACCCCTTTCTTCACTGTCCTCCCCATCCCCGTTTTAAAAAGATCAAACATACAACATACTGTAGGTTTATTTTTATTCAAAAAGTTACTGTCTCAAGACATAAATACAAATCAGAAAACAGTACAATTAGGACAATAGAATGTGGAGGACAACAGGTTAAGGTAAATATATAAAACATTTTTAGCTGGTTGAAAACAAAGCTGTAAGAACTGCTTTCACAAAGAAACACTCCTTCAAGAGTAAGAAAATCAACTTAAGTTTAAAATCATATATACAGTCCTCTCAGCAGTTCTATTAAATGCAGTGGTGTGAAAAACAATATAGGCAGTACTTTTAGACATGAGTATTTATTTATGTAAAATGAGTTAGGCAGATCTAGTTTTGAGTTTGTTGTTACCCCATGACTTAGTAAAATAATTATATTTTATCATGATCCTTTAGATAATCTATGGTTTTTGGCTACCACAGCCGAATGTTTAATTTCTGAGTCTAAAAACAGGAAGCCTTTTTGTCACCCATTTGGGGAGATTCTTGTATTGCAAGCATATTAAGGCATGGAATGATTAAAATAATATACCTCAAGAACTGAGAGACAACTGACAAAAAATATACATATGTAATATAAGTTAATATTTCCTTTAAAATGATGTCTAGCTGCCTAAGCCTTGCAAAATGAGTCGATGTCAAAATGGCATAGATCCACTTTCTGTTTTAGACCAAATTTATTTGTGAATGGACACAAAATGAAGTTTAAAGCTTAGCTTTCAAAGAATATTATGGGTTGTTTATGAATTTCTATTATCCAATCTAATTTACATACAGAGGAAATGTACTGTAACCTGTTAGAAGTATCTTTAACCTGAAGACTGCTTGCAAAGACAGATAGATAAAACAATATAAAATACAAATTTAAAAATCATTTTTAAAGCATGAATTCTCATGCTCTTCTATTTTTAAACATTGTTAAACTTTCAATATATTTCTGAAACCTCATAATTTTAAGTTGGAATTTAAAAGTAAGAAAAAACTAAACAAACTGCGCAATTATAAAATCAGCACCAATTTATATATATATATAATTTTATTTAAAATTTAGATCCCTATTCCCACACTCTAATAAGCTGTATAATTTTTGTTTAGAATTTTTCTGCAAACATACTACAATAAGCTTCTTTTATTTGGAGACAAAATACAGTGGCACTACTGGAAGGAATTTCACAACATTACATTTTTCTTAAAGGACAAGCAAACTTTCAGGGTTGGAAATGGGCAAGCATGACTGAGATCTGTTACTTTCTGGTACTTCATAGTTTCTGGACCTTTCTGACATGTCTAGCATGAAGCTTTTGGAATAAAAGTGTTTTAGATAAAAAAAGCTGTTATAATTCTGCTTTACAAATTTTTTCCATGATTAATTAATACAAACCTTCTGTTGCTGAAGTTTGCATTTAATTGAAAATACTGACACTCTGGTTCTATCACTGTAAGAAAATCAATCCATCTATCAATTCACTTCATGGATGTAAACAGCAATCCAGCAGAGATCATGATTATTTAGTATAGCCAGCAAATGTGTAAAGAGAGGGGCTCAAATCTGTACCAAACACCTCTCAGACTGTTAGATTAAAACTAAGAGGGAATACTTCTTATGATCTGGAAATAAACTGATAGCACATAAATAAAATATTGATTTTTCCAACAAAAAGTGTAGCTTATCCTCAAATTGTTTACTTGTCCTTTACATTTTTTTTTTCAGGCAAACAAAACTGCCCCTTCAATGCACTTGATCTTGAAAGCATGTCATTCTCCTTAGAGAAAAATCTGTTCAGAATTTCACTGTATCTACCACAATTTTGTATTGAAAAACTTCCTCTTCCACTTAGAAAATGACTTCACCACTGATTTATTTGCTGCTCTGGTATTAAAACATTGACACCCCAAGAACCTAAAAAAAAAGTTAGAAATGGTGTCAATTTGTAGTCTACTACACATTTAACAAAAACAAAGCAATTAATATATGATTTAAGATTAAGACACTTCAAAATATGTTAAGGCATTGTAAGTTTATTTTTCCTCCAAACCAAATTCACCACACTTCTGATTCACGTAATAATATGAAGAGGGCTCCTCATTCATTAGAAAATGTTTTTCCACACTTGAAATTAACTAGATCCAAAAGGAATGTGTTAAAGACTGTGCTTTAATTATTTTAGATAATAATTGCAAAATAATTTAAAATTAGTTGCCTAACCTAGAATTCTTTGACAATGATGGTTCTATAGGCCTTAACCTGTAATCAAGCGGGCAGTTTCTAGCAACTAAGCCTGAGATAAAATACTCTATACATAGACTGGCTGCTGCCATGCCTGTGCTCATAAAAACAACAGGTCATCTTGCAGCAGCAAGCCAGGACACAAACTTAATATTTTGTATAGAATACGTAATTTCTATCAGAAAGAGAATAGAAAACAAATCAAACAATAAGCAGAAAAAAAATAAAGTACTGTCCTTCAGGAGACTACGTGATTAAGTGAAGAAAAAGCTTTCCTGAAATGAAGAATCAGTTTCCATTCCCATGTGGGGACAAGCCATATGATTTTCTATGCCAATGAAAGCATGTATCATCACTGATAGGCCGAAAAGGAAGATTCCAGATCTTGTGACTGTCCTACCTTTTATAGTACTCCCTAAATCAGAAAGAGCCATAGAGACATGAGACTTAATTCTTCTGAATCTTAACACTGCTGTTCACAATTATTTGTTTCCAAACCAATTTTTACTGCTCTTGGCATTAAATTCACTTCAGATGCATCATACAAATGTAGTGCACTGCCTGCCTCTGACAGTTAGTGCACAACAAAGTTGTGCCCAGCACAGCTGCCTCTGGCACCAGTAACGGACACCCCAAAATAAAGGGTGGGCTAAAATTCTGATCATAAACTATGTGCATCTGAATAAACTCAATGCATTTTGTCTAGGTGTATTAGAAACAAGTGCCACAACTCCAAGAATGATGGACCTCAAACAAATTATATGAATAAAATAAAGTAACTTTACTCACAGGAGGTTTTTTTGCATTTATGTTTTTTTTTGTGTGTTTTTGGTTGGTTGGTTTATAAACATTTTAAATACCCAGTGATCCTTAGCTCTGCTTTAAGACAATTTAATGCTGTCTCTTAAATTATTAATAGAACTTTCCCACTTAGACAGTTAAATTCATTTAGGTGGAGTTTACGCTAAGGAGCAGCTCTCTGTGATGCAGCTGTATTCTGTATTCCTGCAGAAATCACCCTTGCTGTGTCCTTACTGGGAGAAAGGTTTGCTAGATAATGCCCCCTTCACCATACCAACTTATTTAAAGTGTGCCACTGCTCCCTCCTTGCAGAGAAAACAGACTATAGCTTCTTCTCCTGGCACATGGAGGCAGGATACTGATAGTCTCTCAGAATTGGCTCCAAAATCTTGCAGAGCAATGCGACTGTAACCAGCTGCCATCATGTGGTGATACTCCCAAACTGCAGCTAAGGAGTGCCTAGCAAATCCTGGGCTCACGTGGCAAGGATGGCAAAAAGAATGAGAAATAAAGTAATAGGAAAGAAAACTAGCTAACAGTAAACAGAGTGAAACGATTCATAACTAACTTTTTGAAACTGAAAAGCTGAAAGGTTTCTGAAAATCTGTGAGATTCACCTGTAGAGGACCAAATTTTCAGTGCTGTCAGAATAAAAATGGTATTTCACAGATCAATTAACTAAAATTAAGAAGAGGAAGGGAAAAACTATTTTAAAACAGTCAGAAAACTGGTGATATACTTTCTAGGTGTTACTTCAAGAACAGAACACACAACAGCCAGATGCACAACCTAATCTGATTCATTAGTACTAGAAACAAAGGCCTACTGGCACAAAATATATGGATTTGCATTTAAAACAGTATTAAGACTTTTTTTTCTCTCTCATAACAAGAACAGATTCACGCTGCAACAATACTGTAAAAATATGTAATCGTCTTCCAAATTCCACCAAGCTGTCCAAGATTCCCAGGAAGCCTTGTTGTACTGTCCTCTGCTGGGTTGCTGCAGCTTGTTATTTCCAGTGTAATTTTGTACCAGCTACACAAGGTCAAAAATGGCTGCATACATTACAAGTGGTTCAAGACAGAAGGAATCCCTCATGCAGTTTTTTAAAAGAGAATAGAGACTGCAGATTTATGAAGTCGGAAAAAAGGGCAACTGCA
The DNA here is from genome assembly GCF_964034855.1 of Anser brachyrhynchus. Taxonomy (NCBI): domain Eukaryota; kingdom Metazoa; phylum Chordata; class Aves; order Anseriformes; family Anatidae; genus Anser; species Anser brachyrhynchus. The sequence continues at coordinate 20,690,228 of NC_137708.1, forward strand.
AGCAGAAACTACAGACTTCGGATGTTTTGGACCTAAAACTATATATGGAAAGAAAAAATACCTCTCATCTCTATAAACATATATCTGTATTGTCTCTATGATCTATATTCTCTATTATCTTACTTATGAATAAAAGTTAATATGGCAATTTATAAAAAAACCAAATCATCCAACACTGACAATTGGTAATGTCACTAGAATCAACTGAGTTCATCACAACAGGAAACTTGCTTTAATATACCGTATGCACAGATTTTTATTTTATTTTTATGCTCTTTGCTACCAACCTCTGTGATGCTCTTTTCCATACTAGAAGTGTACCTTCTCAGATTTAAAGGCTTTTGATTTTTACATAGCTACATGTAAAGTATTAAGAACAAAAACCCTGTAAATTTGCAAAGAATATTAACTATCTTAGAATTTATAAAGCTGAATTACAGCATAAAGCATTTCATTGACTCAGTCTGCCAAAATGAGCTACTCGAGACAGCCTAAAGATTGCATTCTTTCCATTTAAAATTTGAAGTAAGAGTATTGTAATCTTAAGACTGATTTTACATTATTTTCCTCTTACGTACGTTAACCTACCGATTCATCCATGATTGAAGCGGGGTCAAAGAAATCTGGTTTTAGTTCCGTTCTTTCTCTCCTGTTCTTTGATGGTGGCTACAAAAAGCAATCAAATAAACACATTAATAGTAATTTCAGAACATACACATAGAGTTTTTAAACTATAATAAGTGAAGCTGAAGTCTCAAGGGATAAGAATTTATGGGACACAGATTTTCATACATCCTCATTGAAGAAGCGTGTTTGCCTTTAGTATGTCAGTTTGGAAAAAAAAAGGTATATGTATATAGGTAGTGGCACAGCCATTTAAGAATGTAAAGATCAACATGAATTGTTTTCTGTTTCACAGAAAGGAAAAATTGATTCAAATATCTTACTCGAAAGCAGCAATACAAACCCAAAATTGACTAAAAGGACAAGGAAGTTTCTTACTAGGTCTATGTCCATGGTGTCAAAATCCATGCCTTCATTGAGATCTTCAATTCGCCCTTCTGATGACATCATCACGTCTTCAACGATTGGCTCTTCATCATCTTCCATTAGACTTGTGCCACGCCGACTGAATTTGAAAAAAAAAGCAGCGTGTTATTTAGCACTAGATCAAGTTACGTTTTATCTGAATATTTAACAAGTTTATGTCTGCTAATGAACTGTCAACAAATGATACTTCCATTACATAGAAATTAAATAAATTCAATAAACGTGTTAACTACTATTAAAAGAAGTATTCGATGAGCTAGAAGATTCTAAGAGAGTAGGTGAGAATGACTTAATCAACTTAAGGAATTTTGTGGGACTTCTAATTGGTATTCTGAGGTGCTGTAGGAACTGATATGCAGATCAAAACTACACCCAATTCAAAGATTTCCACGAAAATATTCATGCCCTACATAGAAAGGTCATAGGTTTGCCACCTAAATAAAATATGGATTTTATTTTTTCTTCCCTGCCTTATGACAAGGCAAATAGCAACGTCTGTTTGGGTTGGGAAGTTCTACATAAGATTTTCATGACAATCAACATACACAACTGGACATCTAGTACTACAGGATTCCTCTCAATTTTCATGTTAATTTTGGGTCAGACAAAACCCTTATTGATCACAGAAATGCTGAAGACAGCAGTTTCTTTAAAAGGAATATATATATATATATATATTTAATAAAATAGATCCTGACCTCTAAACTCAGAAGTAAAAGGAGAATGAAACAGTAGAAATAAACTTCTGAGCTTAAACTTTGCTTCACACATTGAAAACCTACTTTTAAAAGTAATTTTCATTGTTCTTTTCTAAAAAGGATTGTGCAGTTGAGAATACATAATGAACGTGCTTTGCATGTTGCACTGATTATATGTATCTGCCACAGACAGCAGTCAGTTCAACAACACACCCAGTTCCCTTTATTACAAAGTTCACTACTGTTAATTTTTCTTAAGTTAAAAAACAAGACAGAAATCAGATCAGATGAATATATTATGCTAAATGCATCACCATGCACTTTCACAAAAATATACTACTGAAGAATTGGAACATGTATCTCTCTTAAAAAATACAGGAATAATATTGCATTTAATATACGCTTCCCAACCCCCTGTAGTAACATTTCACTCTCACTCACATAGCATGTTGCAAGTTGGTTCTCAGCTTGACGTAGTTCATCGCTGCCCTCTCCTGTTGTTGTCGTGCGGCTTCTTCCTGTTGCCTTTGAGCCAACATCCACGTTACTTGCGTGCTTAAAAAGACCATTATTCTATTTTAAACATGAACTGTTTTTGTGTATGAACTAGCACAATGCAGACCTACTCATTTACGTACTTGTAATCGAGTGGAGCTTGGTGGTGTTCAGGCTGCATAGGATAGACACCCATATAACTCTCTTCAGGTCGCAATCTCTTGGGCTCCCTCATTATCGTGGAAGTAAGTTGAGGTGTCTGCATCATGACTGGTGTGTGCATTGTCTGCTCCCTGTTCATCCACATACTGTCACTACTGCTGCTTTCTTCAGCTAGAAGAAAACACTGGGTATTAAGAAACTTTTTCAAGCTAGTCTAAAACTGAATGTTTAAACAGTTTAAACAAATGTACTTCCTGAGAATCAGTTTTTTTACTTTTCACCACAAATTCTTACATGTGACCCCAAAAAGCCTTAATTCATAACCACTGACTAGACTATTTAAAATGCTTTTATTTTCTGTAAGTTAGCACAGTGTAGTGCCCATTACTTCCTTTTGTGCCTCAGTGTTACGTTATTCAGACTCCTCAGATGAACAGTTTTTCCACTAAACACAGGCATGCACACAAAGTTATCCTATCTAAAGATATACATTAAAGCATGCAAATTCTCTCAAGCTAAGAAATAGGGATCAACAAATGTAGCTTCTGAGTATCTACTCTAGTAAGTTTTAAAATGAGAGAAATTCTACCTTCAGGTACTTTCCGTTTCCCTGTTGCTGGCTTTGTCTTCTTATTTCTTACTGTAGATCCTCGACTGCTGATTCCACTAATTACTGACATTGTATCATCATCCCCACCAGCTAATAAAGAGTTTCGGTAGGACATGAGAGGAAGCCACACATCTTCTCTTCGTAGAGACATCTGAAAGGTCATAAACTTCTCCAAGTAAACATACCTTTAAATGGAAGAAAAAAATGAGAAAGATGCAAGACATCTGTAACATGATGTTAACATGTCAAGATAAGTAACTACTCAATTTAACACCCAAGGCTCCCCACCTAGTTAACAAAACCAACCAATAACAAATTCAGAATATGATTTCTGTTCATCCACCACAGAATGAGAAAACAAGGGTGAATACAATTTACCCTTTATGACTATGCTTGACTGCATCACTGTAAAGTTGTATTTTAGTGCCAGAGATTCCTTTCTAGGTGAATGCAATACACATACATACATATTCAAATAGATATCTTATTGTTATCATTACAAATATTAATGATATTAAGAAAATACTTACACTGTTCTTTTGTCTTGTCTGAGAAGTTTGGAGGAAAACTCACTCAGAATATCAAGAAATGCCAAATTCAATGGTGGGTGGCTCTCACCTTGTGGATTAGGCTCCTTAAAGGCAAATTCTATGCCATCCCTAAGAAAAAGTTGAAGATTTATTTACATAAGGCATAAACTAAAGAAAAAGTTATCAGTACTGGGAGCTATCAAAACTAAACACCTTCCCCTATTTCAAGGGAGCAACCATTCAGTGTTTCCATGTTCTAGCAAAAAAGTGAACACAGTTCGTAATTTGAACATGGACACACTTTTTGTCCTAATGTTTCTAACTCACGTTTCAAGTTTTCTGCAGGTGGCAAAGATCATCACCACTGATAATTAAAATCGATCTGTTCTTACTGTTATGTACATTAAAATGCTTTTTTTGTGACAGCATCAACACTGCTTATCATTTACAGGCTTATACAATGATGCTAAAGAAAAACATGATTTAACATTTGGGTTTAATTCAGGAACAAAGACACAGTCACTTCCTAACTTATAAACGGGTTATAACTAAAATGAATTTCTTTAGTGCTAATGCAGTTTATATTAAACCAGTTTTGAAAGACTAGAAAGACATTTTAATGATGTTAGTCGAGAAGTGCTACAAAAATGGCAGTAATACAAAGCACACAATTACTTGTGTAACATAGCAATAGCTTCTCTTGTTTTCAACTGATCCAGTCCAAACGTTAAAGCAAAACGTCGAGCAAGTTCCTTTATGCCACTGAATGTTGGCGATGATCTGTCAAAATTATAACCATTTTCTTGAATCATTTCATTGAAAAGCTGTATGAAATGAAAAAGGAGATTTTCATTTATTAAAAGATCATGACAAATTTTGGACCAAACAGCATAGAGTTCAGTTTCAGTAAAATGTGTTTTACAGCTTTATTTCTTAAATCAACAACCTGTAAAGATACAAGTTTATGATCAGTAAGTCAAAGCTACTCTTGAAGAGTTTGTATGTTTGAGTTAAGCTTGGACAATATGTGCACTTCAAGGAACGCATCAAACTATGCTGGACTACAGATTTCAGCACTTCCTTAAGTGGGACGTCCCAGAGTTGAGAATACTGAAAATTAGTAAGATTCCTTGATGTGTACACTAACAGAGAAAAAATAAATGCAGTAAACTACTACTCCTATATAACTCATTTTTTGTGTATTTTCCAAATAGAAATACAGCAAAGAAATTCTAAAATGGAAACATGTCTTCAGGGAAGTTGCCAACGCCACCAGAAGCTCTGCCAGTGAGGATCAAACTCAGCTCTTCATCAACAGCCAGCAAACTTGAACGCTCTGAACTTTATAATTTTTTTTTTTAGATCAGTTATTTCAACACCCTACTGAATTTCTCTGTAATTCTCTTCAACAGATGATTTTTCTATTATCTTCTAATTTTGTGCAACACATGCATCCTTTCCCCACCCATGTAACAGAGAATAAACCAAAACCAGGTTTAGTCAGGCTATGCACATTAACTTGCATTTATAGACACACTTTGGCCCACAGCTGCATGCTTCCTTTTAAACTGGTGCAGCTTACTCCAACTTAGTTATTCCCTTTATCCCTCGTCACTTCTAGTATTCCTTCTCTGCTTGGTTTCTGTTTTGAGTTTTCATAGAAACATGCTAGTTCACGTTTAAATTTAAGGAGATTGTGTTTTCATGTCTCCCCCTCTCCCCCCATTGGTTGTGGTTTGTTTGTTTTTGGATATTTAACAATACTTGGGTCCCCTTGTGTTACTATTCTTGTAGTTGTATTAGGCTTATGTAATTGCCTTCCTATTATGTGCGCAATTTCATAGAATCATAGAATATCCCGAGTTGGAAGGGACCCATAAGGATCATCAAGTCCAACTCCTGGCACCGCACAGGTCTGCCCAAAAGTTTAGACCATGTGACTAAGCGCACAGTCCAATCACTTCTTAAATTCACATCCATTTTCTGTCTGCCCTTTAAAATATATGGGGCAGGCTGTTCATGATACAGAAAAGATTAACAAGGACAGAATTTTCCTGACATCACAAATACTTGCAAACTCTAGTGAAAAGTCAGCAAAATCAGTAAAAGGAGACCCTAGCCTTCAGCTGCATATTTTGTGCTGCAGTTCCATCAGCTAGTTAATGTCACACTGCTATCAAAAGGAAAGGTATCATCCTCCTCTTGTACTGGCAATAATATCTAGATGGATAAACCAGCTTAGGGGCTTCACTAAGGATTTTTTCTGGTTAGTTCACAACCAGATCCACGTAAGCTGTATGAACTCCAGTACTGACACAAAGGGGTGTGGAGAGAGGACAAATTGAGATACATTTTCCTTTCAACAGTAGCACACATCTATGTTGAATTGAAGTGGTTGGCAGAGATGTGCTTTACTGGTCTGATTCTCCTCAATCCTGTAAGATTCATGCAGATGGCCCATGTGAGCAGATGAATCCAACTCATGACTGAATTCATAAGGTCTCCACACAGACACGCTCGTTTACTGAAGAGAGCACTAAAACGTTTTAATTTCAAAGATAGGTGAAGCACCTACCAAACATTCAGAAATACTGAAAACAAACTCACAACTGGTCTTAGTAATTGTTTGTTTTCAAATCTACCTTCCATAAGAGCTTCTTCATTAATACCTCACACTATAAACAACAGCACATGATATACTGCATGGAATTTCATGCTTAGAAGATTGTAAATCATTCTTACCTGTTGCAAGCTAAGAATAAGTGTTTTAGCACACTGGATTTTGTCTATCTGTCTTGTTTTACTCATTGTTTCTTTAATAATATCACCATAGTCATTGTAGTACTAGGAAAAATCCAAACAAAATAGGTTAACTTTCCATTTTAGTTGAAAACATAACAACTACCGAATTCTTCAGAAAATGACATCTGTTACGCTATTTAAAAGAAAAATTCAGACACTCTGAAAAGAAAAAAAAACTAACATGTTTATGCTTACACCATCAAAATTGTATCTTAAAATACCTCAAAAAAATCAAACAGTATTTCCATTTATTTTCATTCTCGTTTAATGTCATCAATATTACTTTAGAGGCAGAATGAGCTATTTATCTTGAAGGCCATGACACACTTATTAATAGCACATATTCACCCCTTCAGGGTACAAGATTAGAATCTAATCTTTTTTGGAACTACTGTAACTCTGATGGGGAGTTTTCTATTTTCTCTGTTTAAACTAGGCTCTTATGGACAACTTCATAATTATAATTTTTCCAATAGAGACAGCTGCCAGTTCAGTTTCTAAAGTATTTGAAGTTTAATACAGTCCCAAGTAGTTATTTTGCGATTCAGAATATAAATAAAGGGCACTCATACAAAAGCTGGCTGCCTGAATTTTTATTTTTGTTTTTAAAATGTAATCATCAAGAAGCAAGTTTTTAACATGTTCACAAAATGAACTCATATTATTGTGCAGCTGTGAATCCCAGGTGGCAAGAAGGGATTTCGTATTTAACAAAAGTAGCAGCAGATACAAGGAACATGTTTTTTCTAGGAGAAATAAAGGAAACTTGCAAGACAATCTTCTTCTCTTCTACAAAATTTAAGCTGAAATTATTTGATAAGGCTAGATATCAAGTCAACCTGTGTGAGAAGATTCTTAAAAAGACTGATAAACTTAAAGCTGAGGTAAAAATATACCATCAACCAGATATCCTTAAGAAAATAAATTTATTAGAAACAAAGTAAAAACAATTATCAGTTTTTCTTCCTGCTCCCCCACTATACAGGAACTGTGAAATCATCACAGCTATTTTCCCCCCTCTTATGGAGGGAGAACTTCAACAGGCCTTCTACTGATACGGAGTTTTGTAGGCTTCGTATTTCAAATCAGTTATCTCACAAGGAACAAATTAAATAACAATAAAAAATCCACAGCTACTATATTCTAATGCTTCTACTAAGTATAACCACTAGCCTTCCGATTTACCTTCATATATTGCTTGAAAATGTCTGCAGCAGTATTCATTTCCACCACAGTATATACAATGAGTTTACAGAAAGCTGCAAGCAGATTTCTTCTTTTGTGCAATGCTTCAATTTTGCTAGCTTCATCATCCTGCTGTCCATCTGCAAAGAGTTTGGAAGATGAAAACTGTTGGGTTTAAACACTTCAAGTTTAAGTATTGTATACAATGATGCGGGCTAGTGGTCAGGGTTTAGGAAAATCAAATCTCAATTCTGACAGCAATGCACTTCATTGCCCACTGACAAGTCTCTCTTCCTGAGATATATAATATTTGTGCCTATGAAAACAAACCATCATGATTACCCTACATGTCCCCAAAACATAAAGGGCTTTAAACAGCTGCTGACATTTAGAAAAAAACCACAAACCTACCTCTTTGCTCATGCACATTTCTCATTGCTAGAAGAAGAGAAAAAAAATAAAGGCACAAAATACCACTGGCAAACAAATGTATTAGTTAGAAGGCAAATAACATAAAAGAAACGTAAGTTTTGCACCAACCTGCACTATTATTATCATCATCTTGATCAATGAAGACATGATCTAAAATAAAACTGAGTAGTTCAGATTGTAATGAAGAATCAGGAGTGTAAACAAGTGGTTCCAACATATCACGTCCTCCTGTCATAATCTGATGGCTGAAGATCATCAACACATCACACAGAATTGTGAAAGCCTATTAAAAAGAAGCCTTAATAAATATTTGCTTGGAAACTGGATTTTAATTTATTTAAATACAGAATAACATATTTTCACTGAGCTAAGTATTTAAAGCCCAATGGTGTATGATGGTGCCTCAAGTCCTAATCAACTCAACAGGCCAACTGGAACTTAAAATGTGAATAGCTTCCTACATGAAGTTGCTGTATGACTCTCTCTAAATAAAAATGCTGCACAAATGTATCCAACTAAATATCAAAATATTTTAAGAATGAAATATGAAGAGCATGAAACTCTCAAATTCTGCTTGAAGGATGCCACATGAGGATACTAGAGAACTTTGCAGTCACCAACCATAGAACATTCCACTTTTCTAATTGTTTTGATCACATCTGGAAAACACATAGCATGGCTGAGGATATTCAATCCCTTCAGATCCTAAGGTATGTCTTGCTCCCAAAAAACCAACCACCTCTTCATTTTGCTGGCAAACTTGTCCACCTGACATCAGATTTCAATGTCTGTACTACAACCCCACGAAGTCTGAATGCATCAGTACCTAGACTGATATTCTTTAAACTAACTGGACAATACATTGCTTAACGCTGCACTTCATCGTTTTCACCATAATCTCTTACATACTACCATTTTAGCGTAAAGATCAGTTCTCAAACTCCTCAAAGGAAATGCTATCATTTTCGTGGTCATGGAAATACATACGCTCCTCTTGAAGTTCCCTTCCAGGAGATTAGAAAGGGAAAACACCTACATGCCCTACGTGACTGACGCAATTTGTTTCTAGGGCATGTGCCCGAAAATAAGAGTAGATTTTTAAAGAGACCTACTCAGAGCTTCAGTGACTTTTGTCATACTTTCACACCCTACACCTTATGACTTTGATACTAGTTAACTCTCAGACTTAAAACAAGCAGTTCCAGGAAGAACTTATAATAAGATTCTTGTTATAGCAAGAGTTGCAAAAACTGCAATTGTACGACTAAGTGGACTAGATATTCAACTACAAGCTCAAGGACTTTTTTTTATCACCTTTTATAGCAAAACTCTCCTGGGCTTTCTATTTGTTTAAATTAAAAGTACATCTATAGAAGATAGTTTGGTCCTTCTTCATAGAGAGATGCTAAACTTTTTTTTTTTTAATCTTGTTTTAGCTTTCTAAAGGTTGTTATGGCATTTACTTTGAACTAATCCTGCTATCAGTTACCTGTGCTCTTCAGTGGATCCTGAAATCCATACAAATGTCCTGGCTGAAGGACTATCTGAACACAGACTGGAAGAGACCCAGCCCCTACAGCTGACCCAGTTACCCTCAGAACTCAAGGCAAGATATCTCAGTTCAAAACTGAAGAAAAAAAAAATCCCCAAACCTTCATGCCTGTATTTTCCTTCAAAAAGCCAGGACTTGTGTCTCCTACCTGAGATACCAGGCACTCCTGACATGGACTAAATACCTACATATTTTACGTCTCAATTATCTAAGGACTTGGATTCAGCTAAAACTCTTAGCCACAAGGAACAACTACATGAGGGACTGACTACAAAATTGGTAAGACAAATAGGTCATCAGAATGCAGCTCCCTGGAACTCAAGCAAAATCTGAAGCTTTACTCAGTGCCCTAACTCCTTAGATCTGAAGCTCCTATCACAGCCTGAGCAGTACATCACTGCTGAGGCTTTTAAGCACTTGCTGGAATGGTCTCCAAGCGCCTCGAACTAATGCTGTTAACAATTCACCAGTGTGTATGTGTACTGAAGGGCGACCAAGAAAAATGAATGCCTCTTCTCAACAATAAAATCCCTCAGGTTACAGTGCATACGTGTTTTCATTAACACACACACTGACTACTCATGCTTTTTCTCTTGATCCAGAGATGCACAAAATCCTAGGGTTCTGAAGTGAGGAATATACTCTGTATGCAGCACCATACCGAAGAGGAAGAGTGAAATTGACCATGTATGTTCCCATGTGTTTACAAGAAGGGGAGAGGAAGGTTGTTTTCTTCATGGGTCTTGAGTGCTTCGTTACATATGTATAATAGTGGAAACGTGGCAGTGTAAAAGCACTCTAAGAAATAAATAACTTGCATCTTCTATATAGCTGTTCCCATCCCTTCCAACTCTGTCTACAAATCCACAAGCACCTCCGCTGGAGGTGTGTGACATGACAACCAAGAGTTTGAGATTGAACTATCCCACCTAAAATAAAAGTTGTAATGCTTCCACAGTGCACCTGCCCATTGTCTACATAAAATAACAAGAACAATTAAAAAAACCACTCTTCAAATAAAGTTTATGCTGCCTAAAGTTACTAGAAAGAATCAAGTTTAAATTGGTTTTGAAATCCCACCTAAATTACTTAAAAGAGGGCAAATACACAAAAGTGCAGTGTACACAGAAGACTCAAAGGGCATTAAGCCTAAGCATCCAAGACACTTATCCCACATCCTCACATAAACTTGAATAGTTCCTTTTGCTAGTATTTGACACTTCTTTAGAAGTATAATATTAGAAGACTATCAGGATAAACAACAATCACTAACCTGTTCCTTAACTGCAGTGTTTACATTGGTCAGGTAGTGTTGACAGATTTGACAGAACACTCTCATCTGCTTCTTCAGACGTAGAAGATCCTCCTTTAAAGAGAAAGATTTCATGTAACTGTTCAGCTTTTTCAATTTCATATTCATATATAGTGCATGCATTTTCAGAGCTATCCACCACAGACCTCATACGTAGATGCGAATCAAAGTCCACTGCATTAGTTAAATTCACTATTACAAACAAAATTAGCAAGGAGCTATTCCCTCAATTTTGTCATCCTGTGTACTACAATAGAAATGGAAGTTGGGATGAAATCGGCAAAACTATTAAAAAAATAAATAGTAACAACAAAAAACAGTGCACAAAGCATTTTCTTTTTAAAATATCTGTATTTTCAGCCCTAAGTACAGATTTTAGGTAGCTGTGCAGCTAAACCAGACACAGCTACGTAGTATACTTTTATTTCACTGCTTGGGGATAAAGCAAAGTGTCAGATACGAGTTGGGGTTTTCTTTCCCTCTTCTCTAAAAAATAAGTGATTTTAAAAGTAACTTCAAAAATTTGCGATGACTTCCAGGAAAGTAGATTACTGAGCAAATAAAGTATCAAACTGATACAAATACCATCTGCATAGCATATTTGGTGTCCTAACTTCTAGTTACTCAACTAAACATGCAAAGATTCTAGCTCAGGCAGAACTGGGGAAGTCCAATTACAAGTTATCGTCAGGCCAGACAAAGAAGAAATACCCCTGAGAAATTTAAAAACTATCCAAGCAATCTAAAACAAAAGAAGTCTCTCCCTTCAAGAAAACAGGTAGCACGTTGGTACAATGCGTCATTGAATCTCAACAGGAGTCACAAAAGCAACAGCCACTTATTGACTATGACTGTACAGAGTTTAAATATAGTAAGTTTTTAGAACGCTTTCACTACATACAAGGTTTTATCTCAACATTTACCATTCAGATTGCTATACCAATCTTAAGTGAACTACACACAAGAACATATTCTTACTTTTATAGAGAATTATTCTTTTAAATTTAAAAAAATATATAATTAATTTGATATTTATTACTTTCAACAGCCTGCATCATGAAGCTACTTCTCATACTTAGTCAACCTGTTCACAGACAGCACAGGCCTAGAATTTAATTTTTGTTATGGAACAAAAATCTTTAGGCACAGTACATTCCTGTCACTTCTGGTTCTGTGTGTCAAATTCTTTGCTGTTATGTTCCATTGACATTGAACCTAAGTCAATGGAACTTCTGTATATACCTGGTATATATTTGGCAGCAGTCAAACAGTTAAATATAATAAAACAGGTTTAACTTCTCAACCACAACTGTAAAAGCTTTAATTTACCAAATATTATTATATTGGAGCAGAAATAGTCTTAATAAAGGACTATTTTTTTCTCCAAGTAAGTTATTTTCATTCCTGTTGAAAAGTATTACAAATTACATTTTACTGCACAATAGCTAAGTTAATCTTCATTTCTAACCTAACTTTTCAATATTTACTTCAGCTTCTGCAGTCAGGTTTGTGATAAAGTCTTAATCATTGCTACCAAAAACTCAGACTGCTGCTTCCCCTTAAAAGAATAAGCTAATAAATCTTCCAAATCCTTCACTCACATAAAGAGTTCTCAACAATCTATGTATGCACTTTGTATCTGATATTCTGTTTTTAATAATTGTTAAAAGCAAGATGATGAACTAGTTGGCCAGCATGTGTTGAAGAATTTTGCATTTAGCAGAACTTCAGACTCTAATGACTGAGTCAGAAAGGCTGCAATTACTCATTGGATTAATGAAGTCATAACATGATTAAAAATATAAAGAGAAGACACTATGATCTCACATAGGTGTTCTCTGTTATTAAAAAAAAAAAAATAGCTCAAGTTACATATCATGCTTCTCTACTCCTATGATATATTGGATGCCCACACTACCATACCCAGAAACAAAGAAAAAAGGCAAAAATGTATACATTCTCACATTAAAACAAACTCATTGTAATAATTAATTGCTAATATATTAATTTTTAAAAAAAAATGATACAATTCATTGATTGCAAATTGAGTCCTTTTCCCTCCAGTAAACTATGACAGACGCCTACAACACGTTAATTCCATGGACACAAGAAAACTGCAATCCCTTCTCTGAGATTTTTGAAGAAGTAAAATTAGAAAAATGACATTTGCCAGAGGTTTATCTTCCATGATCACAATAGATATATTCAATTACTTAAGATTCTTTCAACTTAGTGTTTGTGTGTCAATAATAAACATAACAATTTAGGGAAATATTATGATTTAAAAGCCAAGTATTTCATTGTTAAAATGATGAATTCTGAAGAATTTCTTAGAAATGCAGCTTTCAACAGGTGTATGTATAAAAAATTTCTGAGTTTTAATTGATTCCATCACATTTCCTGTTTGATGACACTGCAGGTACATACAAACATTTGTTTACTAACACAACTGGAACAAGGCATACCTTTGTGGAACTGCTTTCAGTGATTTTTGCTAGCTGCCAAAGGATTACATAATGAGTGCACTGCAGTGCATGAATAACAATCTGAAATCAAAAAGAAAAAAAATTTAAATTAAAAAGAGGCCAATGGAAGTCAGCAACAAAAGCTATTTACTGTTGTACCTAAAGAGCACATTTTAGCTACAAACCTGTTCTGGCATGTCTCCATTTTCAATGCCAGTTTTCAATAACTTGTAGTTGCAGCCAAACAAGTCCCATCTTGATAGGTCGTGAGCACTAGAAGCATTAGAAATGAAACAGAGATGTAAAAGAAACACCACTTCTGAAATTCAATGGTAACAACTACTAAAAGCTTCACTTAAAAAAAAAAAATACAGTCATATATGTATATACACATACACAACCTCCCCCAAACCAAAACAGAAGATTTCAGTTTTGCATCTCTCTCTCCTTATATATTCAAGAAATGCGCCATGTTCTGCACAACACTCCACCATTCACACTGAAACAAAAGTTCCATAAAATTTTATAGGTCTAAAATTTTAAAAACAAAACACAAACTACTACAAAAACAAATCATACAACACAAATCCTGACAGTTATGTGCAGAAGCCTACTTACTTGTGGAAAGCAGTGATTCTCTTCAATGTTGACAAGACCTGATAAGCATCATCTTCATCAGGTTCCTCCCCCTATTTAAAAACCACATTGTAATAAGTCACAAAGAAGGGGGGGGGGGGGGGGGGAGGCAAAAATAACTTTATCTAAATTATTTATTAATGACATGCTTGTTTTTAGAAGATTTGAAGGGGTTGGGGGAGAAAGTAATGCACTGCATGCCCCAAACTGCTGAAAAGGCAATCAGCTTTCATGTTTAGAAGTAACACAGCAGCACAAGGAAAAATATGGTGAGGAGTGCAGGGGGAAGGAAGAATGTATTCAGGCAGCCTAGATTTCTGTGTATTATGTAGGTATTTCAATTTTCTCTGAAGAATCCAGCAGAGGCCACTGTCAGACAATAGATACTGGACTAGACGGGCCACGGGTCAGTACCTCAATCTTTAATCGCAGACCTAAGCCTCTAAGAGGGGTAAAGGAAGTTCTGATGGTCCCACAACGCCTGACAAATTTGTACTTGGAAAGAGAAAAGCAGTACAAAGAAAAGGTGCAAAATAGTATCTATTTGGGTACACAGGATAAGCCATCTGAGGTCACAGAAAACCCCCCTCAGTACACCAGCTATAACCCAAGTATTGGTGTATCAGTCACACTGCAACTGCCACGCATTTTCCTGTCCTATGGTAGCACATGACCAAAGCACTATGGATTTCAACAATTCTACCGGAGTATTTGTCATTTTCCTTCTAGTCAGCTGTTTGACATTTCATTTCCTTGCTTTACCCCTCATTCTTTTTTTTTCTTTCTTACAGACAGGGAACTAAATGATTACTAGGCACATTTCCTACTTGGCCCACATACATCTAGTGATTTCAGGCCAATGAGCAAGAGGAAAAGGAGCAAAGCATGACCAAATAAGTCTGCTGCCGAGAGGTGTGAACAAAGAAGTTATCAACAAAATGCTTCCCATGCTTTCACAGATAAGGAGGAAGAGAAGCAAGTTTTGTCTAAATGTCCCGTATGAATGTCTCAATATCAGAGGAACTTAATGACGTTAAATAACATACCAGGAAGTTCTCTCTCTTAAGCAGCAAAGAATAGGAATAAAATTATTTTTAACCTACTAAATACATTCAAGGATGTAAAGTGTTTTCCAGAGATTTTGCACACTGTTGTTGATAAAAGATCAATCACAGGCAAGACTGGCAACACTAGTACATCTGAGAATCCTAGCAGAACTAGAACGCTACATCTCTCAAAATTACAATCTTTATAGCAAAGGTGGAAAATTCAAACAATTTCATAGTTTATCTGAAATTTACCTCAAATTCCCCAAAAATACTTGTACGAAAAGAGGCCAAAGAATCACTGTCCTGATGTAAAGAAACAATCACATAATCACAGCAATGATACTGCTGTATTATTATGCTTGACCTCAGAATTTCGCAAGTCAGAAAAACATGCTGGAAATATTTACAAGGGCAGGAAAAGTTGATCTTGCACATTAAAATACCTCTTGCAGGAAGTCTTCAAGAAGTCGATTAAACTTGTCTGCCAGTTCATCTATTAACTGACTTCTTGCAATATCAACCCTGTTAAAGATTGTGAATTCTTCGTTACAGAGAGCATGGTATGTTTTTGAACAGGCTTCCAAAACATCTATGTCTGTGTGCTTCTCCACAATATCCCGGATTTGTCGCAGTAAGGCATCCAAATGCTACAAGAACAACAAGGTGGAAAAAAAAAAATAAAAAATAAAAAAAATTGATAAAACTTACTGAATTTTAAAATTCAATTTATTACTTATTTGTTTTTTAAAGCTTGATACAGAATACAAAACAGTTCTAGAAACCAGGTGATACTTTGGGGTAAATTAACAGTGAGTTAAAATTAAGTAGGAGCTTGTCAAAGACTGAAAATTCAATCTATTTTTTAAAAAGTTATTAAAAATTTGCAGCTGTTGGCATGGGTTTATCTAACACTTAAATTTGAAATGACAGATAAATTACACAGAAGCATTTATCTCCCACCCACAAAAACATTTATACATGGTCTTAAAAGCTGTATAAATGGAGAATTAGTTTCATGTTAAGTGTTAGCACTGAAACCAACTTCAGTTGTTGCCTCTCCTCGCCCCAAGTCACTCACTGCCCTCTAGGCTATGCTGTCAACTAAATATTTTATTACTATTTGACCCTAATCGTTTCCAGCTACTTGTTTCACAATGCAGCAAGTTGGTGCATCTTAGAAGGAGAAAACAGACAGGAACAGCCAGCTTCATTACCACAGCTAATAAACAGAGCAGTAACTATTTAATTTGCGATCTGGTAGTTTTCCACTTTTTCATGCAATGAAGATTGTGGTTTACTAGCTTCAGTGATCAGAAAAAGAAAATTTAGCAAGCCATTTCTATAAGCTTTCTCTCTCAAACAGCATACCTCAAACACGACCCTAACACAACAATAAACGCTTCTGCATTAAGTTAATCTACCTGACGAGATTCTCTGTTACAACTGGCCAAAACAGGCCTTCTAAAGCTAAGAACAGCAGCCGGACACCTATGTTCAGGTCTTATCCTCAACAAGGGTTTTGACAGACCAAGTCACACTTAATGAAAAATGTTGCACTTACAATGGTGACTGAAATTCCAATGAGGAAGTCTAAATTCTGTTGTCATGTGTCCCTTTCCCCATCTACCCCACCCCGCCTTTTCTGTTAAGTGTTAAGGGATGTTACCTTACCTTTTCTAGTCGCCCTGTTGTATAAATTTCCAAATCAAAGTACTGTGGCAACTGCAACAAGTTGGTGACTTTTTCAGCATCTACAGAATACTGTAAAATTGACAAGGAAAAAATAAAGAGTTCAAATGCAAATAATCTTGGATATAATATCACACAATACATCACAGAACAATCAAACATTAATAAAGACTCATAAGAAAAAAATGAAAACTTGTGTAAGCCATACAGTTAATTACAGAAATTATACTTCTCGTTGAACATTTTAACAGCATCTCAACAGCAAGAAATGGAATTAAACTTACCTTTGCTAACAACTGTGGAAGTGCCACTGCAAAAAGTTCTGTAATTTTTGTCCTGTCATCCAACTGGGTTTTCTTTTCCTTCGCTGTCAGCACCTAAATCATTAGTATTGCAAGAATTTTACAACTACAACCTTCTAACATCACTATAAAATATCAGTGAAAAAAAGTCAATATAAAAATTTTCAGCACTCAGAAAATGCAATTAAGAGTTGCACCTAAAACTATTGAGATTATGCTCAAAACAGAACTGACAATCTAGACAAAAAGTTTACCTTCCTTGCAACAAAACACTGTGATCAGAATGTTTTCCTTGATAATGAAAGAACAGCAATTTTTCCAGCTTGCTTACAATTTTTAATGATTAATATTTATTCAATTCATATGCCAATCTGATCTTCATATCTGAGTAAATGTTCAGTCTGTACCTACATAGGTTTTTCACCAACAGCTGCACAAGTCTTGAAAGCAGTTCCCTTCCCAGCTTAATGTCTCAGTAAAAGAAGGCTGCCTAAACTTCATATAATCAGAAAAAAAAGCCAATTGGTTGGACTGTGGTCCTTCCAAACAATCTATGGAATATATCCAATTCTCTCTTATTGTGCTCTTTAAAATTGAAAATAGCCTTATAGTTTTTTCACATACTGAATTTGGTCTTCTTTCCAACCTTCTTTTAAAATCAATTTTGTAGTACTTTTAATAGCAAAACCAAAGACAGTAGACCAAACAATATTAATTATGTGCCAAAGTCATGAACAAGTGAACAAACCAAGGCTGTCAGACACTGGAGGCTGTGGTAACAAACTCAATTTCTGAACTCAGTCCCTTCAGCAGCAGCCGCCTATGACTGTCTCCTTCTCCCCACACTGTCCCCACAAAGCCACTTCCACATGTCTACATAAGCAGGTTTTTGGTTCCTACCCTTTTCCCTGTTCCTCTTCCCACTGGAGGATGACATTCAGCTGCTTGCCGAATTGTACAAAGCATTATTTCAATCAGTGCGCTTTCCTGTCTATCTGTCAGAGCTGAAATTTCAAGAAACAGACGTTATAATACAGCTGAATTTATTTGTGCTTTTCCACAAATACAAATAACCAAGAAGCAAAACGGTTTTTTTTGAATGATAAATAAGTAAATAAATAAAGGGGTGAGGAGATGGAGAATATAAGCACCTTTTAAAACAGCACAGGAAAATGTTTAAAATTGAGGGGATATCAATGGACAAGTCAAGGGGCAAGATGAAGAGACTATCAAGTTTTATAATCATTTTAGATCTTTCTCATTATTCTAAGGTCCATTTACTAGTACCCATAAATTACAGAATTATCTCAGCTTTTTTGTTTTTATAGTTATTAAGAAAATGACAGTGTTTTCCCATATGATAGTTTTAACATTGAGTAAAAGAACCAGTTTCACAAGCAATTAGTTTCTTTAAGCCCAAAAGTGCAGCCAGACCCTGTTGAACAACAAGACAATTGGACACTGCATGGTTATTCCCTCTTTTTTCTCCCATACTCCCTGCCTCTCTTCTTCAGCATCTAGCTTCCATACCAGAAGTGATCTCTTTCTTCTTCTCCTCACGTTTCATAATTAGTGATTATAGTCATTCAAAAATAGAGAATGTACAGGTACTCATAAATGTAAGCATCTTGTTCCCTTATAAGTCACACCCAATAGAAACTGCTTAGCAATATACAGAAGAACTACTGAAATCTCTTACGCTCTTCTCCATTGAGAGGTTCCTCCAACAGAAGACTGTTCATACATTCCCAGTCCTTCAAGAGATCTGTTGCACAGTCCCACATGCTGTCCACAAGATAAGCAGCATGTTCATGCAACTGAAATAAGAACATAAGTAAGAAAATAAGTATTTTTCTTCATTAGTAATAAAGTTCATTCCAGAAGTTGCTACAATACAGGGCATTTTCCTTGCTGGCTCTTGTCCATGGCAAAAACAAACAAACAAACAAACAAAACACAACATAGAAATGCTGTGAGATCTCTGATTCAACAGAAATCCCTCTTCCCCAAGTAATGTAAGAGATAAATCCATCTCAACTATTGCAGAGTATTAAGTGCTGCAAGATCCATCAGAATCTGGAGGGGCTTTGTGTGTGTGTTTCTTCGTTTGTTTCATTGTTTTGTTTTGCTTCCTTGTCTGGTTGTGTTTTCTTCCCCTATTTGACCTTTACAGAGTTACTTTTAGTTTCTAGGAGTATGAAACAGTAGAATACAAAAACACCTGTCTGTAGTTTCTGGAACAGCGTTAACACCATTAGTTGTGTGACCAACCTTCAAAAACTGCAAGCCTAGCCCTAACAAATATCCTAAGAAATAGCAAAAATCCTAAATTCTTTCACCTAAAGGAGGTTCTCAGCACTTGATAGGATCTTGAGCATATTTGGTAACTTCTTATTTTCGTATGCTTCCCCCCCCCCCCCCCCTTCTTACCTCCTTACAGAGTTCCTAAATCAGAATCTCTTTTCACCTGTATGTTACCATGAAGAACGGGGGAAAAATATTTGTCAGAGCGCTTACAGCCTGTCTCAACATTATGTACCTACAGAAACAGATCCTACAAATAAACAAAACCACACAAAACTGTCCCTTATGTCCTCTGGAATGTTCAAGTAATGGAGAAAAACTAGGATAGGTTCATAGTTATTAACTGATTGGGGGGGTGGGGGGAATAAAAACAAAAAGCAAACTGAAAAAACACCCATGAAACCAACTTACTTCACTTTCCAAGAAGAAAAACACTAACGTCTTCACAAGATTAGCATTCGGACTTTGTCTTCCCCTCCTTTTAAGTATTCCATCATCTTCAGGATCTCTGCGGCTAAAAAGCCTAAAAGAAGAACAATTTCAGGACAAACTTCTTCATTGCCTTTGCCACATTAATTTTATATCTATGTACTGTTTTTACAAATGCACACTTAATATCTCAGTGCACAGCTCTACGTTTTATTTTGAATTGAAGTAATTTGGAACAAATGTTATTTGAACAATTTTGTATTTGCTGAGTTAGTATTTTACTGACAGCGTCCAGTGGAACATGTAATTATAAAAAAAATACTGTACAAAATCAGCGATAATTGCAAATACTAGCATTTACTGAACATCCCCATATGAGACTTTAAAGCAGCAAAGAAATACTAGGAAAAGGTCTAAAAAGTATTAGATGGAAACTATCTTGTTTTCCTGAACATTTGATGAAGGTGTTGAACAAATTTTGTTTGTTTTACAGAAAAATACTTCATGAAATGGTCATCCGATACAACTTTTTTAGGGAAAAAATGCTTAGTATGACAGAAGTACAAACTTTATCTACTACATGAGCATTTTTAAATGTCTCAAAAAACACAGTAAGGAAGGGGAAGAAGACGAGAGATGAATGCTTGTATTATCTATTCTGTACGTAGAAGCTTTTAAAATGTAGGCTTCAAAATTACTTCTGATTTTCTATTCAGAAAAACTACATTAGTATTACATTTTCTAGAAGTTATTTCTTAAGGCCACTTCATTATTCAATTTTTCTTAATTAAAGCTAAACCATAGTATTAATGCACACATTAAAATCTACAAGAAAAGTAAAAAACTAATTTCCCCTCTTACTTTTTATAAAGAAATTCCCCTGCGGCAACTGCTACTGGCCGATGAGCTGAATAAACCAGATGGTAGACATTTTCACAGTCTTCTGCAGTCAGAACTTCTTCACTACTCCTAGGGGTGGGGATGGAATGAAGGAAAGAAAAAGAGGCTGACTCAAAAAAAACCATGAACTCTAGTGATGGGAGATAGAAATGAAGGAGAAGCTAAAGCTTTTCCTTCAAATGTGCATCCTAAAAATAAAACCAAAGTATTTTGGTTCCAAAATCTTGCTAAACAGCAGTTACCTACACAGCATGAGCATTTGGTAAAAGGTTAGGCTCAGAAGTTCAACTACTGCTCAGGAGACCCTATATTTATTTTCTCTAGTTCAAATCTTCCACAACAGCTTCAGATTTGTGAGACTCAATTCTACATCTCTTTACTTAACCGTGGTGGGTAAGTAACAACACTGTTTTAGCCAGATTACTTCCACAACTCTAGTTTATTCTAGTGTAAGAAACAGAGACACTTCTCTAGACTACAGATTATCTGAATTCTGTCAGGCTACTGTCCATGCCCACAGATGTCAGAAATACTTCTGTTTTAGTGTGCGTTATAGGTCATGTAAGGAGATATACTTACTGTAAAACAAGAGTGAGTAATTTTATTGCTTGGACTGCAACATCATATTCTTTGTCAAGAGTCATAGACACAATTCTATCCTAAGAACACAAAAGACGATTATTTTCAAAGAGCAAAGAAAGGAAATACAAATAAAAAAATATATATTTTTAATGTTCTTAAAAATATGAAGCCACACTAACCTTGAACCGACTGGTGAAGAGTTCCAATTTGGAATTAAGCTCTTTATTATAGTAAAGCCCTTGCAGAGCAGTTAGGCATTTCAGCCTTACTTCCCCTTGCTAAAATAAAATTAAGAACTGGATTAAAGTCAAGTGTAGAATATAGATGTGATCTTCAAATCAGACATGACAAGATTCTTTTGCAGTCTGAATTAATTCAAAGATTAAATGTTGTCAAGATATACCATCAATATCATGTTAATGACATAAGAATATGTCCATTTGTAACAAGTGAAGAAAAATCTGTCTTACTGCAGTTAGTATCTCTAAGTCAAGATACATCTTTAAAGACTGAAACAAGTGTATTTTAAATCTCCAGACATTTTTGAAGTAGAATTCAACATATTTCCTTTCACTTAATTAAAGCTGGCAACACATATATCATTAATAACCATCTCTTGTTGGATCACAATTACCAAGTAGATACAGGGACAAACAAGTATTCCTTCTGAAATACATTTTTTCCTGTAGCAGAGAACATGTTGTAAGGTACAGATACAAACACTTTGCAGAAGTTTAGTGTTTAGACTTCACAGTTTCTTATCACACCAATGCCAGTGGTTATTGGTTTGTGATGCCAAACCCATAAAAAGCATGAGCGAAAATCCCTTATTTGTCTTACTTAAAGTTCAGTAACTTGAAACAAATACAAGAGCTGAGACAATCTGCTGAGTATACAATGAATCAAGGATCATTCATAAGCTATGTCTTTTGACCACTCCAAACAGATATGAATCTTTAGCTTTTAAGTAACAGCTCGGGGCACTCATCACCAAAGGGGATTTCTTTTCACATGCTTTTTAAGTTACCTGGTAATATCAGAATAGATTCTTAACTTGGCAAAACAGAGAAACTGTCTGGACACATGATTGGATAATCCCATATGAAATGCATTCAATTTAAATAGTTAAGTATTACAGAATAAAAATCTGCATCAACAAAAAATAAGTAACTAGATAAATAGAAAAGGCCATTTCCTTACAAGTAACATTTCCTTAAAAATCTGTACACGCTCTCTAAAACCATTCAAACCTTATCAGTATTTTATACATATGTTAAACACTAGTGCTTGTGAGTGCTAAGAAAAGTAGTGACTGATTAGAACAGCTAAGAGGTCAGAACCTGATTTGGCAAGATCAACATCCAAAAACGTAGATTTATGCTTGATATTCCATTCCTTACCTTCAGCGCAGCTTACCTTATCATGCATAGTCCACCCTACATATTTTAAGTAGCTGTCATTGAGAAAGGCATCACTGTACATCTTCATCCATATTCCAATTTCTTCAATACAGATAGCTCTTATTTCAGCAATTGCATCTCTGTGGAGAGAAGCAGAACAATTGGAGCAAGGAGATAAATAATTACAAGTAACTAGTCACCAGCTTCCAAAATAAATTAATAAATAAAGCTTACCGGTATCTATGCACAAAAACACCTTTGAATATTGCATTCATCATGTTTTCTATTTCATCTTGATTTTCCTGGAGCTGAAAGAATGAACAGAGTACATAAATACAGATCACCACTTCTGCAGTCAGATCACATGGTGTTGATGCTAGACAAACTAAACTAAATGAACATTTACTTCACAAGTATGGGTGTTAAATCCCTTCCTGAAATATCTACAAGTGTGTTTCTCAGTACAATACACTATAATAAATTTCATCTACCACAGCATGTAAGTTTTGGTAATTCTGACCACTGAAATTCTTCAACTGTGGCAAAGATAGCTAAGGTTTCTGCAGGCCCCTTCAGAAATTATTTGTAAGGAAACTTGATGTTATTTTCTAGTGAGTGACTTATTAAGCCTAATGTTTAGCCCAATTTTTAATACATATGCTATGTTCTTTATGGACCTGTATTACACTAGGTCAATATCTAAATCATGTGAAATAACATATGAAAAACGTGAAATAACAGAGAGACTGTTCTTTATCCTAAAAAGTATAGGATCTATATAGAGAAAATATAGATCAAGCACTTTGCAAGTGGCTGCATGAGCAGAGTATACACCATTTTGCACGCTTCTTTCCACCTCGGCCATAACATCAGAGAGAAAAAAAAAATCCAGAAACAAAGTAATGGCAGGAAAAAAGAATTTATGAATATGGAACTGAAAAGTAACTTAGGAGACAACACGCAAGGGATTTGAAAAATGATCCATAATCTTTTAAAACACAGAGAGTTGCATTTGCTTTGAAAGTGCAAGAAAGTCAGTTGAAAGATCTGAAGTTAAGTAAATATTGTCAGAAGAGAAGCATGTTCTTTTTGCAGTTTGAACTATTAAGGTGGGACAGAATAAGCCAGTGTTAATGAGAATAGCCAATGACTGCAGATATAGGCTTTCCAGTAAACCAAATTAACATTTATATATAAAACAAAAATCAGACAAAAAACAACAACCAAATAAACCCTAAAGAGACATTATTCAGACAGAATAATGGAGAGAGTGGGTGGGTGTTACAAAAGATAAAGACTTCTCCCTACAGAATTTTAAACAAAGAGTAAGAACCAACAGTTTCCATAGCATCACAAGATTTTGGAATTGGAAGCAAAAGTATAAAGAAATACAGCAAGAATAAAAAGACTAACAAGCCAAAATATCTAACACTTATCTAATCTAACAATACCTGTCTTCTGACGTAGAGTGAGAGAGGGAAAAAAAAATATTAAAATGAGAGACTTGCAAAAAAAAAAATCAACAGATAAAATAAATTTCTGTACTAGAGAAGGCTGTTATAAATGAAACAAACCCTGAAATTAAACATTTGATTGAATGTTACTTTGAAGCTTACTTTCACTTAGTACAAGAAAAACTGAAAATCACAACCAAAGCTAGAAAATCTTGTAAGAAATCCTAAAGGCCAATCTACGTATGAACAATTGAGATTGGGAAAAAGTCTCCACTTTAACATCACTGCATTTCTCTCTGTATCCATGTATTACCTATAACAGAACTAGTCCTGCACACACATCTAGCACAATTGCATTTAATGGTACTGCTTGGGTATTTAAGAGATTGGTCTCAAACTGCAAGATCTTTGGGACATAAACAAAAAACTAATTTTTCGAGGCAGTAAAAATGCAGCAAGTAACAACGCAAAAAGTTGAATACCGAAGGAGAAATGTTCCCCCTTTAATCATCAAAGTTATTTCTCATGTCTAAAAAGCAAAAAACTCACCCGTTCCCCAGAAAATAAAAACTAAAACCTGAATGAGCTAGAGCTTTCAACAAGACAGCACTGTCAGCAATGATTCAGCAAATCCCTTACACACAGAAATAAAGAAAATAGAAGCAGATAGCATTTTCAATTTGTTTAGTGATTTCTGTAGAAGAAAGGACCCTATCAGAAGCCCTAAAACAGTTTATTCTGAGACTGATATTGACATCGTAACAGCAGCATTTTGCACCATGATTGACAGGTTCTCTAGAAGCTAAAAACAGTCCAGGCATGGAAATTGTTGTTGAATATTTCAGCTGTTCAGAAAACTGGTCAGGAAATACAACAAAATGTTATCTATTACCAATTCCAGTCTCTCTTAATAATTTTAATGGCACTATCTGAAATTTAACTCTTTTTACAGAAAAACAGAAAGAAGCACTTTCAAAGTGATTAAGTTTTTTAAATATTAAAAATATGAAGAAATTAAAGAATGAAACAGATGGACTTCTAACTACCTTTACAAAAAGGACAACAAAAAACCCTTACAGGGCAAAAATAATTATTGTTTGTCATATATCAATGTTCATCCTCCAGCAGTCATAAAGCACACGAGAAGACAAAAAGCACTAACCTCCTTTCTTTTCTGCAGTAAGAGTTCCAGCCTATCATTAGCCCGTTTCCCAATTATTTTATTTCTTTCTGCTTCATACTGCCGTTGCGTATTGTCCATGTTAATACTAAGATTTAATGCCACATTCACTAAAGCAGTCATCAGCTTCATGGCTACAAAACAGTAAAAATAGTAAAGATTATTTATGTTACCTATATTTGAAGAAGGATGATAGATAAACATCCTGATACTTCCCCTCCTGTCACCAGTTTTTGTATTTATGAAAATATATTCACTGTAGATTTCTTGATTCACAAGCTTCAGGACTTCAGCACTGTTTTATGTAGTGCTACTCCTTTACTGAAATTGTTCTGCACGACTACTTAACAACACAGTAGATAACACACTGACCTTTTGTTTCTTTGTTATTTTTTAATACTATCAACATTATTATTGAATGGATATATAGGACATGCTTCCCCCCAAAAAATATGTGGAATGTAAGATTTATAAATGTAGCCCAGGAAACACTGAAAGGATTCCATTATGAGAATCAGTTAAGAGTCATATTGCCCAATCATTAAACCTAAAACACACAAGCTTTTTTTCCTTCAAAAGGAAATGTTTTAGACAACTACCGCCCACCATACCGAACCACTCTTTTCCCATCAATTTCATTTTAATTAGGCAACTTTTAACTATTCCTTTACATGCAAAAGCAGAAAAGCAATATTAGCCAACTAAAAGACAACCAACCAAAATGTAAAAATACTTGGTTTTGTTTCTTTGTGTGTGATTTTACTTTTTAATCACCCCTTTTTAAAAGGGCACAGACAAATATGCCTACCCCGTAAACAAGGAGGCAGCCAACAGGGCATATGCAGAACACTGTTAACACTAGCATAAAGTTGATGAGTAAGGCATAAAGACATGCAGATATATCTAAATATTGTCACATGCTGTGATCTCTAAGGATATCAAGATGAAAAGAAGTAGTCTGAGCTAATCTTAGAAGCCAAATTACTGCAAATAACAGTAAATAGGAATACAAGGATTTTGTTGGCTTTTTCTATCCTATATAAAACCCAATCATCAAGAATACAAGCTGTGATCATGTGAAATGCAGAAATAACTACACAGAATCAACAGAATTGACTACTGATGTGAACAAATGCAAACAAGACTACTAAAAAAAACATTGTGTGACAGAAATTAACATGCAACAGGGCAATTTCAGCAACTTCCATTCAGGCACAACTCAAATTTAAAAAGGTACTCAAACTGTGGTTTTGAAGAGCTGAAGTTTATATTTGCAGTACGGTGCAACAATCAAATTGATGATACAGCAGAATCAGTATATTCACTTGAAATAAAAAGCAATTTTGTTCCTCCCTCCACAGTAAATGCTTTGACTAGTGGGAATCTCAGAGCAGCAGCCTAATATGTAATGTTTTAATGTATATTCAAAGAAGATGGCCAATGAAATTTAGCAGCTGACCAGACACCCAGAGCTGAAATTTGCTGTAAATCTGACAGCTCCAGTGAACTAACAAGAACTATTTCTAGTGTGGCAGAAACTCAGTTTCATGTACAGTTTAAATTCACCTTGCTCAGATTAAAATTGCTACAATAAGCCTGACATAAGTGGACTGCTGCCTGATGCCATCCAAGACCCTTCTTCGTTAAACTCTGCAGACTGACAGGTTGCTTATCCAGTAAGCCTAATCGTTGTCCATTATCACAGGGAGTTTTAAATAAATGTCATATTTAGCTCATAACAGATACCTAGATAGCTTGACAAACTTGAAAATATCAAGTAAAATGAAAATTTAAAACCATACAGTAATTTAGTGACTGTATCACTGATGATTTCTTTAAAATTATTTCTAATGCAATGAATAGATATGCTACTTTCAATTACAGTATGCCATGGCCTCTATATAAAGCACAGTTTAAATGTGTACTAAAAATCGCATCCAATTTAAAATATGACTCTGGTTTGACTTAATGCAGAGCATACAGAAGTTTGACTCTATTTTTGTAAAGTTTTTTTCTATTTGCTTTTCTTAGTAGGCTTAAAGCTAACAAATGAAGTACTAGACACAGCTGGTAAGGAAAGCTTTAAAGTAACTCTGAGTAACGCACTGTAATCTGTACTAAAACTAGTTGCCTTAGAAAAGCATATCACACAAAGAAACATGAGCCGAACATTCTGTCAGAACAACTTCTTGCTGTGCAACACAAGACATAACACAGAAGCAATAAACAGGTAAAGAAAAATTCACTGACCTGCCAGCGTGCTAGTGTGCCGAAATGCTCTGACTTGTGAGTCTGACAATCCCGTAAGCAGTGAAATGACAGTATCCATCATATATTCATCATATATGATGCTATATTGACATTGTCGGACGAGTACTCCAATGAACTCACAAAAACTGGATTTGAACTTCTTCCACTGGGGACCAGCCATAGTTAGCGGATAATCTCCACTATCCTATTTAAAAAAGAAAAAGAGAGAGAGATACAAACAGGAAACTCTTTCAAATGTCTTTAGAATTATTTTTTAAGTTGAGAATAAAAAGAGGAATAAGACCTCAGAACCAAAAAGATCTCAAAAAACAATCCATCAGAATAACCTTATTGCACAAATACAAATCTACTCTAATTTACAGCTCAGGTTTGTTATATGCAGACACAACATACTACAAGTCCTACAACAGAAGCTGCACAAAATCAGATATACCAAATTAGCAACTGATTTCTACTGCCTAAAATCTGCTTCAGGTTACACTAGAACAAAAAAACATCACATGCAGCGTTAGTTAACATCCACGAACACTCAGATCAGGACTTTAATGAAGTTTCTAAGGAGATGCTTACATATTAGACTGAAAATTCCTTAAGTCAAATGACAAACTACTTCTTGAAAATAAGAAATTACGCCTTGAAAATAAGAAATGTGTACTCCTCTCCTGCTCTGGGTACCCTTATAAATAATGATAAAATGACAGAAAAACAATTGATGATCATTTCTCTTAGTGTTTCTGCGATCAGCAGCAATCAGATAAGCGATCAGCTGCGATCAGATAAGATGCCAAATTACATTACAACTTAGAACAAAAAATATATCCATGAAAAGGGATTAGAAATCTGGGAGCTGAGATGTTCATTAGAATTGTTACAAGAAAGAGTAAGCGTAACAGAGTGATAAACAAATCTGAACAAATAATCCTAACTGAAGCTTTTTAAATTTCAGGTGACATGACAGTAATCAAATCCATTTATGAATTAAAGCTAAAGAATAATAAAATACCTTTAAACCTTTATCTGTTAAAGTTACTAATTTTCTTTGGATTTTAACTTGAGGAAAAAAATCCTTACTAGACAAATTTTGGGAGGAAGATCTGGTTATCTTCACATTCTTCGGAACATAGGGTAAAAGGAAAACAATACCAAAAAAACACAAACCCCAACAAAATAAATAAGAGTCCATCTCGTTTACCCCACACTCAATGGAACGAGAATAAATGACAACTTGAAGGCAGGAAAACTACATTTCCCATGAAATGGAAAGCATTAGTCTTCAACTAAGGAATAATCAAATTCAAATCTCCACAGTTTGTAGATTAATGGACATGTTGAAATAAATTCAACAAACATTTCACGCGTTCCTCAAAAAAGACTTAAGGGCCTCATGTACACGGAGGGGTATGGGGGACATTGGAGGAAGTATGCCACATAGCCCCAGCAGTAGAAGTTCCCACTGTTCAAAAACTGAAAGTGGACATTTGTTTTATTAATAATTTAAGAAATCACTTACATACACATAGAATTTTATTTACTAGTCTCATAAGTTCAAAATTAGAAAGTTTAAGATTTTCATTCATCAAAGTCTTGTCATTTTTACAGTTGTTCTTACACTTGAAGAAATCTGCAGTAGGATTAGGACAGGTAAAATGGAAAAACATTCTAATATCAATACATTCTCAGCACTTTCATTAAATTACCTCATCGAATTCTTCAGTCATTTTTCGGATTATTTCAGAATTCTGCATGTGTCGGAACATCTCTGCTGTGACAACTCCTACAATTTAGATTAGATTATTATTAACGCTTTTAAAATGAGAGAGGTGGATAGCAGATGACATATCTCCTGCTACCATGTAAAAATGGTCAATTTACACCTAACCTACAGATTATACATGTTTTTTTTTTGTGGTGCTGGGTGGCTCTGTTGCTGTTTGCTTATTTTTCAAGTTGTTATACTCTTCATTTTAGCATTTGTAACAAGTGTGGGGCACTACAGTTTTTCCTATTATATAAAGCGTGTGCTCACACCATCTAAAATTTACTCATTCGTTCATATCCAGAAGTCAATGATATTTGTTCCAGACGTCATCAGCTGAGAGACCACACTAATCTGAAGTGACCTTCTAGTATTCAAGATACTAAATGGTATAAGACTATTTTGAACAGTTCTATTGCTATTTATCATCTACTTCACTATGATAAAACTCAATGATTTCATGCAATTTCTATTTCTCTTAGCCTCAAATTTTTCATGTGCAAAGGGTGATATAAAAATAAAAGAGACCTCCTAAAGCTTACTACAACTGCACTGGAAAATTCATGACAAGCATCATCTCAGAAAGCATTAAAAGATTTTGTCATTTTGTCTGGTAACAATAATGAAAAGGTCACTGCTCTTGAAAGCATGACTAACATCTACTGAGGAATGCTATTAGCTTTCTGAAGATTTATACATGTTAAAAAAGTTTATCTGGAATGAGAAACATTATCAAATGCACTGACACTGTAGAGTAAGTTACCTTCTCCTCCTCTTCAAAACAAGATGAGAGGAAAAAGAATGGAGGATGTGGATTAGAGGAAAGATTCTGGAAAACCAGAAGCTCCCCAAAATAGAACATAAAATATAGAAATACAGTCTTACTGTAGACAGGCTACCATGGAACTGCCCATTTCTTTTACATGAAAGAACTCTAAAAGGCTATTAAATGACCATGGAACGCTCACTGATGTGAAGTAGATAAATCCAAACTTTGATTCCAAGACCAAGAAAGTTAAGCTATCAATACTGAAGACGGATGTTTTTCTAACATAATATCAGCAACAGAGGAAGATATGAGAAGTAATTAAGTACCAGTACTGCGTTTTCTTCAGTGTGAATGCAAAAGGCTTAACGTACATTTTGAAGTGTTTCTGTAAAGTTTCTAAACCTCTTGCTCGCATCTTCAAAAATACTTGTTTGACTACAAGAACCTTATAATACAGACTAGCCCTAGGGATGGAGCAGTCCTTCAGCATATGCAGTACAAAAGCCAAGAATGAGAAACATGCTGTAAAATTATATAAAGAGATGAGCAAATATTTCCGTATCTTACCTTTGCAGCCTGAACACTGAATAAAGAAGTTAATGAGATCAAGAAGTGCTATATCTCTGTCATGTTTGTATGACTCTATCCAGTCATCCACCACAGACTGAAAACAAACAAATATAAAGGCAATTTTTAGTTTTTAATAAACTGAAGAATTAGTGTTATTTAAACTGCTTTCTAGTAAGTGATTCTTGCTCCTTCTGTAAGTAACTGGAACTCTGGATGTTTTGACTGATACAGAACAAAATGTTTGAATGATCCTTTACTGTCATAGTAGCATTTTCAGGAAAAGAACTCGTTTCCATTCTATAAACATATACAGGCACAAAACAGATGCTTAGACATGAAGCACAGGAGTACCATACAGTCACATAGTAACATTTTTTGAGGAAGAGTACAAAACACAATTAGCAGATTTTATAACAGCAGGGGGGTTTGTTTGTTTTTAACTATTTTAGTTCCAACAGCTGCAACTCCCTATACTCTTCCTAAATTCTGCCCTTACGATGAACTGTGTTGCATGTACATGAGCTATAACAGGATGAACAGCATTGCCCTACACTGTATTGACATTAATTGCTGTGTTAGCTAAACTAAAACATAATGGCTAGTAAAATGGAATAGCAATAAGACAATTTTACTACAGAATGTTAAAGAGAAGCAAATTAACAGGAAATCTGTGATTGTGGTTTTAAGAAGAATTCACATGCAATTATCTACAAACCATCCATGTGTATAGCACAAACTGTCTACTGCAGAAATCATATGAAAGCATACATTTAACACAAGCACAAGAGAATCGCTTTAGTGCCAAGCTCTCAGTTTTGAGTAGTTTAATATGTTGGTATCCTGCCCTAAAAAGTAGAGTAATTTTCAATAACAAGAGATGACGAAATAGTTCAGGACTTCCATAAGAAAAACAGACTCCACAGCATCCCCTGTGCTTCCTGTCAACTCTTCTCAGTGCTTACTCTTAAAAGCAATCACGGTGCAAGGGCAAATAAAATATACTACCATAGGAAAAAAAATCTGAACAGAAATACAGCTAAATCCCTCTTCCCTCAATGAAAGACTGTTTATAGTATGATACAACTTTTGTCAGCAAGATGAGAAGAATTAAAAATGCAAGTGAAACTGTCGTTGTCTTCCCAGTAGGAGCAGAACCTACAAACTAGTACTGATTTGATTAATCATGGGGGAAGAAAGGAAAAGAAACCTAGGAAAGGTCTTAAATTAGGCTTACAAAGGTCACTGTGCAAAACCAGGATAACGCTAGGAAGGGGACAAATATTTCAGTTAGGCAGCCTTGTTTTCAGAATTCATTTATTTTAAAGAACCTCCAGCAGAAAAGTAAGTGTCCTGAAACTTTTTGTCTCTGTGGATGAACAATCTTTCTCCCAGTGAGAACTGACACAAACTTGGAAGAAGGTATGGAACAGAATTAAAGAAGATTTTGATTATCAAAATCTTTTGAGGAAAGTAAGTGCTGATGGCTACAGAGAAAAATTTTTACACCAAGTGCTGAACTAAAGACTTTATTTTACTTTATAGATACTTCTTGATAACTAAAATATGGACTAAAATTCATACTGTTACCTAGGTATCAATTTCCCCACTAAACAGAGGCGTTGCAGGCAAAGGTCTATTTTTCTCTTGGAAAGCAAAAGATTTGACTGTTTATAGAGTTAAGATGTCATGAAAATATAACCCGTGGTAATTGGCTGGAAATGTAGCAATCAGAGCAGCAGTTAGAATGGCATAGTTTTTCACTTACATTGAAATATGTCAGAATAAAACAGAAGTATCAGAATTTCTCTGAGCAAATATATTAAAGCAGTATGTATAAGTAGTAAGTACTGAAGTAGTATAAGTAGTATGTATAAATCTGAACTAAATTTCTCCCAAGGAATTCAGGCTTCAAGGTTCCCACCTTGAAGCAGGAGCCTGCAAATCTCAAGAGGACTGCACATAGACCCAGCTTCCTGCACACATACCAGAGGAGCTGTAAACTCTAGATTTTTAATCCCAAAGATAGTCTTTCTGCTAGGCTGCTGAGGAGTCACATGAGTGAGTCAGCATGAACTCTTCATGGCTGGCAGGCTTACATTTTAACCCTCTCCTCACCGAAGATTCACAGAGTCAAGCAAAATTTGGTGATTTAAGATAATTTTCCATATAAAAAGCTAATGCTCTTAATAGGCTGACTTCAGTCCGATTAGTAAACGCAGTGTCTAATGCAGTAATTTCTACCAGGTTGAAATTTCCTAGCCTAAATTCCAAACTTTCTTCATTCAGAATACTGGGATTCACTTTGAATAGTATTTTGAATTTCTTTATTATATACCTGATTATTCATGCCTTGCATTTAGCAATGAGAAGTCAGTTATTTCAATTTCAAATCTTAACAACGCAAGAATTCTTATTCTAATCCGTAACTAAAAGCTACAATGAAGAAAAAATTACCCTAGGCTTTATTTTCTTAAACTATATGTACAATATTGTTATATTTAACTTGTACATTCATACAAGTCTGAAGGACATCTCAAGTCTTACCTGCATAGCACTCTTGCCCATTTTAACTACCTCAAACAGCATCATGTTTTCCACACCATTCTGTTGGTGATGTCCATTCATCCGATTTGGACCACCAGGTTTCCCTCCTCCGTTTCCACTTTTCCCTTTTTCTGCTGGTCCTTTTTTACCTTTTTTACAGGTCTGCAATCATACACACACACACACACGTTTTAAATAGTTATTACATAGTAATTAGAATAAATTATTATTCATACCACAAAAACTATACACAGGACCTTATGTTTCCAAGAATCAAACTTAAATCAGAAGGTGAGATAAAATTAGATAGGGTAGAATAGCTGATTCTCACTGATAGAGAAGACTAACAGAAACTCTACAGGTTTTGTATTTCCTTCTCTGGTTTAAAATCTTTTGGCAATTAAAAATGTGATTAGTGGCAACGACACAAAAGGTTTTCCTTGCATTTAAACTGTAAAACAAAATAATAAATTTTTAATTGAAATGTTGGTTTCTGTTCACTTTTCAAATGAAAAGAGCCGGAATTAATGACATCAACCAAAAGAGACTGTATTAATACCAGGTTTAAGTATAAGAGGGCACACGTGCAGACTAGTCAAATCAAAGCCCTCCCTTGTGCCTTCACAACACAAAGGAAATATCACGTAAATACTCAAGACGAAGTATTTCAATAAAAATACAAATATAAACTCTATTCACAGAACAGTTGCATTTTAAAAAAAAAGTATAATAAGGAAATAAGAATAAAATAATTCAGCTCCAAAACAAGTGCTCAACTCTTCATGCTTTAACAGTACAAGTATTTCACTGTCCCCATAAACTGAACGTACTTTTCCTTTGCCTTGTTTTTGGTTTTTTCCTTCAATATCCTCGAAGTCTGTATCAGAAGAGAAGTGTGTTTCAGACTCCCTGTAAGGATAAAAGACAAACCATTTATACATCTCACCAGAAACATTAGTAAACTAAACTAAACTACATAAAGTCACATTATGTCCTCAGTCCAGTAAGTCAACTCCAACAGAAAAATTGTTTTTATCTCCTGTTTAAGTCTACTGTCAAGGAACAAATCTGAGCAAATCCCCATGCTCACACCTTGCCTCAGCCAAAGAAAAAAATTTCCTTTTTTACCTGTGAAAGCCATATAGTGGGACTAAAAAGCATGAAGGTCAGCAGAAATAGCAACAGGTTGGGAACTTCATTTTTGGCATGTGACAAACATTACAAAATTTCAACCATCAAACACTGTAGATGTCTGCCACAAATATGGCAGTGTACAACAATGATACTACCTTCCCTCACAAAGTGTCTCAGCAGACGTCTTCATGCTGTCAAAGAACCAAGTAGTTATGTTGAAACGTATAGGGAGAAAAGATATTTTAAGCAAGATTTCTCCACCAAAAAGATAAACTGGAGGCTTATGTAAGGTAAAAAGATAAGTAAAATAAAAGATTTTCAAATTTGTTTTCCTACATTATTAATATATGCTGTATCAAAATACAAACCCTTTATTGCCTATGACAAAGTCAGGGGAAAAAAATTCACCTAAATTATTACTAAGTAATCCTTAGTTTAAATTTTTTATTTCTACATTTCCTATAGAAGACATCTTAAATGATGCTATTAGAGCTTATTTTAACACATACAGGCAGTACAATGAATTCCAGCTGCTATCACAAATTTCTGATACACATTTCCTGATTCAATTTAACAATGTAATCATAAAGATGACCTGAACAGGGGGAAGAAGGAGCCATTCCAATGTTTTAGAAGGTTACGAATAAATAAAATCTAGAAACTTAAGGTTTCTCACTGTTGTGGAACTGTCTGAAAGGAAGTTTCTGCCTTGTAACATGTATTTTGCCATCCATGTATTCTGCTATAGGTTGAACAAGTCTCCAACCTTGCAAAAAACTCTGAGAAATCTTTACTCTTCAATATTACTTAGGTGTTCTTATTTTTACAGAACGGAATACAAATTCCAAATATTTTGATAAATAACTGTATCAACAAAAAAAAAAAACACATTATAAACAGCTTTATTTCTCATTAAAAGCCACCCACCACCACCAACCTCCTTAACACAAAACTGTATCTTTGCATCTTTTTGGATTATTTTGGACCAGCTTAATATACTCCAGACCGTTGAAATGGATTCATGCTGATTTCTTGGCAACTAAAAGGTGAGGAACTGCATTCTTCTGGTCTACTTGAACTAATCATTTCATTTCTCTGTTCAAAATGTAAGCTATTGCTAAATTTAAATTTTTCAAAATTCAGATACCTTTTCTTAAAACTACATCAGCAGTCTAGTCAAATAAACACCCCAGGAACCAACACCTGAAGGGAAGCTAAGACTTCAGCTTTAACTAAAGCATTTGGCATTGGGCATTTCAGACATTAGGCAACCTGCCCCAGTTATTAAGAGTAAATACCTCAACAACTTTACCTCTCTATAAAGGAAGGAAGGAAACTTAGAATTTCTGTATTTCTAACCAAAGTTTCTTTTTCAATACTTTGATTCTGAAAGACGTAAAACCTTGACAAATACACCATGTAAACAAAGAAGTCTCACGATGGCTTCCTATTAGCAAAGCTTAAAAATTGATTTAAAAATACTTTATAAAAAGGACTTTTAAAATATTTGTTTTAATTATCACTGAATACTCAAGAAAGAATTCAAGCAGTGCTTTATTTTGAACTGGAAAAACAATCTATAACCGTATTCAATCATTTTGTTTCCTTGTTTCCAAGAGAAAAACCAACCACATCTATTACCACTGAGAAGCACCAGTACATTTAAATGAAACCAGAAATTCTTAAGGCACTTACTGAAGGAGAGTAAAATCAGTTGGTATTTCTGGAGCTGCTATCATTTCTTTATCATCTTCTGGAACACCACTGTATTAGAAAGATATTCAAAAACCAGTCTGAAGTACGAGCTTACTTTCCTTTCTTCCTTTGTAGTGGACAACTTCTGAAATAATAATAAAAAAAACACATTAGAAACATTTCCACATAAGGGATAAAAAAAAGTTGGAAACATAGAAAATGTTAGATCACACCACCTTCTGTTTCCAGCCAAGCTTTTTCCTGTTTAAATAAAGATTTTGTATCTTTGACTCCTCCCATTATCTTATGAAAAAAAAAGTATCTCCACAAACGTTAAAAGCATCTAAATAAAAGGAAATAAAAAAGTGCTTGGAAAATAAATGCTCTTCTGAATAGCATGAGGAAATTGAATGGTTTTCATGAACACCTTGCAAGTAACTTTTTTCTTCTAAATCTATACTAGACTAAAACTTGAACTGTAAGACCTTGTACTGTAAAGTCCAGACTCTACTACCAACACTATGATATTGTGGTTAACCAAACCAAAAAACAGATTTGATGTTAAACTTAAAGCACAGTGTGTGCCCATTTAAGAGCATTATGTATACCAACTTTGAATCTGATGTGTAAATGCTCCTGATACTTAGCACAAAGATATGTTCTTCCAAGTTTGTACAATCTAACCAGCTACTTCACAACTCCCTGTCTTCCTGAGTTGATAAACCAGGCTTACAAGTTTTAACGTTTAAAGCACTCAACATGTCTCTAGGAATATCAATGAAGATAATACTATCTACGTATTATAAAGAAAAGTATCAGAAACAGTGTTAGCATCTTATCTAGAAAACATAAGATTGCAAAATATTTTCTTTTCAAGTTAATTACATGTAAGATTTTCCTATGTTTGGGGGCAGGGCAGACAATGAATGCTTCAAATGTGAAATTCAACCATGCATGCTAAAGCCTTCTGTGTCAATTTTCTGTCTCAAACTAAATTTTACACAGTGAAGAAATTAGGAAAGCATGAGGTTCAGGTATTTTAAAGATGCAATAGCACAGAGAAGAACCTTCAGAACTGGGAACTCTGCTGACTCTAAGGCTTGTCAGAGTAATTAAGTATTTAAGCAAAAGATACAATTTTAAGCTCCATGTGCTTAGCATGCCAATGTCTGGTAGAAACGCTTCAGAGCCTGCATTTCAATTGAGCACATACAGCCTGTACATTTCTTTCCTGCAAGTGCTTCTTCTGAATGCTAGGGGCCACTGTAGCTTCCAGAATTTGGTGAGCTGAGAAAAACCACAAACCCTGAACTTAAATCGCTGTTTCTTCACATTTCACACAATTATGTAAAGGCAGAGAAACCAGAGTGGAAATAAGCAGTGGCGAAAAGAGAGGTTCAAGATAAGTAGGTACATCTCTCAAGACAGTCCACAACTACTACAGTATGCACCATCCAGAGCACAGTATAAGATCAAAAGCTTCACAAACTTTGTCGCTGCAGAACAGTGAAAACCTTTGTCACCCATTTCTCCCTTCCTTAAAATCACATTACTGGTGCATCACAGCCTCCCCTGCTTGGTTTATATGGAGTTTTTAGCAAATAGCTACTCGCAGGCAGTGCAACATCCATTCATCGTTTGGAGGCTCTGCCATTCAGAATCACCCAATTTAATTCCCCAATAAAATGGGCAAAAATATACCTCAAGAACTTTATTCCTGGATTATCAAGTTAAACTGGTTCACCAGTGGGTACCCAGAGCCAACTCATGGGGAACATATGACGGCGCAGCCAGGCGCAGGGGAGGGCCAAGCAGTGCTCCTGCCTTGGCGGCACAGAGCTATGACGACAGCCAGGCAGCCTGCATGGCTACTGGCTCCATTCGTGCTGTGCTGCAGTATCATCATTCCAAGTGTATCAGGTATAAAAAATAACAATAATCTAAAAAAATACAAAGATTTGCTCCAATTCCTGTCAGCAATTGTAACTTGGGGAATCAGGCCGGCGCCCGCTGGGAATGTACCTCAGCGAGGAGCGGGGCGAGGGGAAGCAAGAGGCGAGCAGCCAGCCAGCCACCCAAGTCCCGTTCCAGGCACACATGTGATTCTAAGCCAGCACAAAGTAAAGGCACAAACTTCAAAAGGCACACAGTTCTGTTTCAAGTTCAACCTGTCCATCAACGTGTTATTTGACTTTTCTAGTTTGAGTTTTTCAATGGTGAGAAGCACCACAAGTACTGAAGACATGATCAAGAAGCTCAGATGCAAATTTCATATTACGTCTCATTAATACTACCTATTTACAGTAATAGTTACCTATTCCATAAAATTTGATGGTACTGAGACAGAAAGCAAGTTAACCATTTGTTTACACAATTAAAACTTTTTCAGTCTCCTATATAAAAAGGAAATTACCCTCCTACTAATTCTCACAAAAGTATTTCTCAAAAAGCAGCATAATACAATCACACAAGAATATTTTGAAGAAAAAAGATAAAAAAACACGTAAAATGTCAGGCAAATGATTAAATTATATATTTTCTAAATCAAAAAGAGCCAAATCACCTGATAAAAAACAGCTGGCTGGAGTTTATATCCACTTGCACTTGGAAAAAACACTCATCTTAGGCCAAGCAACAGATGAAGAAAAAAAAAAGTCATGTCAAAAATGTTATTGTTTGGGCATAATCACTTCATGAAAATAGGAAATAAATATCTAGTAATTCAAGATGCTGTAGTGTTTAGCTACTAAGATTTAAGTTTCAAGAATTGTTTTTCTTGAAGGAAGTAGAAGAAACGTGGCCCTCATGAGCGCAACTACATACTGGTATTAATGGAAGACAGTAGTTTCAGGTGACTGCCCTGCAGGAATACAAGAGCTAAGGCTGTAAGGGATCTCCAGTATCAAGCTCAGGCCCCAGGAATGACTGAAAAAAAAAAAACCTTGCATTAGTTCCAGTAAGGGCTCATTTTTAAAGTTTTACATACATGAAGATTACAAGAAGGACCTCTGAGTCTTGCCAAGTAGGGTCAAGCTAACCCAGCACTTCCTCATGGGCAGATGCCGGCAGAAGCTGCCCAGGGAAGAACCCATTTGCTTTGTTCTTACTGGTGATGTTCTCCTTGACTTCTCCCCCCAACATCCACAAATAAGTCAGGAATTTTTTCAGCCAAACACATTACTTCTGCATTTCATAGCACGTAATCAGTATTTTTCCATGAATATTCCATTATTTTTTTAACCCAATACTTAGCTGCCATGATATTCACACAAGAGCTTCCAAAACTGAACCGTATAGTATAAAGAGGCATGTTCTTATCCTTGAGCTCAACATTTTCCCATTTTATTTGGTGTCCATGGGTTTTAGTATTGGGTAAGACTGGTATTGGCCATTCCCCCATTATGCCTGATCTCAGTAAATGCCTTTTGGAAATTCAGGATGCCTGCCAACATGTCTTCTTCACACACGGATCTGATGACTCATTCAAAGCACGCTGTTTGGGAAGTTGATGAGAAAGAGGAAAACTGTCCATACAAGCATTCTATCAGAACTTTTAAAACATCAAATTCTTCATAGTGCAGTCTGAAAGGAGGAAAGTAAAATTCATGCAGGTGCCATTCCAAGCAGTGCAAGTCTACATTAGCTATTAATGTGCTCTAATAAGCATATTTTTTCCAGTATATTCAATACACCTAAACTTAAGTGCATCATAAAATGCAGTTCTTTGGACTTTGTTTGTTTTGCATATTTGCATGTTCACAGCATTCTAACTTTAATTTTCTTAAGCATATACTGAAATCTCTCACTCTATGAGAAGTTTCAAAAGTCACTCAACTTTGTGAAGTCATAATTAAATTATTAACTATAAAAAGAAAATGTATCCTGCTGAAAGATCACAAGGTGGAGCTCTAGCCTAAAGCTAACTGAAGAAACTCCAAAAGACAGGTCATCCAGAGGTTGACCTAGTTATTTCTGTGCAATAAACTTTATAATAGATTGCTAAAACAGCAGTAATATTGTAGCACATTTCCTTAAGATTTATATTTAAATTGCATAAGGACACTGGAAGACTCCCCACATCTTTCCTGAAATTAATGCACATAACATGTTTGATTCAGTGACTCTTCCAAAGACGGAAATGCATCTCGCTGCTGTAGTACAACCAGTCTCCTGTAAGTAGCTTTCGAAAGCAAGCAGAGGAATTTCAAAATACACTTTAATAGCAGAAATAACGTAAGCCCTTACTGTATCTTGCTACTTAGATTTTTGCTAACAGAATGTTAACAAACTAAAAAACATTGCAACAAGAAAAGGAGTCCAGGAACACTAATCATATATAATGTTGCTAACTCTAAATGTAATAGTTTCCATTTAAATTAATTTTACTCTTAAAAGAGCTAAGTGTGAACAACTACAATCAGAATGTGTCTTTACTGAAAAAGAACTTCATTACATGCACAGGCTAAACAAACATGAATATAACCCAGCCAGAAGCCTTTGTTAAGTGTATGTGTATATACACAAACACAAAATACAAAAAATTACAAGATCTGTCCGTGAAACCTGTGTTTCATGCTCTTGTGTAAAAGCACTAACTTGAGTGTTATTGCACGAACTCCTGGCACAACAGTTCAGGTAGGTGGTTTTTGGTTTGAGATGGATTCTCCAAAAATACACACACATGATTCCCCACCCCCCTCCCCCCACCCCCCCAGTCTATTATTTGGAGGCTTTCTTTTTTGGGGGGAACGCAGAGATCGTAGAATCGCAGTATATCCCAAGTTGGAAGGGACCCACAAGGATTGAGTCCAACTCCTGGATCCCCAGAGGAAAACAGCTACTTGAACGGGACAAAGATTTAGTAAATGCAGAATGACTGTTCAGAGGTGTATTGATTTTTCACTGTAATTCAGTTAATCATCTGTAAAAAAACAGGGACCTCACTTTCTTTATTCAGAAAATTAGAACTTGTAAAACTGCAATGCACTCAGCTGTAGGAATGATTATGGTTGAAGAAGTTCATCCCTGAATTATTTATTTACCCATGAATGAGAGGTGCTGATGCTTCAGAACCAATTATGCAGCAGCGACAGTTAAAATGCTAGTCAGATCAAAGTTTAAATCAAGGACCAAAAGTATTCCCAATATTTTCCTTCAACTATTTCAGAAGAGAAAGCTGGTATAAACTAGTGTTCCCCTCACTCTTTTTCTGAGAAATCAGAATATGCTTCAACTTTTGTTTTTATAAAATACAGTTTGTTTATTTCCAAACAAGTATGTCTCTCCATACTGCTGTTGCAGTCATCTCCACAAGCAAGACTAAACAGTGGATTTTAAGCAAGATTTTGAACAACTCCATGACATTCCCTACAGGCTTGCAAGAGTGCTATTTGTACTAATATTACACAACCTAGTATTTCAACGGCCAACAAGCTTTAAAGCAATCCTGTAATTTGAGTAAAATACAGAAAACATACTTCAAGTAGCATTCTATATTGTAAAAACTGTACTTCAACATGATTTAGTTATAACTGTATCAGCAGTTTGATCATATTATCATAGCATAATCAAGACTAAACTGAACAATAATGCAATTAAAACCTTTAGATGTGTGGTTATTTTTGTACTTTTTGCTTAACAAGTAAGTCTCAAGCTTCCTTTACAAGACCACCTGGAATAGCCATCATCAATCTACGCTCCTCCATGCTCACCAGCAGACACGGTGTACCTACACAGAAACTGCCCATGGTGCCAAAGGCAGTGAACAGTTAACAAGCCAACAAAGAACCTGAACGACCTCATTTGCACTAGTCTTGTATTTTCAACCTATTTCTTCACTTTTTTTTCTGATCTTCCAGCTCCTACACCGCCTCTACACCACTTTGTCAACATCTCTCAGTTCCTCTTCATCTTTCAAAAACCAAAGAAGCGATCTTACAGTGGCCATTTACATTATGCTGTCACTCTGCCACTTTTATTCCCCGGCCTGCTGTTTATTCAATTTTTATAATATTTGCTCTTTAGCTGACGCAAATGGTTCGCTGGTAAAGTGGTAAATTGCCATGCCAGAAGATGCTTTTGTAACACACCTACGATATTGTAACCATGGGCTGCTGCTGGAAGCAGTGGCCTTCCTTCCCACTCCACTCACCAAACACAGCAAGTTCCCGCTCCCTCCTCTCTTCTAGCACTCAACTGAGGCAGCAGCAAGAAAGGTCTGAAAACAAAACGGTCTTTTCTTCTTGGCATGGTCAGCTCTCCACTGGACTGGACAACAGAACCAAGTCACCCTGCAGCCACATGAGGCACTCACCAGGCGTGTACCAGTGACAGCTCAGACCCACCTGACAGAGCTCCCTCACCGTCTCCCTTGCAGTGGCAGCACCAAGGAGTAATGCCTAGCTGAAGTCCTTGCGACAGCTACTGCTAATTCTCCTACCTAACCCCGGGAGGGCCCACAGCAAGCCGCCTGCTTGCAGCTCTGGGTGCCAAAGCCTGCAGGAAGGGCCAGGTCCCCACCAGGCGGCACCAACCCGCTAGCCGCCATGCTCTGGGGCCCACCCATACCCATGACACCTTCTCAAGGCATTCTCCCTGCCTTTTTCCCCACACACAGTTCCTGCATTTCATTCG
The DNA here is from genome assembly GCF_964034855.1 of Anser brachyrhynchus. NCBI lineage: Eukaryota > Metazoa > Chordata > Aves > Anseriformes > Anatidae > Anser > Anser brachyrhynchus. The sequence goes on from NC_137708.1 coordinate 20,732,818, forward strand.
GTAGCAGGCCGTGCTGCGACTGCAGGACACCTTGCTCCTGCAGGAGAGGAGCACAGCCATGAGGTGAAGGCGGCTGCCAGGCCTGCTGCTGGCCGGGAGAAAGCCAGGCGCTGGAAGAACACCAGTCCCCAGAGACAATGCGCACACCACTAAACACTAGAGCAAGTTTTTTTCACAGCTTAACGTCTTTAAACAGGTTTTATTTGGGGGGGTGGGAATATAAAAGACATGAAAAAGGCTAAAACTTAAAATAAAGGTTTAGACTTTACCATGAGTCTAGAAATTTGAAAAGAGAATTACAGACCAGGACCTCCATACCATCCTAATAACTGCCAACCCCAGCTTCACCATCAAATAGTCCACCCCCCTCATTACAAATGATTTTTTTGGACTTCTGCTTGTTTTATTACGTAAGTTGGTGGAACGTCTATTCTGGAAGGAAGAGAGTTTGCCATGGTGCTTCATGGGTCATACGATTACTCATGGAAATACCACTAATAACATCAATATCCTTAATACACTAAGTGAAATACTATTTCATGGTGTAAATATAGTTTGGTTTGAACCACATGAAGTTTCTTTATCTGTACTCAGTAATTCATACTGTCAAGTAAATTGTTTGAAACAAAAGATACAGGCATTACACAAAATACCAGAATATGAGTTAACTGTACAACAAGAGCAACTGTTACTATTATAGGAAAAAAAAATGTACCTGTAATACTTTTTAATTATTCCACCCAACAGTATTCCTGAGCATCTCTAAAACACACCTGAAAATCCCAGACATTTTTAAAATGTTTTGATTTCAGATGTCTTTTTCAAAAAGGTAAAGGTAAGATAACAAAAGTAAAAGTTACACCTCGTTTTGTCTGCCACATATTCCCCTGCCAAAGAAGAAATGGCTTCCAGATGTTGTAGTCTGACTGTGTGGAAAATGAGGCTCTTAGGATGAATAAAAGCCAAGTCGGATGACAACCAAAATTAAAAAAAAAAAGCCACATATGCCTACTTTAAAAAAGCCAAAAGAAGTACTAGTTGATTTATGATACAAGGCCAGCACACCTCATCTGCCTAAATGCCCCAAGTTTCCAAACTGAACTATAGAACACATGCCCCCTCACACACTGACTTTTCCAAAACGCATAACCCTTCAAAACCTTGGCTCTTGCAAAAGTTACTGTCCACAGCAAGCAGGTAACCAGCTACATAAGAAAAGACAAGAACAGAACCAGCATTGTTCAAACAGGCAGCCCACAGTGATGAATGGCTTCAGTACCCTCTGCAGAGGTAGGGTTTTCCAACAGACAAGATATTCCATCTGGCAAGTTCTATTTTTTGTTCTCCCACTGATCAATGCGAGCCTGCAAGCTGCCTCACTTTGTAGCAGCCTCAGCTTCCCCTCCTACCACACAGGTTTTCCTCTTTGAGAAGTCCAGGTCACTGGGGCTTTGTGCCCACGACTTTGTTTGGGCCTTTCTATGAGCAACTGCATTCAATTATAAACTCTGGCGGGGGACCATATGGTACACACTACATAGCATCAGCCGCTGCTATAACACACTCGATATTAGATGACTCAAATATGGGAAAACCCCTTAAAATAAAACTACTGAAGAGCAGAAAGTAAAACCTCTCAAGCACATCTCAGAGTGAGCTCCTACCAGCCCAGCTCACAACGCACTTTGGCTAGCCCTTTGAAGAGCCCACTGTATTTCTCTGCAATGCAATCCCAAGCCTTCTGAAATACGAGAGAAGGAAAGAGCAGTTTGGTTCTGTGTTTTGTCAACTCAGATCCACCAGTTTATTAACTGAAGCTTCAACACTACATAAAAATGGTTGAACTGTTTCCAGATGATAACTAAAAGAATCAAGTCCAGCACAGAAGCAAATACAAAAGAGTAAGCAGAAGTCAAACTGCATTTGGCTGACTGGGTCTAAATAAAAAAAATGTGAGGGGGAAAAAAAGGAAAAAGAACCATCTGTGCAGAACGAACTGATATTTCTGGGTCTATAGGTGAGCTAATCTGCACCCTATTCAGGTGTAGTTGTAGCTCTTTTTCACCACCAATATTCACCAGTAGCAGATCCCATAGTTTTATGGGTCTCTACTTGCTCTAAAAGCCCATGTGCTTGTTCTCCTGCTGCTGTCTCCACTGGTCACTACTGGCATCATCAGTCTCACAACGGTAGTATAAAACTATTTATAGTAAAGCTCTGAAAACTGCCATTGCACATACACCAACGTGAACAAACGAGCAGTGTCCCATCCCTCCCTAGCTCAAGCGACAAGCCGACTAGTGCAGAAGACAACTAAGTGGCACAATTAAATCTATGCCATAAGAAAGGAAAAAGAAGTATTTAGCAAACAAGAAATAAATATTGTGCCATATCCAAACCAGGGAGCATGACAGCTAAAACCTAAGCCTTTCTTAAGTGGATTATGGCTCTTTCAAGGATCAATCTAAATAATCATCCTTTAAAAAGTAAAGATAAAAATTCAAGCAACCATTCAAGAATGCAGAAGTTGATTTCACCTCTAAAACAGAAGAAATAAAGATAAAAATCTTGTAACTTCCATTAGAAACTTATCCCTGCAGTCTGCCAGCCTCAGAACATCTGTGCTCCATACATCCTAAGTCATAACTTAAAGATTTTTAATACCCAACATTTTGTTCCCGTTCTCCTTTGCAACATTTGAGCTAAAATCCCAATTGGTTTGTTTGGAGATTTGCAGCACTGAATACTAATTTTATATGAAACAGCAGTTGTGATATTCATGGCTTTCCCCCACATAACTTAGACAACTGAATATATCCACAATGCAGAAAGACAATAATCCATTAACAAAGTCATTACTAGATGAAAAAATACCTATTATTGCCTGGCCTGAAAAGCACCCTCTCTTCTTTTATTTATCCTAAAACCAAAGTCCTCTTAAAAGAATCCTGAAAGAGAGATGTCTGGTGCTGAAATCTCATTTATGGAGACCTACAGTTCGCTATTGAAATCCATTACACATCCATCGGAAACCAGCTTGGCCACTTGCATGTATCCTAAAAACATTGCAAAAATATTGGCATTATTCAAATCAATAAGTTCTTTCAACTCTGTAATTGCTTACTTGTGGCAGGTAATAAATTACACTAACTAGGAGAGCTATAACATACTATGCCTGCATTATAAAAGCTAACATGAAGAAATATCAGAAACATTTCTTACAGACCAAACTCATTTTAATAAGTAAGCTGACAAATAATGAGAAACTCTTGATGTGTATAAAATAATCTGAAGCAAAGGTCAGTGAAACTTGTCCTTTTGAAATTATCTTCCCATAAATCTCTCAAATACTGTGCATTAGGCACCTTAGGGATACAGGGACATCCATTTCACACGGATCTAAAATACAAAAACAGCTTGTTAAATCAACCAAAATTAAACCTCAGGTTTCTTCAAAAAGCTATATCCTTACACATCTGTTCTCTAGTAAATTCAAGATGTAAATAAAGGTAGTAGCTCCCTCCTCCTCCAAAAGGCAGTTATAGCCTACAGCTAGATTTACATTTCATTGAAAATTCACTGGTTACATTATGAAAGAATCATGTTCTGTAACAAGTATTTTACTTGAACAATGTTAAATACATAGAAAATGTTTTTAAAGCCACAACTGTTGCACTTACTAGCTCAGCAACATAGTAGAAGCTATTGAGATAAGGTGGCTATGCCCTCTTTCTCCCTGCTTTTTGCTTTTAAAAAGGAGCAGTAGTGCTAGACATCTCTTAAACAAGCTATATGTGCTGTGATTCCCCCTCTCCCCCAGCGACACAGTACCCCGTAGTATGAGGGAATTGCCCCATGCTCTGGGAATGGTGCAGCACCTGCAGCAACTTCCCAGGGAGGACTCACAGGTACCGGTCCCGTGCGAACTAACCCCTCACCTCCACTGATGACAGAAGTCTCAAATGCAAAAAGCTTGGGTTGTTGGTTTTTTTTGTTTGTTTTTCCTGTCTTACAGCTATAACAAGAATGCAGTTTTGGTGTAAGCAAAGAATTTGAACTGTCATTTTTATCACCTTAGGGAAAAAACAACTAGACCAAATTTTAACATACCATTAAAAAAAGGGAACAAGGTTGCACATTTCATATCCTCTGGTTTGTTTACAGTCAGATTTATCAACGACAGATCATCTCCATTGACAATTAAAGCTAACATGCTGAACCACAAATACGGAGAGCTATAGAGCTGACAAATCCCATTTTGCCAACTTTCATTCCAAACGCAGTAACCTCCAAGAGAGGGGTGGAAAACACAGCCACCATGGCAGGAGTCACCAGAGGACAACCGTCAAAACCTAGAGCTGCCTAGCAATGGCATGACAAAATGCTTCCATCACCCACCAGAGCTCATTATTGTTTATTATCTGGAATGTATCATCAGCTTGTGGTTTTCAGCTGATGACCATGTTTGACTTACCAGTTTGAAATTATTTGTAATTATTGTCAGAAGAATTTGTTAGATTTCAAGTGCTGTATCAGTCACCTCATCTTCACCAACCTTTTTTTTTTTTTCTAATTAACTGCATTCCTACCCTTAGCACACACTTCTCTTCCTCTGTTTTGTCTGAAATACATCGCTCCATCCCCTCACACTCAGCTCTGAAATGGGTAACCCAGCAGCTGAAAACCCAACATGCCATTAAGCATACAGGACTTTTTCAGTTCTACTTTGGTTTCTCTAACTTTTTTCAGTAAATAATAATTCCAAGTATTTGAAACAGTTGTACTGACAATACTTCTTTTCAATTGCTTTGATCTTTTTTTTTTTACGTTGAACACTTAAAATTAGACAATTCTTAAATAAGAGTCAATACACTTTCTCCAAACCACATATTTAAGTTTCTGAACTACAAAATTTATCTAGTTGAATTCCCCATAGTGTTCTAGCGACTTATTCAAGAGTATTGTTTAAATTAATTAATTAGTCATCAATTATATAACTATTTGTTAGTCCTGTGTTGAACTCAGCAGACTTTGCTCCTACTTATGGCTAACAGATGTTGTTGGTGACGTATTTCTACCAATAATATCTTGTGATCACTGCTCAGACTCTAACATCAAATCATAACATTTAATGCAAATAAAAGGCTTTAACCTGGTCAGGATTCTGCCAAATTATTTGCTACTTATAGCAACTTCCCAGCTCCTGAAACCAAGATCTATTTTAAAAAAATATTTTAAAAGATGACATAGTTTGTTATCAAGGAGCTAACTATTCATCACAGGAAAATGGAAAGGGATAAAAATAAAGTAAAAATGATTAAGATTCATGAATGTTTAAGATACCTTCGTACAAAAATGAAACTAGCGTACTGAAGTATCATGCAGTAGCTTTTTTTTTCTTTTTTTTCCCCAAAGCACGATTTTAATGCCCCAGACAGATTTCAGAGCTTACTGCCCGTTCAGTGCACTTACATTACGCTGATCTCTGTATGTTAGTCATGCAAACTGCTGCCTTTGTGTTTTGCTTACTCAAAAAGCCATTTATTTTTTACTATTGCTCTTACAATAAATCAACAGTATAGAATTATCATCCTGTGGTAGCACTAATCAGGATTACAAGTCGAATATCTGGTTTCAAATAGGTTTGCTCTTCAACTTTTCTAGAATTTAAACAAAATTCCTATACACATGTCACCAGAAGTTAATGTAAGCTGAGCATATAGCTGAACTTAACGTTTAGTTACTATAATGCAGTACTTTGACTAAAATATATTTACCACCTTTTCTTTAGTTAGCCCAAACACAACTTTGAGCGGAATCAGTTTCACCGTTTCAGGGTAACCCATCAGATTTCACTCTTCAGGTAATCTATATGGGAAAACCTCTTTAGGAGTTTGGTCAGGACCTGTGACATTGGTGGGAAAACACAGGTTACTTGTAAATCAATTGATAGGGGAAGGAACTATAATAATTCTATTGACATAAATGATTCAGATCTGGCAGGGAAGGTTCAAATATTTACATTCAAGGGGCTACATCTTCTCCACAATTTTTCTTCCCTTGTTTCAACATCATTCATTGCTACTTGCTTGAAGACGGCATATTAGTATGAGTTTATGTTAAGAAAATATCCTATTTGGATTAAGTCTCCCATCCCCTCCAGAACATGCACACAAGGGGCCATTAACATGGATACCTGATCCTGGGCAATTTCATAAACTAATATTCCACTCAGAGGATACTTCCTTAGCATCAGATTGCGTTAGTCTTTAAACAATATAAACCAAATTTTAGCAGAAGTTAGGGAAAGAGGTAATAGCATTCAATCTAATTGTTAGACAAGAACATTTTTATCCTAGTGTAAATTAGGTCTGGCAGTTGTTCAGCTTGACCTCGACTTACTGTAATCTTGCCCTAGGGTATGAAAATCCTAGATCATTAAATGCTACAAATTTAGTCTTGCAAGCAACCTAAAATGAACCTGCAACCAGAGCCATGGTTTTTAACTGCTGTTAAAAGAGCTGAACAGACAATTGTGATAATAGGTAACACCGTGCCAGTTTTTTTTTTGATTTTGTGTTTTAAAGAACCGTAACTACTATCTGCACCTTTAGAATACTATTGTCTAATTCAAAGATGTATTTGAGGAGAAAGCAATTACCCTTTAAGTTCAGGGGTAAAGAGAAAAACAATCCACCAAAATAAAATTATTTTCAGTTCAGTTGGAAGTTCTGAGAAAAGATGAGCTAATATGAAGCGGCCCGCTTCTTTCTGTTATAAGAAACGTTTCTAAAATGCCAGCTTTCCTACAATTCTCTAGACAGTCAACAGACATTTTAGGAACTGCTACCAATTCATTACTGTGAAAGAGATGCCTGCCAAAAAAATTAATTACAGAACATAAATTTTATTACTATGTGAATTAACTTAAGACTTTATATGCTAAGTACAAGAACTACTCTAGAACCGCAGAATATTGTATAATACACAGCCCACGAAGAAAACAAGGCAGAATAAAACCCAGGGAAGTGTACCAGCTCTTCCTGTGGCTGATGCTAGCAAGACCTGATGTGGAGCTACAAGTGACATTCCTCTTCTGCAGGGACAGGGAAGAATTGGGGTGAGCAGCACTATGGAAGGAGCCCTTGGGAAGGTCGGAGAAGCCTGATGCTGACCACAGAACCAGCAGCCACCAGCAAATTCACTTACGTGGCAAGCGATGCTCCACCAACACAGCTGGAGCAGTTGAAGGACTACAGCACAAGACCGGCGAAGACAGCTGTTCAACAGCAGAATGAAATGTCATAAATACAAACACCTTCTGAGAAAGTAAAGAGCTCCAACAAGAACCGAGGACAGTGCTTGATTTACAGTCTCCCGGGGAACTGATTCCAATTAAGTTCCACATATATTAGTAAGAATAAGAAAGCACACCAAGTGTTAAAAATTGGGTATCAAACCTTAGCATTCAATTTACACAGTAAACACATACAGCCAGCAACAAGCTCTAAAACAGCCTTTACCACTACCTGTAGTAGTGATACTGAGGAAGTACTCCATCAAAACTGCCGTTCACAGCTTCCTCACAAATAAATGCATAACAGTCTGACCACCTGAGATGTGGTTAAGAAAATAATTCAAAGCAGTGTCGACAGAAAAGCCAATCCAGACAGGACACGTTACCAGCCCAGCCCTAAGAGAATGTCACCAGGTCCCTCTGTAGCACATACGAATACTGTTCTCTTCTTCCCAAGCAAAATCATTTTATACCATTCTCTACTAGACCATATAATGACATGGTAAGTGTATGGTGATTAATCATTCTTCACACTACAGTATTTCTGTATTACAGCACAACTAAGCATACTCCAAAAGCACACATCAGGGAGAAAATTAAAGTTGTCTTGACCCTGACATAATTTAATGATGTCAGCATCTGAGTTCCCCAAAAATCGGTTTCCTTAAGTTTAAATGGAAGGTAAAAATAATTTTGCAGAGAAAAGGAAGACAATCGTCCAGCATTATTTGTAGAAGCAGATATCAAAACATTTTTTTTTTCCTCCAATAACCCTGAGGAAAGTGAAGTAACTCATAGAGCAATTCACTTCACATGTGGGGTGATTCCTTGGAGCAACACAAGCAACCATTTCTAGCTCAAGACATCTCCAGGTATGTGCTAGATCAAAATACTTCTAAATCTTCAAGTGTTAGCATAAAACGATGCCATTAGTTGTTTCCCCTTTACCAAAACAGTATTCCTGTTCAGAATGGAAGCTAGTATTTCAAGGGAGAGAAGACAAAGGAGCACCATGGCTGCCTACTTAAACCAAATCTCTTACCAACAAACACATCAAGGTTCATGCACCGCCATGAACCCCTACGCTGAAATGGAAAGAACAATTTTTTTGTTTTGGTACTTACCGTTACCAAAATTTAGATTAAACTAACAGACTACACATGATTATTAAAGCATCGCAATTCTGATTTCACAATCTCATTTTGCGTAAGAAGCAATGGTTTAAAACATGTCCACCTCCAGTAAGGCAGGAAAATGCAAAACACGGATGACTATATGTACAAAAAAGATTTAAACCATCGTGGTTGAAATACTGTTTTGTGTGCTCATATATCACATACGAATGTGCAACATGACGTATTACTTGTTAACAGCTCTAATTTAAGCAACATGAAGGCAAAAGCTCAAAACTCTGGATGTGATTTTTCGGTTTTCTAGAGCACGCATTCAAGATTAAATGGGGGTGCGGTGGGGGTGAGAAATCAAATGATATAATATCCTAAATATCTAGCATCTTTTCCAAGACACTGACTGATCACTAGTAAAATGGAAGGAATTTTCGTCTTACATAGGAAAATGAAGACATCACTTGGTAGGAGAAAATAAACCCAACAACCTACCTACAGTTCTCTCAGCAAGATTGACTAGGAGGGATTTATATTGGAACAGTGAGCACACGGATAAACAAAGAGCATGAAAGGGGTGAGCAAAAACCAAACACACTAGAGAGGGATCCATAATAGCGAGCAGGATAGGAATCACAGATGAGAGAGGAAGCACTATGTAGTGACCACGTTTAAGTATTCAGTACTAATGGCTGATAATCATATTCTGTAAGCAGCAGAAACAGAGGTGTGATATTGCAAATGCAATAAATCCCCAAGGAAACAATATGCCTCCAAGATGTTCTCTGCAAACTGCTTATGGTTGATTAAAGCAGCATCAATAACACACATCCAGCTATGCATAGGTAGTTAACGAACACCCCACACTTCTCATGAGAGGAAAGAAGTGCAAGACAACACGACTTGTGTTAATCTCTGCAGCTCAAAGGAAACAACAACAAAAACCAAAGCAGCGATATGGCAATATTGCAGTCCCACCGCCACGTCAGAGAAGGCGTGCATGTGCGTTTTGTAAAGAGTGAAGAGAACCCAACATGAAAAACAGTTGTTAACCCACAATTAGCAGGTCTCCCTTCTGACACAGGAAATATTGGTATTTCAGTACTTTTAATAATGAAAAAATCCCTCAGAATGAGCAGCACCTTAATAAATATTAAAAATATAATTTCTCATCCTAATTTCTAGCCATTTGAAACAAATTTTCCACAAACTTTTAAATATGAAAGAATTTCTCACACAGTGGATACAAGTTGCCTATTTGCCAATAAAACGGCTTGAAAACAGAACGAATAATGACCACCCATGACCCAAACCCCAAAGAAAACTGCAGAGCTGGAAGAGAAAGCGGTTACCTTTCTGGACTTCCCCCAGACGTTTTACAGAAGACAAAAATTTCCAGTGTGTCAGCCCCAGTGGTGCCTGTACTGTCACATTTGGGGAGAAAAAGTGAAGACAATGCACGGTAACAGGCATTAGCTCCCCAAACTGCTCGAGTATTAATGTACACATGGTGCTCACACCTGCTTCTCTCCAATCTCTCGGCTGCCCTTGTAGCACAGGCTCCTGGCACCCTTTAGGATCCCCTACTGATCCGAAGAAAGGCACGAGCTACTCATTTCTACATTCTGGAAATCTCACTGTAATGCATGACAATTGTTTGGAGCTTCTGGGAGGCTTCCACAACCCTTCTCCAATGAACTCTAAATCATACAAGCGCATGAAGTAGGGGCAGTCAGAGGACAAATCCAGGCAATAACTCATCAGCTGAATTATCAATGGTTAGTAAGAAAAGCTCTGCTGTGGTTCTAATGCTACAAGCAAAATGATATTCAGAGAAAACCATCTGCAGAACACACGTATACTTATGTATACATACACACTGTATATGTTCAAAAAACTATCAGATGCAAATATTAAGCCATTATTCATTAAAAATCACAGCACTTTAATTATACCAAACTTATGCCTGAAAATAGGCTATTAACCTACCAGTTACCCTCCAGACAAGGCAAGCTTTGTCCTGTTCCCTGAAAAAGCCATGCTGTTCTCAATCAACGGTACAAGACAAGAAAAATGAGTTTGGAAGTTTAAGCCACTGTCGCTAAGAATACCATGGAACCCACTTTTTTTTTTTTCCTAGAGGCTATCTACCTGAATCTCACGTGTTTTGGTCACGTAAAAAACCATCAAGGATCCAAATTTATACTCTTCTCCCCACCAGGACCGGACACTTGCTTCCCAAGCCTGAATTTAGGACAAAGTTCATTTTCGGACTTCATATTTCTGTAGGGAAAGAAACAGAGGGCTATCTAAGGATAACAATGTATCCCAAATAAATACGACCTTTATATTAATAAACACAAAATTGCACCTCTAACCAAACAACAGGGATTGACAGAAACAAGGGAGAAAATATTTTATTTTTCCCATTGTAGCCTTTTTTCCCAAACTCGTACTAGGAGACCAAGTCTACTTCCACAGATATGAACCATCCATCCTTAAGAAACAGTGTAACCCCTATGCTTTCTCCTTCTTCATCTTAACAGATTTTTTGAAAAGGTCTGGACTAAGGTCCCTATACCTTGTCAGTGGTAGCTGCTAATGTAGACCCAATTAGCCCACATCTCCGTTATTGTCAACTGCCCTGTTTCTGCTTGCCACACTGCAGTCAGCTTACCGCACGAGAAGAATTAGCAAACATCAAGGCCAGAAAGAGACTTTTTAACATTATTAAATGTTAAAAGGCTTCGCTGTGCCTCTCGGAGAATTCCTAAAGACAGAGAAATTAACAGTGTTAAGACAGATGCTGCTCATAAATCTAAACATGTGAGGGCAGGAACAAGGGTTAGGGAGGAGACAAATGGAAATGGCATGGATAAAGAATTACTTCAGGAAGGTAAGTGCTAGCAAATTAGAATAAGAAGATTAATATTCAGCCCAAATGAAATGGACAGTATTTACCTATCAAATCATTTGGTCTTTATTAAGCAAAATTAGTAGCACAGACTCTTCTGCATTATATGCCCTTATTTTAATCAGGTTCTTAACGAAGAAGAATTTAGTCTTTTAGTAATGATTCACATTTAGTAGAAACTTCAACAAAAAATAAAACATATGAAATTTCATTTTGTAGCCCATAAGGCAATACAGGTAGGTAACACAGCAACAGCCTTGCATCTGTACTGTCATCACACACAGCCCTCAAGGAACAACGCTCAGGGCAAGAATAATCCAGTGTCTTCCAAATCACTGTGTAGGTTTTCCAGAATAAATAACTGTCTAATTCTGGAACTAAGTCACCACATGAACAGTCTAAGCACAGGAACATCTAATTTACAGACAGTCAAAAACTGCAGCAAGATGCAAAAATCACAGTTTCAGGTTTCTCCATAACCTGCCTTCAGTGCCAAGAGGGCACAGAAATGCTGGCACACCAATTGTTAACTCCTTGGACAAAGCAGCACCAGGTCACACAGTCACAAAAACCTGATGCAGCTTAGACTGAGGCACACAGCTGTGTTTCTGGTAGCCAGGCAGGAACACACAACTCCAGGCCTGGCCCAGACACAGAAGATACATGATTCAACATTAAATCCGGTTTTAACCTAAAAATTCTCAAGCAGGCAAAATAGGTTAGCACCTTTCTAACACGTAGCCGTGGCGTTTCTGATTTATTGACAACTGGAGTGCCGCCAGGCTTTTTTCCACAAAGGACGGGCACAAAAACACGATCGTTTTGTGAATTATAACAACATGAACTAACTGACATAATATTAAAACCACTATTATAGACAAACAAGGCCACCCTCTATGATTCACCTGTTGAATTTAGTGCTCTTTTAAAGAACACCTGAACTGCAGGAGGAAAAAAAGCCAAGAAGGGAGAAAAAGGAAGGGGGGAATGGAAAAAGAAGGCACAGAGCACATAGACAACTTCAAATGGCACTGCTACTCAAAGGTAACGAAGCTAAATACATTAGGATTCATGAAAGAATGTCAAGCCTACCCAATGTAGCAGGACAAAGTATCCCCAAGAATAAAATAAAGATGTTATTTGTCCAGTAAATGCAACATGTTTCAAGTAACAAACTGAAATGCCACAGTATATACCCAACAACAAGGAGAGATAGCATTTGCAATCATGTTACCTGAAACCTCCTACCCCCTTTTCTTAAAAGACTGCTTACTATCTTAACTTGGCTTTTCCTTCAATGCTGATATGCCTTCATCCAGTATCATGAAAATATTCTTAACGAATATTTTCTTATCTAAATTTACCATTTTTTGACAACTCTGTTTCCTGGTGATTTGTTCCCCTCAAAATAAATCCCTTATTTTCCCCTCCTTTCAATCTCATTCCACGTATGTATTCCATACCGAGCCATTCCCTAGCATTGTTTTCTCAATATTTAAAGACCTAGTTCAACCCCTGCAAAATGTTTTTCAAGTAATGTTTTTTTGCATACAATTAAGAACATTTTTTGCTTGTTCTTCACATTCATAAAAATATATTAATTGCTCTAACTCATTTGCTATAAAATATCAATTGTGAGCATAACAATTGCAATAGCTGAGCTTTTGTACAGTGCCCGAAATAGCAATATTTTTTGCAGCAACACGCCAGCTATGCTGTTTGAAGTCTACTCAACTGATTAATTCCTTCACCTACGAGTTTCTCTGAATAAACTGCATAGCCATCCTCCATTTTATTTGGAGTATAATCTACTCCCAGATTAGTGTCTCCAGAGAACCACTTAAATAGATCCAGCAACGTGGTGATACTTTACCAGTCTGAGAAAACAGACATCTCCCATTTCTATCACTCTAGACAAAAATTCTACAATATCACAATACACAAGTGCCACCATACAGCCCGCAACATGCCCCGTCCAACTCTAAACGTGTAAAGTCATTTGTGTATGAGCTCCCTAATCCTGAAAGCACAGTGGATATTGGAAATCATCACGCTCTCCCCAGAACTTGCATGTTTTACCCTCATGTTATTATTGAAAGCTTGGTTAAAATACACATACATTGCACAAAACACCATTTTAAAACTTAAGCGTTTCCATTAGTTCCACTTACTTCCCTATTTCCGTCTGCCATTTCTCTGTCTCCTCAAAATGCCTTTCACCTTTAGAAAAAGGAGCTGTTCAGTATAAACAACCTGGCCAAGTACCAGTGATTTCCTTTTTTTTCTCCAATATTTCTTTCGATTATCAACTCAAAGCACATTTTATACCAATTTGAACGAATTGCATTAAATATATCTATCCTTTTCTTTTTTCCTAAATCATGAATGACACTAGAAACAATAACCAAACACAAACAGTAGTTTGATAATAGAACAGATGAGCTGCTACAGGTGAAAGGAACAGTTCCATGGCCCCTTCTTTTGCCCTGCATTACTTCTGGCCAAAATCTCATGGTCAAGGGCACTTGTCAGACCCTTCCTTGTGCCTGTTGAGCAACAACCTATTAATCTTTTGGAATTAATTTGCTTTCTAGCAGATCAGTAAGTCGAGCTGGCTCAACAAGAGTCCTGTGGCTGGTGCAAGGACCCCCTCTTTTCAAATCAGTGAGACACTGCAGCAGGCGCAATTGACTGTCAAATGATGTAGAAGAAAAAGAGTTGTCCATAGCGTTTTGGTAGACTATAGCTGCTTTAAACATTGCCATAGGGTGCCCCAAACCTAGCTTACCCCCCCAGCTAGGGCACTGGGATGCAGTCAGTACAGCACCCAAATACCAAGTGTTATCCCACCAATTATCAGAGCAACCTGGCCCCAGTGCTGCTTTTCCTACAATAACAAAACCTCTAAACGGGCTTGTTTTGTGGTCTCTGAACAAGTGTGACAACCAACAGGTATTCACCTTTACCTAAACCCTATATAAAATGGCAAGGGAAACAGGAGAGATGTGACAGAAATAGAAACATGTTACATCCCTGCTGAACAAAGCAGCTCTAGCTCATTTTACCAAGTACAGCTAAGAGTGGTCTCACTCAGGTTCTCCAATCCGTTACTATTTACAATGTTTCTGCAGCGTATCAGACATGATTAGAATCTGCCATTACTCCACAGAAAGCTGGGACCAGCTTTATTCAATTACAGGCAGCACTCACCCCGAGTAGTTTAATACCGTACAAGTAAGTAATGAGAACTAGTTCTATTTCTAATGATTTTCTTCATTGATCTGTGCATCTTCTAAAAATCACGTTATTACCAGAAAACAAGATTTTTATAGACTGTGCTCCTACATGAGCTGTTTTGACTAACATTTTGTCAGACAATAACCAAATAGAAATACACATTTATTGTTTGTTTTACCTAAGATCAGAAGATTAAAACTCTTCAAATGGTACCAGGCCTCCATATGGTTTACTTATGCATTCTTCTTATTATTTTTGTACTCAACGCTATTTTTCTTAAAAGGATACCTGTATTTTAGACATTTAGTGAAGGTCAAAAGTTCTGAGTCATACAACCAACAAAAAAAACACCACTCACGAACCAAAACCCTACAACAAATTAGTACCTAACAACTGACACTAATGAACTACTTGGCCAAAGATGAAAAGTTACAGGAAGTAAAGGATTTGACCTGCTTCTATAGGCTTTTCCCCCTGAAATTTGCAGTTGACTTTTAAAGTTACAATTCAAACTTGCTTAGAGACTAGTAGTTTGTTCTCAAAATACAGCCAACTCTTCTCTACGTCCCCAGAGACCATACATCTCTGCCAGGCTGATTTCACTCCGCTCCGTTTTCCCAGGCACTCTGCAGGTGTCTCCAAGACCCAAGGCAGCACCAGGCCAGTCCTGACGTGGATAACAAGGGCTGCTTCAGCACAGCGCCCTGACTGCCCCGGGACTGCCCCCATCTCAGGATTCCTTCCTCACACTGCTTTGGACAGGCAGGTTACTGCATAGACATGTTCCTGCAATTTTTCCCTTTTATCTCTCCACGGAGAAGTTGAAACGACAACATCTTAAAGCTTGAATGAGAACTGCTGAAGCCTCTCTAAAACGATGCTCAATACGGCCAATCCAACTGCCATGCAAAGACACACATTTGTAAACACATCGTACAGTTGTAAACAACTTGGAAAAAAAACATATTTTTAAACTTCTTTATGAGAAAAAGCAGCAGTAGGAAATCTAGCTAATAGAAGCTAGAACTGCCTAACTTCCTGTAAAAACTGCCACTTGAAAGGGGCACTTTTATGAGCTATAAATCTGCTTGCTTTAAATACATATGCTGTTTTTTTCAAACCCTGGTGCCGCAAACTACTTCCACAAATACAACTAAAAACATTAGTTATTAACAGATGGTAAACAGCATAAACAAAAAGCCAACTTACTAGTAATGTTCAAAGTAGAGTACAAGATCCTAGTGAGGATGTCCGCAGCCACTTTGCTTCTGGTGTTGTGAGCACTTGACTGTGATCTAAACACTAGCAGCTTAATGAATTTGTCCTACTGGTTCCATATAATGTGTATCAGTTATCCGATGCCACAACACTGATAGGGAAAACCTTAGTGACTTTTCAGTAAGTATAAAGTAAATAACTAAAATCAATTACAACTTAAGACTATGCTTCAAGACGAATGAATGACAGCTCTTAAGAAGCAAGCTCAGGAAGAGCAATATTCTCCCAGCATTATTTGTTTTGAATATGCTATGGCTCCTCACACTGGAAAAAAAATAAACCTTAATAGAGCAGAAACAAAAACTAGCCCAGAAAGATTGAAACTGCACACACTACACGAACACAACGCCATCCTTTGCAGCAGCCAGCATCCTAAAGGCACAGACCTCCCGAGGAGTAGTACTACATCCTATTCATAACTTTTTTCTCCATCACACTACGCCAGAACAGTAGTGACAAAAACAGTATGTTAATAAGATGGCAGAGATTATTCTTAACTGCCCTGGTTACGGCATTTCGTTCTTTTGACATGAAAAACGGGTCATAACTGGCTGCTACTGATTTATAGTGACAGGAATTAGGCTCAAGTGTTAAATGAAGATTAGTTAATATTTGCAGATGACTTTGAACATACAAAATGCTATGTAAGCAGCAAGTATTAAGTCTTCCCACACACTCACTTTGGCATGCCTCCAAGCAGGGAAGTCCCACAGAAACATTTTAAAAGCAATAAAGAGAACCTGACATAGATCAGGCAATCGCAGCTATATTCACAGCCGTCTTCCCAAGGAGCACCTACAGAACTGGGGGAAACCGATGCCCACCAGCCATGCTCACTTGCTTCTACAGATTCAACACCAAAAAAGGAACTCCTACTCCAACCGGTTACACGATTTTAACAGGTAGTGAACCACCTGAACCTCAATAACCCTCTGTACAATTGAAAATGACCTACAAAACTCCCAATAGTTTGTACATGTGTTTTTTCTATTGTCTATTTCTGACCAGACTACAATTTCACCAAGCAAAACACACCGCCTACAGCATAGCTGTCAGTTTGATTATTCATAAAGAAGCTTATTTTCAACAAATCACAGCTTCTGCCTAAAGCAGACCAGTTTCCTCATATCTGAAGTGCTGAGGAATTAAGCAATTGCTGTGCAATAGCTCCTGATCAATTAACAGTGAAGCTCTTCCTGGACACAAAAAGAAAAGCATAATATTCTAGCTAGTATGATCCCACCTAGTCAAAAAAAAAAATGCCCTGCAAATTTTCTTCCAACAGCAGGAAGAGAACAAGTTGCTCTGAACTGAGCCTAAAGAGGGGTAGAGGAGAGGCAAGGAAGTATGTTCAGGCATTATTTTGCCTACTTCTCAGCATCTCTGACGAACAAGTTTTTTTTGTTGTTTTTGTTGTTTTTTGTTTTTTTTTTGTTTTTTAAAAAAAAAAACGTATCTGGTTTGTCAGATGTTCCTGAAGACGACACATGTAGCCTCAGCATGCCCCCAAAACTCCGAAGCTGGGAAGATGATCTGGGAGAATAGGACGCAAGATCAATGCACAGGATAGTCCACAAAGGGCGATCCCTGATGGCCTCTTTACAAAACGTGGACCTACGACAGACCTCAAGTACAGAGTTGGCACCGCAGCTTCCATAAACCACAGAAAACTCAAGAGTGCAAAGGCTCCTAATGAGATCTAACCACAAGAGGCTGGTAAGCATCCAACTGAAGCAGGAGGTCTAGCAGGGTTCTCACAACTGCATCTGATTAACCACGCCAAGGCTGGAAGAAAACCTTGTAGAGAGGAGGGTTCCTGCCTCCATGTTCCCAATGCCTCCATGTTCCTAAATCTTCTCTTCTCCCCTCTGCCTCATTCCGAGCAGCACCTGCACAACTTCTCATCAGTGTGCAGACTGAAAGCAAAGTAAAACGTACATGATCTTCCTGCCTGCATAAATTAATGCAAATCAACAGCGGTCCTGAATATCCTTGCAGAGCTCTAACTGATCTATTAAAGACTGTGTAACATTTCAGACAAAAAAAGATAAAAGGAAGATCACAGCAAAGATTATAGGATTACTTTTGCAACTGGCATACAGCCCAAATGGTTTTCAAGAGTATGAGCAGGTAGAAAGGTAGATGACAGTGGGAGCCAAGTTTTATTTGTGCAGCCCTACAGTTAACTGAAAGCATTCCCACTACGGTTTGAGCAGAGAGCCGAGACACCGCTTCCAGGTGCTGAAAGGGACGGCCCCACTCAATCACTATTCCTGCTGGCCCAAGTTACTGTGCCCTTTCACGCAGGGGCAGCACCTCGCAACTCCAGAGGGATTTAATCAGGCAGGAAACTCCTCTCTTGTTGTTCAGCAGAGCTCCTTTAGCCAGCATGCCTGATGGGCTCACACAGGAAGCACAGACACGCGTGGCCACAGCACAGGACTGGGATCACTACGCTAGTGGCACCTGGCCACCAAACTGACCTGCCTGCATCTTCTACTGCTGGAGGTGAAGCTCTACTCGAGGGGAAGAGAAGGAAGGAAACTCCGCAGGCGGGGCTCTCTTCTGAAATGGCTCCCACTTACCGCGTCAGTTCCAGCAACCACCCATCAACACCCTCCTTACATTAAAGAACAGCTCTGCTTTCAATCGATTGCTAGCTTGGTTTCTCTCCTCCACCAGATCCCACCAGAAGGGTGGTCAAATCTTAACTTTCTTACACATTTAAGACAAACATTTGCACCTTCCACACCTGATAGGACATGGTTCGGTCTTTACATAAAAGCCGTTAGTTATACTCGATGAAGCTAGCAGCTCAATGCCAACATATGCCACAACAGAAACAGAAGGGTGAAGGTGATGCATCTGGACACAGAACACACTTATCAAATGGTCCTACAGCAAGCATCAACACATTCCTACACTCTTCTATCTTCCCCATTTCCGTGGTATTGACCTGGTAATCCTACTTCACCTTCTAGGATGCTTACATGTTAATTCCTTACATATTCTCAAATTATGCTTACTGAAAAAGAACTAAAAAACTCCATTAAATCTCCTAGATCTCCAAACTACTAAGAACACAGATGCAATCTTGCACCCAGAAGAAAAAAAAAATCATCATTTTCCACATTCCTCTTTGGTGGAGACTGAGGAAGGCTAAGCCCACTTGCAGGATTACGCATGAACACATTAATCCACTCTGTAAACAAAACTTCCCCAACCAGTTCTGAAATCAAGGTATGCTTAATGTAGTTTGCATCCCCTTGGCACAAAGTGAAGAAAAACCCAGAATTAAGTTTC
The DNA here is from genome assembly GCF_964034855.1 of Anser brachyrhynchus. NCBI lineage: Eukaryota > Metazoa > Chordata > Aves > Anseriformes > Anatidae > Anser > Anser brachyrhynchus. The sequence goes on from NC_137708.1 coordinate 20,751,971, forward strand.
ACAGAGATTGTTATTGTATTTGAAGAATCTTAATGCCTGACCTACTGTATAGGAACAGAATGACTTACTGTATTTTCTTCCATCCACTGTTACTGAACTGAAAATTTTTAATGTTTTTGTCATTTTGTCATTTTTTTGTCTGTCTTGCCAAATTAGTAAATTTTTGCTTTGCAGCAACAATACTGCTCTAAGGCACAGACTCTCTTCTAAGCACAGAGCTTTATTAACTTTCATAAAACTATCACACTGGTGAGTAGAAAGTGAGCAGTATAACCAGAAAGACGATGCAGTGCAGCAAGAGGAATAAAATGCCTAAAGGCTGATTTTTTCTGATTTTCAAACTGTCACAGGTTTCTAGTTTACAAAATCCGTTCTATTTCACAGTAGCGCAGTAATATGGCATATGCATGTCGCTACATCAGCAGTACATTGTAACTGATAAACTTTTTAAAAATTAAACAAATTCTGATATAAACACAGCAGTCCAGAAATAATGTTTATCAATGCTGAATGGAAGCCCAATTAATAAAACAAGAGTAGTTTAAACATGCAACGTTGAAGACAAATGTAAACCAGCAGCACATGCTAGAGGGAAAGAAAAAAAAAGCATTTTTCCCTCCATCATTGAAGCACTTGCTTTAATAAACCCTTTCCATGTTTTGTAAATCAATATGCTAAAACCCAGTTTCACCTTTTTTGGCCATTAGTTTATTAGGGAAGTAATGACAGACCTATACCACAGATGCAACAGCTACTTGTGCAGCTTTCCTTTCTGGTTACCATAGTTTCCAATGAACTGTAGATTTCTAGAAATAATACTTACAAGAAGGAATAAAAATATCACTGCTTAAATATGAAAACTGCAATAAACAGTATTAAAGAATCATTTTGATTGGTGTATGAACGATGCTTTAGTGAACAGGCAACTCGGTTAGGAGAAGTTGTTTTATCTGCAAGACCTTGTCACAGCACAGTACTGAAGCCTAAGGGTGGACAGCAGGGGAAAAAATAAAGATAGAAAAAGTGACCAAAGGGAAGAGGAAGATGGGCACTGGAAGTTATTTCTCTCCTTTTCTCTCAATAATCACCAATAAAAAACACAATCGGCTCTAAAACAAGTTGTTAGCTCCCCAAGCCTCCATCATCACGCAATACTCGCCAAACATACAGCAGGGAATAAATCTTGCAGGTATTGCAAGACAACTTTGGGCTTTCCAAATAAGAATAGTATGATTTGTAAGAGACGGGAAGCTTTACTTTCTGAGGAGCTCAGAACCCAAGCAGCCCAAGTCCCACATGAGGAGGACAGGTTTAAGCAGGAGGCTGGCCAAGCCCTCCACAGGGCCCTTCCCTCAGCCTGTGTCCCCTCACCTAAAACACATCAGTATTCCACTGTGCCAATGCTTCCAGGAAGCGACTGCCGATTCACAATGCAAAGCTTGGTTTTATGGGGGGATAAAAATACAGTATTTTGGATCGAGTTTTCAGAAAGGTACCTAGAGCAATGATAAAAATAGAACAGCGCGTGGCAGCGTGCCAGACTGGAACTTTCCTGCAAGAATGTGGTTCTCATACCTAAAGAGTTCAAAATAACAAAATTTTAAATGACTTACGTTGCTAATCTTAACTTATGAAGATCATACTCCTTCATTTTCAACTTGACTTAAATGGAAGCAGCCACTCAGTATCAACTTTCCTTCCCGTTTGCCTGTCATGAGCATAGCACGGCCATATTTAGGCTGCAGTCACTTGTCATCCTTGCTTTAGAGTTTTTATCAAGTTTCTCCATTTTTTTTCTCCTTGGAGAAAACATCATAATTACTCGGCTGCCTGCTTCTAGGAAGATCAGAAGTGAAATGGAAATTACTGCCAGGGGTCAGGATGTAGAGTCTCATTACTCAAACAAATTAAATTATTTGGCCACTGTATCCATAACTATCCAAAATACCTTGTTCCAGGACTCATGTCACATAAAATCACCTTAAAATTAAAAACTAGACACCTCAGACACATGCTGCATGAACTAGAAAACTGCTTTTCTGACATTTACTACTCACAGGATTTTTTAGGACCCTTTGGCTATCTATATACTTAACTGCCCATAGTAGGGTAACAAAAATAGCATAAAAATATGGACATTGAATATTCCCTCTCAAATCACACCCCTACTCCATGTAAGCTCCCCTCATGCTGAACACTCTCCCAAATAAAACCAGCCAGTTATATTACTTGCACATTATCTGCTTACTAAGACTTGATACGGGTCCAAACTTCCAGAGTTCATCTTCCTTAAGGGATAAACTGGGATTTTTACCTACAGGTAACCACACGAATGAAAAGCCTCATCTTAAACCTCTTATTCTTATTTGCAAACAGAGTAAAAGTCAGCCTTTTTTCCCAGATGAGATGCTGAATGAGAGGTGTTGTCTCATAAAGCTCAGGCCGAAATCCTACGTTACACAAAAAAAAAAATAAATGCAATTCAGCCATAACCAAGAGCTGTAATGTTACCTCCAAACCCAAGATCCCCACGTCTTTCCAGGCAGATGGCTCATGTTAAGCAGTAGGAAAACAACCATATAAAGGCCTGTCTACTGTGTGATGACAGGTAGATCAGCACCCCTTGAAAAGGGGCACAGCAGGGACAGGCACACCCGGGAAGGACGCCCACCCCACAGCAGCTCCCTCACTGCCCGCAGGCTGAGCAACATCTCCCCAAACCTTGGCAAAACCTCCAAGCCTGCTCTGGAGTACAATCCCAGCAGAACAAAGCACACATTCCTAAGGTCTGTTGTTTCTTTTTTAAGTAGCCACTACTTTTGGAAAGGTTTAGGGCTTTTTTGAAATGCATGTTTGATCTCTTTTCATGATTTGCCAATAAAAAACCCTGAAGTTCGGACTCCAGCTCTAATTGTTCGCATCAATCTAAACCACTGCAGAGGTATGTATTACATGGTAAAATACCTCAGTTGAGACTTCTCTTCACAATACGAGCAAGAATCATCATAAGCAAGCGTGTGAAATTTTGCTTGCCCTATCAACCCTGAAACAATGGGAACCAACACAAAAATACTCCCATTGTCAGAAGCCGCACAGAAGCGCTTATGAAAAGCTGCTGTAAGGAACAAATCTTCCACCAAACTCCTCCTGTCATACACACCTCCCTTCTCCTACCCAGTAACTAACCTTTAGTGAAACAGATGCATAGAAGAGTGAAATGAACGAGGGTGTGTAAGTGCAGGACAGATAAACCATCAGAATCAAAGCTGTAAGAAAACACAGGGCCAATCCACCAAAACCAGGCATGCTCTCCTCTACATACTTGGTTTTGGGTGGGTATTGTGGTTAATTTCTCACAGACCACAACCAACCCTCTGATATATGCCATTTTCTCATGTCTACTTATTCTAATCATATTCTTAAAAAAAAAAAAAAAAAAAAAAACAACCACCACCTCCCACAGGAGAAGTTAGAGCTAACTACACAGTCAAAGAATAAAAAAATGTACCAAGTAGACAATAAAATACATACACGGATAAAACATCTACATGGCAGCTAACTTTTAATTTCCCTCTGAAGTCATAATAAGACAAGAAGTAACTGCATACAAATGCAGTTCTATACGCACTTTGGTTCTGACTCAGATTGGGATAAATAAGTTTAAAAATAGACCACGCTCCTCCATGCAGCTCTGTAGCCAGTAAGGATTAGAAAAGAGCTAATTGCCACATGAAAGCCAAGGGGTTACCTGTGAAAAACTTTGGATCAAATTTTTTGCATCCCCTTTTCAAAAACTGGGTGCCAGATCTCTCCTCAGCTCTGATCAGTTGACGGAAATAAGTTAGTAAGATGAAAGAAGAGAACTTTTTCACTTTGTCTGTTTTTCTACCCAATATCTCACTGGTATGTGATTTTCTTAATAGAAAGTGTTGCAACTTGGAGATGCATAAATACTAAAAAGGGACAGAGTACATACTGTGGAAACACTTCAACGGCATAACCCATTAAACTTAGAGGCTTGGATTTAGTCTTAGTAATCCTGGACATCAAACTAAAAAAAACACAAAAGGACAACACAGTTTTTGCATTGATACCCAAGTAGTAGAACATTTTCCACAAGACAGACCCCAGTCACACAAGAGCCCCTCAAGCTTCCCAGCTTGCCCAAGTCACCATCAAACCTAAATTAGTCCATGTTACATGAGGGCCTTCCTTCTTCAGAAGCTTCATATTTACTCTCCAAAAAATCCACCTTCACCAGATTCTCATGAACTACAACATGAGAAAACTGAATTGAAAGAAAACAACTCCTAATTAAAATAACATACGACTAAAAGCACATTTTGAATCTCCAACTCTCAAAACAGATCTCCCTGTACCACTCTGAAGTAGGAATCTGACGTTCTTAAAAGTCACGTCAGATTTCAAGGCTCACCCTGAAACCACAGACACCAGCCTTGTCAAAAACAGATTTTTCTCAAAAAGAAACCCAATCGAAGTCACTGGACTGGTCTTCAAACACGAAAACTGCTCAAAGAATGGTGGAAGAGCCCAACCAGTTTGCTCCGGAAAGAACCTTTATAGAAAAAAAAACAAAACACTAGCACAAGAGCTTCAGCTACACTGATGTAATACCGCAAAGCTTACCGAAGGTCCTCCCTCCCAAATGTACTTGGCCAAAGCAAAAGCTCGGGACTTCCTACCTTCAGAGAGCCCCCCCAGCATGGCCTCCCCCCCGGAGACCCTTCCCAGACCACGGCAAGTGCTGCGGCCAAAGCGCGGCCCTGTGGCGCTCCAGGGCTTGCTCCAGAAGCTTCCAATTTCCCAAGCCAAAGCTCCAGTTACCAGTTTCCCAAGGGCTAGGTTATCAATAAATTCTCCACTCCTTTGTCAATGACCCTCAAATAAGGAAGCTGAAGTTTTCAGAACATAGATACATTAAGTGATACTGGGAAAATGAGCAGGGCTTATTTAAGAATATTAAGCTGTTACATTGATGGCTGCCATCAATCACTTCTTCCCATTACAAGACAATTACTGAAGCAGATGAAGCTCTTAGAAATAACAGCATCTAGCTGACAGAGACACAATCCACAACACATCCCTTTCCCAATATGTTTTCTTGATTCCTCACCCAAAAATAGACGGACGGTACCATTCTGGAAATTCACACCTAAAATATACTCCAAAGTTTTAAAATTACTCGTGGAAGAAATGGTCACACCGTAGGCAGAGATCATGCCGAGTTACAAACCTCATCTCATTTGACAACACGCAACACTCCAGGAACACAACCAAGAAACAAAAGTAACCAGCACAATATTTGCTTACTTTTGGGGATTCACTTGACAAGAACGAGCAACTGAAGTGTTTAGGGTTTCTGTAAAACATCCAGCCTGCTTATGCTGGCACACAAATGCCAAAAAAGAAAAAAACACCCTAATCTCTCTTATATTTGCCTGCAGCAACACAACTGAGACAGCATCACCACAAATGAAAATGACAAATGACAAATCATCCTAAATTTCAACTCTGAATGACAAAGAACAATCTAACAAAGTTCGTAACACTCTGACGTGCTAACATCATTCCATGATTTGACTAAGTCTAATGTAGTTGCTTCCACCAACAAGAGCATTCACTTTCAAGTGGTTTGTAGCCTGCAGCTATTTTCCACAAGACTGCAGGAGCATGTAATATTCAAGAGAATCTGTCTAGATTACTTTAAAAACAAAACAAAAGAATTTAGTTGCCATTGATAGATTGGACTAAAAGAAGGTAAACCTAAGGAGACTGCTCATTATTTACACTCCTTCCAAGTGGAAATTATTTCATTCCATACATTTATGATTTAAATACTTTAAGATGTAAAGCAGGAATGTGACGTATTTGTGGAATTTGAGTTAGATTAATGGCCAGCTAATTGAATATTTCTATATTTAAAATGGAATTCTCTCTAATCAAGTAACACAGCAACTGCTTTAAACGAGGTATTTTAATAAGCTAGGAAGCAACCAACTTTTTGTCACTACACAGATCTCAAATAAGTATTTTCTATATATTAAAATATCCAAATATTAATTTGAACCAACTTATTCAAACCAATAATTTCCACTTTCAGTTGTGAAACATCAAGACTTTATGTCTAAAAGAAAAGACCTCTAGATAAATTTTAACTAGTCTTCTAAATACAAGACTAACAAGCCCTAATGTTGCTTACTGACTTGACTTCACATCATATTCCAGAAACTGTAAATGGACAAAAAAAATCCATATACACAACTTTGGCACAAGTATGTAACATGAGAGATACCTGAGTGCTAGGAAATTTCACAGGAAAATTACAGAGTCTCCCATCCCCCATTTCCATGGCTACTTTTTGTTTGTTTACCCAACGATAAGTTCAGCATAGTTAGCTTAATTCAAACAACAGCAAAAAAAAAAAAAGTAATATAAGGGCACAGGTTTCCCTCACAGATTGCTTAAAGACCACCTGTAGGTAATAAAGCAAAACATGATTGGTTTTGCTAAAAATCACCCACAAGAACCTCCCTGGTCAGAAAACAGGATCTGTTAGAAATGGGAAATAATTCTTATTTCTCTCCTGTAGTTTTGAAGCTTTCTTACTTTTTAATTCCTCAGAACAGTGTGGGGATTCCAGCCCATCCAGCTCCAAGGCAAGAAGGCAGCTGACACCACCAACATGGTGGCTGCCTCCTGGCCCTGCTTTTATGGGAAGGGCTTTTGGGGCTGTAGGGGAACGGGGCAGGGGTACCCAGCCGCGGTGGGCATCGCGATTCCGTGACTCATCACCGCAAAGCTGATGAGAGTTGGGGCTAATGAGCAGGCAAGGCCAGGAAGGCAAAGATTAAGGTCCGCCAATTGCACAACCACTCCTGGTATTTATTTACCTGTGGAGAGCAAAATATCCACGTGCAGGCTGGCTGGTTGAGTCCCAGGCAGCTCAACAGCAGACAAATACTCCGGGAGGCGCACTAAGTAACTAGAAAAGGGATTGGGGGGGGGAAGAGTACGAAAAGGGGGAAAAGTTATTCCCAAGGGCCTATTTCTGGTATGAACGAGTCAGGAGTGGGGCAGAGCTCCCCCCGGAGCCCCCAGCCCCGCTCAGCGCCCGACCCCGAAGCCCCTGAGGGCACGGAGCCACCGCCTCCCGCCCGGGGCCGGCCAACGAGCGGCGGGCGGAGGCGGCGGCGCGGGCCCCGCCGTGACGCACTTCGGGAGGCCCGGAGCCCGCCCCGCCGCTGGGCCCGGCCCTCCGCGGCTTCGGCCGGCCCGGGAAAGGGCCGAGGAAGGGCCCGGGGGGTGTTATGGGGGTGCCGGCTGTGGGGAGCGGGTGGGTTCCGCCGGGGTGCACCGAGGTAAAAGCCCGGCGCTGCTCGCGGTGTTCGGTCCGAGCGATAAATAAAAGGAGGAATTGAGAGGCGAAGCGCGGCCGGTTGACCCGGGGGACACCCCGCGTTCATAGGGAAGACGAAAAACACTCAAACGCGCGTAAATAATAAAAAGTGCAGAGAAAAAGAGAGAGGGGAGTGAGGGGGGGCGGCCGCGTCCCCCCAGCCCCTTCCCGCGGGGGGAGCAGGCGGCGAGCCCCGGCCGCCTACCTGGCACGGCCCGGCCCGGGCCCGAGGAGCGCTATCGAAAACAAAAGTGGCGCCAAAACCCCCCGGCACGGAGCGGCTCCTTCCTCCTCCTCCTCCCCTTCCCTCCCCCCCGGCCGCCCAGCGGGGTCCCCGCAACACGCGGCCCCCGGCGCCAGCCGCCCGCTGCCCTGTGCGGGGCTAAGAAAAGTCCCGACAAATGGTGATAATAAGGATTAGTGATAAATCGCGCCCAAAGGGAAGCCGCCACAACTCCTTCCCGCAGCGGGCAGCCGCCGAAAAGAGTCGCTCGGAGGGGAAAAGCGAGTCCCACAAAGGCTTCCCCATCGATTTTTATTTTTTATTTTTAATTCGGGGAAGGGGGACACAACTCTTCGCGATGGGGCGGTGAGCGGAGGCGCGGCGGGACCGCGTCCTGGCTGCGGCCGGGGGTAGCCGCTGCCGCCACAGCCCCCGCCGGAGCGCCCGGGAAGGGGCGGCCGGAGCTGCCCCGGCTGGGCGGCCGGAGAACCGAGGCACGGGAGCGAGAAGCCGGAGTCCGCAGCGGGACGGAGGACGGGCGCTACCCGGGGCCGGAGCCCCCCCGGGCCGGCCTCCCCCGGCCGCCCAGCCCGGGGCCCACCATTTTGGGCCGCGCGGCCCAGCGCCCTCCTAGCCGAGCCGCGGCTCCTCCAGCCCCGCCGCCTTCCCTCCGGGCCCCGACCCGCCGCCGCCACACGCGCAGACACAATGCCCCGGTCCTCCATCTTGCCAGCAGCCCCTGCTCGGCTCGGGAGAAGGGGGAGGAAGAGGCGGAGAAGGAGGTTCTCCATTTTAGCTCGCCGAGCGCCGGGCCTGCTCGCGGCGGAAGGAAAGGGGGCAGCGGGGGGGGGGGGCGCTTTCGGGACCCTCCAGGGCTCCCAAACAGCGCCGCCGCCCGCCCGCGTCCCCCCCGCTCCCCGCCGAGGGAAGCGGGGGTGGGGAAGCGGGGGGCCGGGAGTGTTTTCGCGGCTCGGCCCCGCCGTCCTCCATCTTGGCTGCGCCGAGGCCCCGCGGCCGGCCGGCCTGCCGCTCCGCGCCGGCCCCGCAGTCCCCCGGGGACCGCGGGCCCCCGGCCGGCCCCGCTCGGCCGCCGCGCTCCCCGACCCCCCCCTCCAAACTTCCAGAAGCTTCGCCGCCATTTTCTAACTTACCTTGCCCGAGCCGTCGGCGGAGGCGGCGAGGAAGGCCCGGGCCCGGAGCTCCGCTCCTCTGTCCCCGGCCCGGCCCCGAAGACTCGGCCGCGGGGAGGGGGGGGCTCGGCGGGGGTCTCGGGGCAGGGCGCTGGGAGCGGGCAGGTTATTTAATTTGGCGGCGGCGCTGGGGATTGTTTGGGGTGTTCGCTGCTCGGCGGCTGGCGAGCGAATGGAGGGCGCAGGCGCCACCTGGCGGCCACCGGGCGCGGGTCGCTCTCCTGGGCGTGGGGCGACATCTGCCGGCGGCCGGCCGCGGGGCCGGGCCGCGCCGAGCGGGGTAAACAAGGCCCCGCGCATGTCCGCGCCGCTCCCTGCTCCGTTCCTCCCCCTGCGCGGACGGGAACGGCGCCCCTGAACGGAGGAGGAGGAGGAGGAGGGCGGCACGGAGCTAGCTCGGTCTAGCTAGCTAGACACGGAGCTAGCCCCGTGTCGGTAGCAGAGCTGAGGAGAGCGGCGGCAGCAGCAGCAGCAGCACCGTGGCCGCCTCAGCCTCAAGCCCAGCCCTTCCCCGCCGGCTCGGGCCTCCGTCCCTCTGTGTCCCCCCCACGAAACCTCGTACAGACTTCCGAGGGTCGCCCATAAACAGAGTTTTCACCTCACGGAGATGAACGTACAACTTGTGTGCGGTTATTCCGTTTCACAACGCAGCAGGGTGGTGTGCTTTTTTTTTTTTTCCTCATTCCCCTCTCTTGTGTAATGCTAAGCACATTACTCATGCTGGATAGTTGCACGTAAGCTTATAGTTAGATTAGTCAGCACAGGAACATTTTTTTGTCCTGGTAATTACGCTCTCATCGTCCCCTTGTGTTTATCTACTTTTAATTTTCGGGGGAGGGTTAGCATAACTAAGCCGGCGCTCAGCTGAGGAGCTCCGTGCACCCGCCTAACAAAGGCGGGACACTTAAGGGAAGAGCAGCCAGCAGTTCCTGTCTTTTCAAAGCTAAGGTGAGGCCTCACAGCGCAAACGACACTTACAATGGAAATTGTGATCAGATAAGGAGTGGCTGAAATAAACTAGTAAAGATGGGTTGATGGCACGTGACAATGCTAGACGTAATGGTGCTGGGTACGTGTGGCAGACCTGAAATAAATTATATTCAACTTTAAGAACATTTTTTCACTTCCTGTCAACACCGAGGACTCAAGGGAGAGCAGGTTTAGACATTTAGAAATAAAAAGTTTCATTTTTTTTCCTGTGTAGTTATATGCTAAGCACATTACTCATGCTGGATAGTTGTGTGTAAACCACACATTCATTGTGTTACTTCTGTAGAAAAGGCTGGAAAGAAAACATAAGGGAAGAAAATCAAGAGAAAGATTCCCTTTTAGGCAACGCTTGAAAATAGCATCTTGAGTGCCTAGTCATAAATCTGTGTTCAAGGTTTCAGTCACAGCTACAGGGGCAGTTGCTGATCTTTAACGGGAACCTGCTAATGACTATCTGGAAATTGCAAAAGAACTGTGAATAAAACATAGTCTGTTCAAAATTAAAAAAAAAAAAAAGTTTTAAACTTGCTGTGATATATATGGATGTTAAATTACACACAGAAAAAGATCAAAAAGAACTGGATTTAATTGTGTCTTCCCTGTACAGTCAGCTTCTCACAGCTGCCAGATAGACAGCTTTTCCATGAAAATAAACTGCACACTTCCAAAACTAATATTTTGCCTGCACACAGAATTTCAGTAACATATCCTCTACTTGAGGTACAGTAGGGCTACTCATACTAAAACTCAAATCCCAAACTTTTTAAGATTGTTATAATCTACTGCAACAGCTGGGAGAAGCACCAACCTGCCTTGGAGTCAGGCATGAAGATGTGTATCCAATATTTGCTATATTGAACCACAGTGTTTTCTCAACACACTTGACCTCATAGCTGAGGGAGGGGTTTTTTTTGGTAAATGTGTTTAACAAGAAAAATGTGTTTAACAAAGAAAACATGACACAGTTTTTAGGGTGTGGTTTTGAAGTACACGAAGTGTACAAGCACTGACAATGCCGTGGCAGATAGTTCAGCCGGTTTCCAAAGCTGGCTCAGACCTTAAAAGCCCAGATTTATAAAACTTCCGTACGTCCTGATTCACGCGACAGTGTTTGTTTTCTAAGCTTGTGACAACAAATCATGGAAGCCCTCTAGAGACCAGACTCCAGGTGCAGCAGCCATCACGAATCGCTGGGCACAGAGGCTGTTGAAGAGGATTTTGCACTCTGGCTCACTTCCTCCCTCCCACTTTTTCCATTCATCTGTAAATGCTGTCTAAGCAAAACTTCAAAACTTGCATCGTCAGAGAAGAGGGAGGGCCATTTCTTTCCTACGATTTTTTTTTCCCCCAACATATCCCTTCTCAGATGCTATTTAGTGTACAACTACATAAACAATTCACACAGCACAACAGAAGGTGCGGGGAACTCCTAGAGGTCTGAAATGTGCCTGCTCTGTTCCAGGGAACAGAAGACAGGATTTCTTAATGCAGCAGTGCCCTTGAAGGATTCATAATGCAGAACGACACTCAGAAGATAAATAAACTGGTTTCTGATGGTTATTTATAGCACACATCTAAGATGCAACCATAACAATCTCTCAACCTGTGGACAGGAATACAGGAGATAGAAAAGTTGAGTAAGTTCTTAACCGCTACATTTGTTGTCTTGTGGAAGATAAAAATGGCTCTATGAAGAGCCTAACTTCTGCATTTTCTCCCAAAACTGATCATGCTTCTGAGACTGAACTTTCCAGTAGCTACAACAGGGAAGGAAATAAGACAATAAGGAAATAGAGACATTTTAAAACTCTCAGCTTTCTAGAAAGGATCTGTACCTGATAGAAAAGAAGTTGTGAGAAAAAATGGTAGGAGAAAGTACTTTACAGGACTACATCAACTTTCTTACAATAGCTACTCTTAAGACTTCTAAGTCCACTGTTACTGATAGTGAGCCCAATTCAGAGATTACTTAACAATGGCTTTTACAACAGGGATTTTTTATGACGTTTGATCCAAAGAGTCAGAGATTAGAGTCAGTCTTGATCAGAGTCACACATTTAAGAAACAGTGCTCAGAGAGAAGAGATACCAAACCAATTCCATGCCTCAATCAATGGCTAAAGGTTCATCACTAGAAAAGAATACCCTCAAGCTGCCAGATGGGATTCATTCTTCCAGGCAGGAGACTCATGCTCATGCTGCTTCCTTTTCTTTGAGGACAGTAGAATAGGAACTCACCCTGCAATTCTATTTCTTGTTTTCTATTAAAAAGAAAAAAGACAAAACCTTTTACTTCATTATATTTTATTTGCTTATAGGAGTTGGAACAAAAAGAAAATTTGTACACTGGATTTATTCCAAGGTGAGGTGATGACCTTGAATCACCTGTATTAAGTAAGCCACTTTTATCTGTCTAGTTGGGGACAGAGGGGAAAAGCAGTCTTCCCAGTCCAATTTTGTTTCCCAAATTTCTGATACTAGCTTAGTCACTCTAGGGAAATTTGCTCTAAGTCCTTCTGAAGATGAGATATTACATAAGAAACAAAAATAAAGACCCTAAAATGGGTTACTTTCCCATAATCCACAGGAGATTTAACATCAGTAGCTCCTTAGGCCTTTCCCTGTTCTGTGAATAATTTCTTCCTTTTGTGGTTTACATAAATCACCCTTGCATGCCCCTATTTCTCACCAGTCCATTCCAGAACACCTCACTCAAGTCTGATTTTTCGTGGATTCAGTAAGTTTCTGCCTACCATGCTCTCAGACCTGCAAAGGAGTACAGAGTCACAGCCCATACATACCCTTATTACTAAAAAAGAAGGAAGTTTTAACTCTGCTTCAGTGATGGCTCTAGAAATGAATTAAAAGGACATAGCAGGAAGGCATTCATCAGCAGCTTCCCTCAGCCATCTGCTTGCTGCTTGCTGCTTGCTCCCCAAAGCCCCCACCCTCATTCCCATACTTGAGGTGAGGGGCTCTTGCTATGTCTAGTTCAAGGTAAAAATCCCGAAGCCACATTTTAGAGCTTTCATCACTGAACTGTGTAAAAGCCATGCCAGTTATTAGTAGGAAATAACAAAAAGCCCTTCTCCTAGGTTCAGTCAGGAGTAGTTGCTTTTACTTGAGGCACGACCTCAGCCTTACAGACAGGAAGGAGGAAGCATTACCGTTCAGGCCGCCTCTCCTGAATCAAGCACAGGATCTGTTCCAGCTCCCAGACATAGGGAGGTTTCAGAGGACACGGCCAAGATGTCCATCCAGGCAGAGGGGCAGTGCATCACAGACCTTTTTATGAGTCATGGTAGCACCTGTGATGAAGTCTGTGGAGGAAGCACAGGTATGAGAGAAGCATGTTTCAAATTGGGTGAGTTGGTTCAGTCAAAGGGCACAGTCAGAGGCAGGAAACAACAGGTGTTAAAACAACAAAAATAGGGCTGGGTCAAGAAGCAGACAAGCTGCAATGAGGCATCTTCTGGTCATAAACAGGGAAGCAGCTTTAGCTAAGAAACAGCTTTAAAAAAAAAAAAAGATACTGAGACTACACCATGCCCTGGATGCCCAGGGCTGCTCACCTGTGAGGAGCATGCAGTTCTCAGCTGGTCGGGCTTTCCCAAGACCCAGGTCCCTCAAAGACTGACACGGAGCCAGCTTCTTGCCTGAAAATGGGGGGAAGAAGGCTGGCTTGTAGTTAGATGAGATTAGAGTGGAACTGGGACAGAAACGCTGTTAGTCAGCTTAAACTGCCCAAGATCGTAGAGCAAAAAGATTACAAACAAGTCAAATGTATTTGTTTAAATTGTCATCAATGAGCTTTGAGGAAAATGATCCATCAAACAAATGAGTCAGCTCTCTCCTGCATTTTCAGGCAAACACCAGTTAGGGATGTTGACAGTGGATCAGTTTATCTTGGTCTTTTCCTCAGAAACTACCGAGGCTGGAGCTTAGGAGGTTGGAGTGGCAGTGCAGTGAAGGCTTGTTGCTGACAAGATAGCTAAGGATAAGGAACTGTGGGAATAAAAATGTTGTTTTTGCAGAGTTACATTGTTTAAAGGTAAGGAATGTGGTATTGAGATATACTTGCCGTGATGAGAAAATTTAGCAGGCGACCTTGTAAAATGCAGACAACCAGACTCCTTAGAACAATTAGGTGAAAATCACGGTGTCAAGTCAGATAAGTGAAGAAACATTACCACTTCAAAGCGTAAAAAAGTCAAAAGAAGTTTGAAATTTAACAGGCTGGCAACTGAAGGCCATGTATTTTCTGTGAAGCATCAGATAGGTTGTGAACCTGGATTACCCAGTCAATGGGGAAACAGGGGAGGGTCCTGGTCATCGAGAAATAAAGTATATAAACCGTACTGTGTGACTAGTAGGTGTGCTCCTGCTTGTGGGACGCCTGCCATTGCAATCGCGAATAAATTACTACTTCACTGAGATCCTCGCCTGAGCCTAAGTTATTGGCTATGGAGTGTTTCTCAGAATTTGGGAGCTCGTCCGGGATCCAGTCACCTACCGGGGAGCCCCACCGCCGCAGCAGCAGGAAGGCATGCCCCGCTGATTTCAGCGGTCCTGTGCATCGACGGCGGCGGTTCTGCGGAGAGCTGACAGAGGGCCCGAGACTGATTAAAGAGGCAGGATCCGTGAAGTAGTGGGGAAGGGAAGAAGGTAGGCACTCCGGGTTTAAGAATTGATCCGGTAACTCTGTGCACAGACCAAGGTAAGAAATATTAAGTATTGCCTTGGGGGTCGGGTGAGACTCTGTGTGACGTGTGATGTGTGATTGAGACGTACTTTTGTACGAAGCGAGTGTGGAGTCCTGATCCACGGTTCCGTAGCTCCACGCGGGGCGCAGGCAGAGACGGACAAAGAGTGAGATAAGGGAGAGAAAGGAAGAGTCTTGGGAAATTTGGTGTACAGTAAGCCCTTGCACGGTGAAGTGCTTGGCAGTACACCAGGGAAATATGGTGTACGGTAGCCCTTGCATGGGGAAGTGCTTGGCAGTACACCAGGGAATCTGGTAAACTCATAGGTGTGCGGTGCCCCTTGCACGGGGAAGTGCTTGGCAGTACACCCCCATTTTCCAGAATTGGAACGTTAGTGTGTGGTACCCTGCAGGAGGGAAATTTCTGTAGCAGCACACTGACAAGGGCTAGGAAAAATGGGAAATATGAGTTCCAGGGGACAGGGAAATATCCCTGGGGGAGTGCCTACCGACAGTTCTTCCTGAAGAATGATAAGAAATTGGAAAAATAATCTCAAAATTGGAGGAGATAATAAAAAAAAAAAGGTTAAATATTGTGTATCAGTCTGGACAAAAGAACCAATTAAGGAAACAGCAGTATTTTGGCCAAAATACGGGTCTGATGAAAATTCAGGCTTTAAATTTATGTGTAAACAATAAGATTCCTTTTTCGGAGAAGGAGCCAAGTTGTGCTCCCTATAATCCTAATATTGCACCAGTGGCAGCAGCAGTCACTCCAGGAAGGGAGACAGGGACTGCAATTAACACTGTCCCTAGAGAAGAGCGTACTCTAGGCTCTGGCAAGAATTGGAACAAGGTAGAAGAGGTACTGAGAATTTTGCCTTCCCTGATACTAACAGTACTAACACTAACTGTGTGTATCCTCTTAAGTGAACTTCCCCCCCTCCTTACCAGCAGAGAGGTTAGGAGTTTTAAGGAAATGAAGTCTTTAATTGAGGACCCCACCAGGCTAGCTGAACAATTAGACCAGTTCCTAGGACCTAACTTATACTCTTGGGGGGAAATGATGTCTATACTAAGTATGTTGTTTACAGGGAAAGAAATGAGAATGATCAGGAGGAGAGCTGCTATACAAGAAAGGGAAGGAGCTCGTCCTCCGGGACTAGGGTTAATACCTGCAGAGCAGGGGTGCCCACTTGCCAATCCTGGCTGGAGTAGTGATAGTGCGCAGCACAGGGGTCATGTGGGAGACTTGGGGTCGGGGTGGGGGAGTGCTCGGGGTGAGTCCCGGCGATCCGGTGTCCTGGGGGCTCTTGAAAGTTCATTTTGTGATTAAAGCCTGGCAAGATACACAGAAAAAGCTCCAGAAGGTGTGGGGATGTAGTGAACAGTCACTGTGGGGGGCCCTCCTGCAGGAGGCCCTGGAGGTGTGTGTCAGGAGCGGAGGTGAGAAGGAAAAGCAGAGAGAGAAACTAATGGTATTGACAGTGTAGCAGGTAGTGAGGCAGAGGGTTGGAGAAAGAGGAAGAAAATTTTCAGGAGGAGTCAGGGCCAGGATGGAAAGGAGAGGAAGAGAGATGGAGGAACAGCAGGCAAGGAAAGCTCAGGGACAGGCTTTGAAGTGTGGCCAGGCTGGCCACTTCAAGTAGGAACAGGAGGAGAGAAGGAAAATGGGAAAGTACAGGTTGGAGAAAGATAAAAACAAGTGTTAAAAAGGGTTATTGAAGGTGTTAAAGGTGTGGTATGTAATGTTTGACAGAGCTGTTTTTTTGAATGAGTTGGGAAAGTTGAATGAGCAGGGAAAGAGGATGTAGGCATTATCTAAGTAACAGTTTAGAAGTTTTGGTATATTTGCTGTGGTGTTTGGTCAGTTTCCCAAGTATCGGGAAGGGGGGGAGACGGGGGGGGGCAGCCTGCTCCACCAGGGGCCTCTCCACAGGCCGCAGGGGGCTTCGGCTCTGGCGCCTGGAGCGCCTCCACCCCCTCCTTCTGTGCTGACTTTGGTGTCTGCGGGGAGGTTTCTCACTCCTCACTCTCCCAGCTGCTGTTGAGCAGCAGGTTTTTGTTTGTTTGTTTGTTTTCGTGGATGTGCTTTCACAGAGGCACAGACTGTGTTGCTCATGGCTTGGCTCTGGGCAGCGGTGGGCCCCTCTGGGGCCGGATGAAATTGTCCCTTATCTGCCACGGAGAGGCTTCTGGATTCTTCTTGCAGGGACTGCCACTGCAGCCCCCCCGGAACCTTGCCATTGAACCCAGTACACTGGGGCAGCTAGGTCATTACTGGCCTATTACTAATGAAACCCTAAAAAGTGATGGGGGTAGAAGAGGCTGGGATAACAGTGCCACCTTTGGGGGATACCAAGCTGAGACTAGGGGATAAAATGATCACTGGGCAATTATTGTATGTACCCAATGCAGGGACTAACTTGTTGGGAAGGGATTTGATGATGAAATCGGGCATTCAAATAGTAAATCGTTAGATTGGAATAACAGTGTTATTAACGGAGTGCTCTCAGGCCCTGAGAGCAAAGGTATATTCACCTCTGACTGGAAAGATCCTGAAACGGGGGCGGAAGCAACAATACACATGGACAGTTTTACCTCAGGGGTTTACAGGGCCACCGATGTATTTGGGCAAGTTTTGGAACAAATTTTGGAGCAAATCCAACCTCCTGAGGAGGAATTACTGTTACAAAATGTGTATGATCGTTTATTGTCAGGACAGGAGAAAACAGTTGTGAAGGAAGCTACTAACAAGCTATTCAACTTTCTGGGAAAGCAGGGCTTGGGAGTATTGAAAAATAAATTACAATATGTAGAAAGAGAAGTCAGGTATTTAAGGCATCTAATGTCTGAGGGAAAACTGAGAATAAATCCAGAGAGGATTCAGGGAATTGTTGAAAACTAAGAAGGAACTAAAAAGTTTTAAGAGAAAGATTTTTTTTAAGGAATCAGGAGCCACGAAATCTGAGGGAAAACAGATACTCCCTGATGGGAGAGAAATGTTGAATAAAGCACCAATGAGGCAAATATGATGTTTTACATCAAGACAGTCATTGGGAGGCGCAAGCAATTGTGATATTGTGCTAAAAAAAGTATGTCTGTGTAGGAATATAAACTTTATTGAAGCAAATATGCAGAGGATGTACCATATGTCAAAAGATAAATAAAAAGGTCATCCGTAACCCACCTAGAGGGGGACAGGAGCCAGGGATTTGACCTTTCCAAAGTATTCAGGTGGACTTCACTGAGTTACCTAAAGCAGGGAGGTTTAAGTACTTGTTTGTCCTAATTGACCACGTGACTGGATGGGTGTAAGCTTTCCCCTCCATATCTGCCACTGTGAACACGGTGGCTAAGGTATCACTGGAGCAAATAGTCCCTAGATATGGGATAGCTGAAAACATTGATTCAGATCAAGGAAATAATTTTACTTCACAAGTACTGCAAGGGTTAATGCAGGTCTTAGAGATTGAGTGGGATTTTCACACCCCCTGCCACCCCTCCTTTTCTGGGAAGGTGGAGCAAATGAACCAGACATTAAAGAAGCAATTAATTAAATTAGTGTTAGAAACCCAACTTCCTTGGGTAAAATGCTTACTCCCACAGGTTCAAACAGCACCAAGAAAGGATATAGGAATTTCACCATATGAGATGCTGTTCAGATTGCCCCATCTGGGCAGAAAGGATGAGATAACTCTCTTGTTCCGAATTGTGGTTTCTTAAGAACTGTATTCTAGGGTGTCCTCTTCTTTGTCATCTCTCAGGACCCGTGGGTTGTTGGCTCAAACCCCACCTTTGGAATTCCCCATTCACCACCATCACCCAGGAAACTGGGTCCTGATTCAGACTTGGAAGGAATCAACTCTGGCCTGAATGGGAAGGACCATTACTAACCTCAGAAACAGCCGTAAGGACTGTGGAAAAAGGTTGGACTCACTATACTTGAGTGAAGGCATCCGTCGACCCTAGTACCTGGGAAGCTGTTCCTACAGAAGACTTGTTGGAAGTTGAAATCAAAAAGAAAAATCACATAATAGACTCTGAGCAGGATAAAAGCTTGCAATTGTAAACTAACCTTTTATTTTCACAGGTCACTAATGAGTGTGACTTGTGATTGAGAGAAAGGACAGACCTATAGCGAATTGAAATGCTCCCAAGGGGGGTTTGTTGTAGTAGTAGTGTATATCTTATTCTTTGTATTGATAATTATTTGGAAACCTAAGGTTTAAAAATAATGACAGGGAAAAATCAATTATTAATTTTGTTTCTAGTGATTGTAGGCCTCAGAGAAAGCCTTGGTCAATTGGCAACTTGGAAAAGGCATGACCAGAGATAATAGTAAGACGGGATACCCCATAAAAATATGGGTGAATGTGACAGAGGGTTATGTACCACTATCTGTCATGTTTGGTGCTTGTGAGGTGTTAGCTTGTGGAGATTTAAATGCCCAAGGACAATTGAGCAGAGAGAACAAATAACTGGGAGAGACCCAATAGCCAGATTGAGAATAGCTGTATGGAAACGATCCTCTATTGCCATCAGAGAAAGGGAGAAACTCAAGGAGAAAACAGGAGGCCCTCTTTGAAATGCGGCAGTTCAAACACTTGAGATTGAAACAGGGTATGGGGATGTGAATGCCTGGATAGAATGGGTCAAATATACCGTCCAGAGTCTCAACCATAGCAATTGCTATGCTTGTGCCTCGGGATGACCGATTGCCCAGATAGTGCCCTGCCCATTAGGGTGGACCAAGGATTCCCAGGGGATGCGATGTATGATTGCATTGTACTAAGAAAAGACTGCCTGGGGAAATGAGGCCTGTAATTCTCTCTTTGCTGTTCCCTTCCTTGCGTGATAGCAATATCAGGGTTCCCCCTGCATTCTGTACAGCTATAGGTAACCGTACAGCTTGCCTCTCATGGCAGGGTGTGAGGGCTACCCGGCATCTGGGAGAATTTGCCTTGTGCTTGAGGACCTTGAATGCTACCAAGGACTTGATGGGAAACTGCTCAAGACTTGAGATCCCCAGGGCAGACCTCTGGTGGTACTGTGGAGGGAAGATCTTACGGTCCACCCTGCCATCTAACTGGGAAGGCACTTGTGCACTTGTTCAATTAGCTATACCCTTTACCCTGGCATTTGAAAGAGAAACATCCCAAATACCCAGAAGAAGTAAAAGAAGCTTAGGAGTATCATTTGATGATAGAGCGTACGTAGATTCTACTGGGGTGCCTAGAGGAGTTCCCGATGAACAGGAAGCCAGGAATCAAATTGCTGCAGGGTTTGAGTCACTGTTCCGGTGGGTAACAATCAATAAGAATGTGGATTGGATTACTTATATTTATTATAATCAGCAGAGATTCATAAATTATACAAGGGATGCAACAAGAGGAATCGCTGAACAGCTAGATGCCACCAGCAAAATGGCTTAGGAAAACAGAATAGCATTAGATATGGTGCTTGCGGAGAAAGGAGGTGTGTGTGTGTGTGTGAACTGAGCAACCATCGTTGCACTTTTATACCCAACAATACTGCCCCGGATGGCATAGTAACTAGAGCATTGCAAGGGTTTACCACCCTTGCCAGTGAATTGGCAGAAAAATTAGGCATATTTACATCCTTGATCGTAGTTGCAGGAGTTTTGACAGCCGTTGGTTGTTGCATTATCCCCTGTGTAAGAGGACTAGTACAGTGGTTAACTGAAACTGCACTATTGAAACAAATGACCATGAAGCCACCACCTAACTCAGATAAGGTGATGATATTAGAGGAGATGGAAAGCAAATAAGGTGAAGAAGAGGAAGATATCTACCAAATTACACCTTAGAGAAAAGTTTTGCAAAAATCAACAATTTGTAAAAAAAGAAAAGGGGGCAACTGTGGGAATAAAAATGTTGTTTTTGCAGAGTTACATTGTTTAAAGGTAAGGAATGTGGTATTGAGATATACTAGCTGCGATGAGAAAACTCAGCAGGCGACCTTGTAAAATGCAGACAACCAGACTCCTTAGAACAATTAGGTGAAAATCACGGTGTCCAGTCAAGTCAGATAAGTGAAGAAACATTACCACTTCAAAGCGTAAAAAAGTCAAAGGAAGTTTGAAATTTAACAGGCTGGCAACTGAAGGCCATGTATTTTCTGTGAAGCATCAGATAGGTTGTGAACCTGGATTACCCAGTCAATGGGGAAACAGGGGAGGGTCCTGGTCATTGAGAAATAAAGTATATAAACCGTACTGTGTGACTAGTAGGTGCGCTCCTGCTTGTGGGACACCCGCCATTGCAATCGCGAATAAATTACTACTTCACTGAGATCCTGGCCTGAGCCTAAGTTATTGGCTACAGAACTGATTGCTCTTTCAGATAATAAGCCTGCAGGGTTTTATGTGGCTGACTTATCACATTCCCAAGATCCTACCTGTATCTTTATCGCTGTTTCCTTGGATTTAGTTTTCTTCATCAACCAGCTTCAAGGTTTCGTTCAGGCAGCGCTTCTCAGAAAGTCCCCTCCTTCCAATCATGCATGGGGGGGTCCCCAAAGCCATTCCTGCTGCCTGAACTCTCTAACACAGTGTTAACATGAAAGCAAAGCAAAGCGTGATCTTGTCATTAAGCTGTGATTGACATTTTATCTTAATGAAACAAAGCATAACAAGTGGCAAGTAATACAACAGTTTATGACATCTTGGCGGTTTGCACAGATGTTGAAAACCGTTAAGATAAAAATACCATTTTTAGAACCTAACTTCCTTTAGCATGCTTTTAGAAGTACTGCAAAGCCTCAGCAACAGCAACTGCAACCAAAGCACTTTTCCCTGTGTGCTCCAGGGCAGAAGGCGCTCCCGGGAGCTCACTCTAAGCACCGAGGACAGCGGTTCCCAGTGCGCCTCTCCCATCCTCTTGAATCGCCATTTGCAGAAGTGAAGCTTCCAACCCCAAGCACAGGTCTTTGTTACAAAGACTTGCCATTGCTGATAAAGCATTTACTAAGCAAATTCTAACATTGCTATAAAAGGGCTAAATTATGACATAGGAATAGATGTTGAATTAATATTACTTTTGGTACACTGTATTTTGCAAAATGCCATTAGACATTTGCATTGATTCTTACTTTTTTGGTGGCCTGTACCCTACAAATAGCTCCCCTACTGACTCCAGTAACTCCGCAAGGGTTGGGTATACAGAAAAAGGAAGCAAAGTCAATCTTAGATTCAGAAATTTAGTTCTCTTAGGCAAGACTTAAAAGGAAAAGACTTACTACATCTTGATGCCCACTTTTGAAAAGCATGCATTTTGAAGATTAACCATTTGCTTTAAGTGACAAACCTCATCACACTGTTGAAAGGTAAGAGAAATCGTGTCAGAGTTCTGCAGCAAGATCCAACTTCGTAAGGTTAAAAAGACATATTATGTGTAAATAAATGTAAGTGCTCTCTGCCTTGGTAATTTCTCAAAGTTAGAGTAATTCATTCCCCAAGATGTTCATGCATTTTTACTAAACTTGACTTTTCAGTACTTACTGTAATGATTTTCCTAGTAGTTTTCATAAAGGCACTCCGCAAAGGACTTCTTCATTTGATAGTAAACTCCATTTTTCAATTATCAAGCATTTAACTTTGCTGCCGTCAATAGCTTCCTACGCTATAAAATTGTAAATTACTAATTATCCAGAGGAATCTAAGTAGTTTTCACCTATCATTCAACATCACACATTTACAGTAAAATTAACACACTTTTCTCCCAGATTTTCCAGAGAATTTTGTTTATCCAAGCCATTTATAACTGAAAGTGTACTGTCCTCTTCCCTATCATAGGAAAAAGCAAATTCGTCTGCTATGTCAGTCACAGAGCTGTATTCTCTGAATTAACATTAATAATTTTACCGTAACATTGATGTCAGTATTGCTTAAGTAAGCTTACTTTAACCCTGGTTAAACAAATTGAAGATAAACTGCTGGAATCCAGTTTTTATTTATTATCACAGCTCTTTGGCTTCCCCACAAAAAGCCATTTTACGATTATGGCACAATAATTTCTGTACAGCAGCATCAGCACATCCCTTGAAGCAATGTAATACAGTGACTCACGAAGCTGGTGACATACTTTCAACAACCTGAATCAGTGCAAAGGCAGGGTAGGGTCACAGCAAAGGAAAAATATTCTTGATCAAATTTCCAAGCTACTCAGCAAAATTTACTCACGTGAAACACAAACAGTATGGGGACAGGGTGAGTATTCACTCATAGCTCAATTGCAGGAGGAATGAAGGTGATCTCACTGGAGAAGACAGTCATGACCTTTCACAAAGCAGGTTCAGGAGGTAAGACCAACACAGTCATCCTGCATGAGACTTGCAATGAATGGAAGTGCTTCTTCCCCCTCTTTGGCAACCAGCCCTCTTGCTGGTAGGAGTAAATCTCACACAAAATGGAGGGTAAAAAAGAACACTGCTCAACAACTCCTTCACATACTTACCTCCACAGAATATTGCAAAGGCCAGAAATACCTCCAAATCCTTCTTCTGTCTATGACATTTTTGGGTAGGCCTTACACACAGTACACTAGAACTTGCATGCTTTGAAAGGCAGGACATTCTCTTCTGCCACTAAATATCGTGGCAGCAAAATTTACTACACCTTCTGAAGTTTAATCCTAGTATACAACACTTAAGCTTGAAGTTTACTATGAATATGGTAATCAAGTGCTTGCATTAACTTCTCACCCAGTTATATTTTTATTTCTAATGGCCCATTATCTTTATGTTAATTTTACTATAAAAGCTAACTTTAAAAATATGTCTTAGGTTAACAAAAATGAAAACTTTGAAAACTTCAAACTATTTGTCCTGCAGCTTAAGGCAGCACATACCACTAACCAAAATAAACATTTGGGCATTCATTGTGGTCAAAATTAATCATGCAACACAAAAAGAACTTTTAATATACTCTACTTGAAAAGGAAAGATGATCCAAAAAATTCCATAATCAGTGAAAATCTTTTTAGTGAGCTATGGGCTTTAGAACAAGCCAAAAACAAAACAAGAAAAAAAGTATGGACAGCTAAGTATCTGTGGAGATACAAGTTACAGCAACCTGTAGAATAAATCAGTATAATGTTTCAAAACACTGAGAAAAAGCTAAACACGTAAGAATTTAATCTATGTTTTTTCCTTACTTTGCATGCTAAACTAGGCGTGTAATTTCCACATTTTCTAAACAAAAAAATCCTGAATACATTATTAAAAACCCATGTAAATCTCCCACATACCTAGAGCAGCAAATAGTTCTACCACTGTGTTAAATGGAAATAAGAAAGATTTTACATAGTAATCAGCAGAAAAACAGCTACCAAATAAACGATACTTGATTTTACTCCATAGCTCTTCATTCCAAAAAATCTTTTGTAAGAGCCAAATTCCAGGCATCTTTATCCTGCTACTAGCCTCCTTTTCAAACGACCTGTGCTTCTATTGCATTTATTTGCATCTTTCATTTCACTCACTTTAAATACTCATCAGTGTCCATGTAATTTCTTCTGTTTCTTTAAGATACTGAAAATAAAAGTAATTTGAAAAAAAAATCTTCCCAATTCAAGCTGTCAAAATTTGATGAGTATGCTAATTATTTTCTCACATTTAGTCTGAATAGAACTAATTATAATTTTTTTAATAAAAAAACTAAACCTACAGAGCAGTTTTGTCATCTTGCTAACAGGATCTTAACCCTTTAATGTTCCCAAATGATTAAAATTTGAAGTATTGCTATAGTACTGTATCTTTTATAATATTTATTTAAAAAAGGAAATGGTACAGTATATCTTTTAAAAATTAGTATTAAGATTTAATATCAAGCATTTTGTATTATTTACTAGGAAAGCAAACAGATTAAGCAATATCCATTTCACTTTTGAAGATATTGTGCCTTATTTCTATTTTTTTCTTGAACAGTTTACATACTAACATCCCAATTCACCTCCTTATTATGATAAAAATTTATGAGGATTCTAAATAACATTTGGTCAATCTCTTTCCCAGGTATGGTTTTGGCTAGTCTTCATGCCAAATTTTGCAGCCTGTAAACTAGATCCAACTCATCCAGATAGTCTCTCTCATGTGACTTAGGTCAAGGTTAGGTAACAAACCTAACATAGTTTGCAACATTAACTAAACAAGCTACTTCAGGCAAGATACACCAGCTCACATGCACTTACCTCTCTTTAGTTTCCTATGAAAGTTAACAAAAACCTTCCCTGTAAGTGAATATGGAAGCTATAAACAAGCTTGCCAGAACAGCCAACCTTTGTCTCAGTAAGCCCTGTATGTATGAGTTCTCAAACGCTAAGCTCTTCTAAAAAGACACACAGCAAAAATAAAACCTTTCTTACCAGAATGACATATCTATTTTTTCCCCAGAAGAGGAATATGAATCCAAGTGACGAATTCTTTACGAAGTTCTAGTCGTATATTCCTAAGAATTAAATTCTAATTTATTACAAAAAATAGCTAATTGAACTTCTTTTAAAATCAACAGTTTTTAACTCATACAAAACATGGATTATTTCCTCTCAAAATATCATCTTTACTAACACATGTTAATTAGGAACAGTTGAGTTACAAACCAAAAATGCAGCAGAAAGCAACCTTCTATTATGACATCTTCTGCATGTAAGAATCAAATATGCTACTCCGGGAACAACTGGATTGCACTTTATTTAAAATATTCACAAAATTGCACCAGAACAACATGTCAGTTCTGTGAAATCTCATATAATCATAGCAAATATCTAACAAAAAATAGAGACATTATGTTTCTGTGTCTTGGATTTAAAACTTGTATCATATTAAAAAAACTATATTCTGTAAAAAGTATCATTAATTGAATATATTACTCAGTGTGTACAACTCCAAGATAAAATTTCTATGTACACAGAACATATTAGTACATCCACAAAATAAGGAAGTCACATAATTGGAATGACTGTAAGCCAGCTGTACTTAAAGTATCAGCAGTAAAGTGAGTTAGGATAATGCTAAATATTACAAATATGAGAAAAAAGAACATTGAACATCTTTGTGTACATGGGGCAATTTTACAGTAAGACAGCTACTGTCATAATGAAGGGCTTGAGGTATGTAAAATCTCCTTCATTTCTGTTGAGTTCTCTTGTAAGGAATGAACTTGGTATAGAGGAATTTTTGAGAAAAACAGAAGGCTACCAGCAGTTTACTGAGGCCACTTATATACAGCTAAAACAGAAAAAATAAATGGGGAGACAGGAACTGTTTATCAGAACAGACAAACTTACAGAGTAGCGGTACCAAACATAAGGTGAAATCTTTGAGCAGCTGGTTTACAGTCTCTGAATTATGTCACAACCATACTTACAGAAATAAGACAATATTTTCAATCACACGTTATGTTTTCGAGAAGCTAAAACCTGAGATGATACACATAATATCTGAATTTCAAAAATTAGTATACACCAATTTTTATCAAACGCCTGATTCTTCATACAGCTGTATTGGCATAAACTTCAGTTAGAGAGTCCTACCAAAATGAAGCAAAGGAACGATCACATAAATAAAGCTTTATGTTCCTTACGCTTTGCCAAGCTAGGTCTATGAACTGAACTTACAGAAGATTTATTTACCTTTCAGTATTGGAGTTTACAGAAAAAAATCAATTACAAAAATTTTTAAAAATTTTAAATACACGTAGTTTGTCAGCAGAAAAATCTAAATACTGCCATATGATTACATCCTGGGATTAATTGCACTTTTTTATGTTTGTAAGTAGCATATAAAATTAACTTAAGAATGAATGTTCTGATTAACATCATGATTAACATCAGTTAAAATTTGTCCTTTGTTAGTCACAGCTATATAGAAGCAATTACGATATTTTTAAAGTAGTTTCAAAAGGGTCCATTAATTGTGAGGATGCTGCTAACTTGTCAATCAAGAAAGAAAACAGAAGAAAATCAGAAATATTCAGAGCTATTTCTTTCTATGCGTTGCATATGTTTGTTTAGCCTGTTAATGATTATTTGAAGGCTGGTTACGGAAGCTTAGAAGTGTAAACATGAATGACAAGAAGACAGACATCCTTCAGAGGCAATTGTAGCTAGAAAAAAAATGACAATTCAGTATAGCAAACCTGTTCTTACTGATGTTGTGGGAATCTAACTCTTTAGATGAGCAAGTGACAAGAATAAAATAAGCAGACATGATATTTTAGCTGATATTTTTTTAAAACCAGTAACACTGGATTAGTAGGGGATAAGATATATGGTAGCATCTAACAAATCAGAAAGTATTGTAACCCCCAGAAAATAAATTCAGACATTTGAATTCAAAGTAACAACATAAAAACTATTCTAAAGCAATTTGTTTCCTCTGATTAGACTGTTTTCATCCTTGATTCCGCAAGAAGTTAACCAGCTCTATTTCTGATAAATGAGAGCTGAGTAAATGACAATTAGCAGAAACAGACTACAAATAAATAGCAAAAAAATATATATATATACTTTTCACTCAGTATGACTTGGCTGATTTGTTAGTGGGGGAAAATGCAGCATCACTACTGCTCCATCAAAACACTCAGTTTTCCTATTCCATTTCATGAAAGAATATATATATTTAACTCACGTATTTGTTATATTAATAGAAGTGTGGACACTCAAATAGAAGATCTGAAAATACAGGAAGTTATCTGAGGTTACAACTTTGCAGTAAAAACAAAAAAAAAGTAAGTAATGCAATGAAGAGGCAGTTGAACATGAGTGTTATAAACAAAAATTAGCAGCTTCTGACAGTCAACTCCTATTTCTGAGTGTTGATTAAAGCTTTATTGTTTACATTATCCCTAAAGTGAGATGCTCCATAAATAGGTGTGCTAGACTGCTGAAAAACCGTCTGTTAGCACATTATACACATTTAAAGAAATAAAGCAGGAAACAGTTGCATCTACAGTACTGTACGCTAATACATAAAAATTTTCTGTCTTTTTAGAATATTTGTACAACACAAAGGACATACGTTAACTGCTTCAGCACATTCCTTACAAGCAACTAGGTGGCCACAGGGAATGAGGACTACTGATATGTTTTTAGCCATACAGATTTTACAAAGCTTTTCTTCCTGCAAGCGCCTTAACTTCTCTTCCATACTGAGATCTAAGGAAAATAAACACATAGAAAAAAAGTTAACATACTTTAATAGCATCTACATCTAATTTTTCCGCTCTTCACAGAGGGACAAGGTTCTCTTCATATGATTTAAAGGTCACACCTTTAAAAAGCAAAAATAAATTTACACATGACAGGAAGCCACACTGTAACATGGAATCCTCCCTTCACACACACACCACCTCCAGTGCCAATGCAGGGAAAGTATCTATATTTGCTATATTTTAAGTTTGAAATATACATGGAATCTAGACTATGCATATTCCAATTAGGAACTTTTCTTTCCAAAAATTTCCCATGAATAGCTTTCTCAAAATCTATAAAGAATGTGAAAGAAAGGTTCACTGATACTGGTTAAGTAATTTGGATTTTCTTTTCTTAGCAAGTTTCCTCAATTAGAAGAATGAGGATATAATTTCCTTCCCTATCTTTGTTTACAAAAATGCCTATACTTCAAAAGCTTAAAGAATTGTAATCTAGAATGAATCCATTTTCCATTGTACATTAGCTCTGGATTTTATAGAATGCCCACTTTGAAAATGCCCAATTCAAAGGCCTTCCCCTACCACTTGGGAAAAATTCCCCACAATCAGTCACAAAAAAAATTATGCCTATCTTCATTGCAAATTCTTTATCCAAATAATATCTATGAAAAATCTTATCAAAAAGAGTGGGCTAATAACATCCCTGCCTAACATGCCAACCAGATGGTCTTTTCCCTCCCTATGAATTCACCCATATGCTTGTCTTTAAACTACAAGTCTCTTGACTCAGAAATCTCATTTCTGGTCTATTTGTGGAATGTACCACAACGGCTTTCCGACCATGACCTGCACATCCCCGCATAGCTGGAACACAAATAATTGAAAAAAAACCACCACCTAGAAGTACACTTTTTCTTACTTGCCAAGAAGGAAAATGCTTCTATCCAGTGCTGTTAGTACTAATGCTAACTTTATATTTGGAAAGTCTTAACAGTGGAGTATTTATTTCAATTTTGTGTATACCGAATATTTGACAGAACATTGTTGTGTCTATTTCAGTTTGCCACTAGAGTCTCCACACCTATAGTTATCCTTGCCTTTTTTTTTTTTTTTTTGGTCACAGTAATTTTGTCTTTTTAGTTAACGTATCAATTTTCCCAGCAGGACGCTAGACTATTTCAATATTATACAGCTTTGTGGTATTAATACAACTCAATTTATTTTGTAGATGATATTTCTAAACGTTACTAACCTCAAATATCTTTATTACCCCCTTGTTCATCTTTTTTATGTCCAAAAATACTGTCTTGAATTTTAAGCTATAATACTCTATCTTTAAATTAAGTAAGACTTGGGTCTGAGGATAGATAGATAATAATAGGATCTATTTCATAGGCTAAAGAGCTGATATGAAAATACACACATAAGTTTTACAATTTAATAAGTTCACCTTGCTCAAGTGGGTTTTCATTTGGTGTTTCTTCCTTCAGATTTTCTTTTTGAGCACTTATTAAGTCTGCTACCAGATCCTCAACAGATGTATAGCTTGCTCCAGACATCTGCAATTTCTTTTGCATAATGCTCTTAATCTCGGACAAACTGAAACCCATGTGTACGGCATTTTGTACCAAATGATTCTGTAAGTGATCATCTAAAACAAGAAAAAAATTAACAAGAGTGAGACTGAGTTTCGAACAGTATTCACAATAGTTTAAGACATCTTTGCAAATACTTAGCAAAAAAAAATAACTAGGAAATTTTGCTAGTTCTAGGAATTGTAAAAACACTGGAAATTTCAGATTTGAGTTCTTCAACCCTAGCTTTCCTAGACTCTTTATCTACTTATAAGAAAATTACTCCTACGTTTACTATTCAAATCTACTATTTCAACAGCGTCAATGTAATTTCTAAAGTCAAATGTCTTGTATAATTAATATCACAAATTCCATAACTGAACGTTAGCTGAAATTCATCAGAAATCCCAAGGCACAATAAACACATAAGTATTTGTTAACATTACATTAATTGTAATTCAGTTTGGGGAAGAAAAAAATCATATACAGTGATAGAAACCAAAAAATATGAATTTACAAAACCAAAACACAAGCATGATTTTTGTCCTATTTCTGAAGTAAGCCTCTCCACAGTAAAAAAAAAAAATAAAAAAATACAGCTGTAGGAAACCAGACTTCAGTCTATTGGACCTCCTCCTTCCTCTTTTTCAATGTTACTGTTTGAATAGGTTTGTTAGCAGTATGACTTATTTCCAACTCCTCTTTTAGTAAAAGACTAATTTCTTCTTTACTTCACAAGATTATTCAAAGAGCAAAATTCTTAATTTCCTCTCATAAAATAGCAGTATTTAAGAGATTTCTAAACTAGGTTTTGTGTAAACACTCTTAATAGCAACAGCTATCATTCCCTGTCATGATGCTGTCTTCCTACTATTCCTTTAACTATCTTATGTTTTTATTCCTTCATATTTGTGAGAAACATTGCAGGAATGTCTAATAATCGAAAATGTAACAAGCTATTAAAGCTTTCTTAGCTTCCTATTCCTTGCCATTCAACAGTCGAACTCTCCCTGCCTCACTGAAAAGCAACGACTGTTTCATTTCAGTATTCTTGAATTTATCCCATAACACTACTAATTAAATACTTGACGCATACTTCCTAGATACAAAAATAATACTGTACCCTATCGGTACTCTCATGGTTTACTACCTCTTCTTTACAATATTTATCCTATCATGATTCAAATTCCGCCAGGGAAAATAAGCCTCACTGTGCAGTTGCTTAGAAGCAATGGAGCAGTGGAAGAATATCACCCAACATTTTGCCTGTCATTTGTTATTGAAAAATATAATAGTCAACGTTGAAATTAACCATTTCCTTTACTATCCCTGAAAATATGGATAGTCCAAAATAGTTTTTATTATTTTTATACCTAATTATAAAATGATTGTTTTAATAGATACCTTTAGGAAGTACTGTCACTTCAGCAGCTTCTATCTAAAAAACAGTAATATAAAGATGACAAAATTACACTTCTGAAATTGACAAAGGAAAACCTACATAGTTACAAGACATCAAATAGCTATTTGATCTTGGTTATTTTATTGAGTAAAACTTCAATCTGTTCTCAACAATGACAAAGGGATCCTTATTTTGTTATGCTTTTCATATTGTTTTAAATTTTTATTTTAACACTTCTTTGCAATGATAAGATTTATATAGTTCTTAGTCTACCAAAGAATTCTAAAATAACATCAGATTTACTTTTTGGTAACTATACAATTTATCAATGCCCTACTAACAAGAAAAAAAAGATATCTACTACACTTCAATAATGAAATTATTCGTAAGCCATTGATTCCTAGGCTACAAAAAATAGCATTTGTTTAGTATCAAATATACAACACATAAAAGGTACCCTAGCTCTGATCCATAACGTAATTAGGAAGAACTGTGAGATCTATAAACCCCAAATAACAGAACCCAAAATATACCTCAATGTTTTTCACTTTTTGCTAATGAATGAAGCAGCAGGAAGACTATAAATTACACAGATGAGAAGAGCAACCATAAGAAAATTATGTTAATATTGTTTTTTATTTTAACAAAATGGTATTTGATTAATAAGCAAGGCACTTACTGTTGAATCCCTACATCCACCTCCTAAGTGAACATTATTTATAAATTCTAGTCCCTTTTCCTCTCTCACGAACCTGCATCTATAAACAAAAATATTTAGTTTTAATATAACTACACAAGCAGCAAACAACAGTTGATTATATGGCATTAGAAAGGTTTAACAGAATTCCTACATCATACAGAATGCTTGCTTCTTGAATCTCTAAATGTTTAATCAACATCAGTAACACCTTAGCATTTCTAAAAACATCTTAATCATTTCAGCAATACTTACTGTTGCATGTTTTTGGTGAAACAGAAAGCTAAAGAGTTGTTGGCCAGGCCATCTGACACCACAAATTTATAAAAGTTAGGACTCCAATGAGTAACTAACATTATATTAAAATGCTGTTTCTTTTAGTCTTTAGTAAGCAAAGAAAAGCCCACGTAACCTGCCTGGTAAGGCAGGTGCCTTGTGTCTTCCAACCAGTCCTAGCCACTGGGCACAGCTTTTACTTATGAGAAGATGATGTAGGGAACGCTGTAACTTCTCCCAAGTAGTTCTTTACCTTCAGCAGTTCATGGACATACATAGCATGTTGTGAGACTCAAACACTGCCACTGAAGTGGATGTGTAAACAAAAACTCCATATATAACTTTTAATGATCTGAGAGGAGGTAATCAGATTAGGTATAATTTAAGGAAACAATTTTCACAACAAAGAAAATTAAAACAAAGACAAACCCATATGAGGAATGAAATGTAGCAGCAAGAAAATATCTTTTAATCATTTACTACAGCAAGCCCAAAACTAGGAACTGTATGCTTTCAACTGGGAGAGACTAATATTTAAGAGATGCTTGTATCACTACTGGAAAAAAATGTTTATGCATTAGCTGATCTTGAACTTAAACTTTCCAGAGGATCTTTCACTGCAGAAGATGAGTTTGGCAGCTAACACACAAAAGATAGATATCTTTCACCTTTTTATACAAGTAGCTTACACTTTGTACTTAGACAGCTTTTACCCACCTGTAAGAGACAATGAGTCATTCCTTCTTTCCTCAAAAGGGATTTTAGAAAATAGACAACCTTCTAAAAAACACTTACAGGTTTAGAATCCTCAATCCTTGAAAATTATGCAGAAGTCTATTTTGAATTCAATACCATAACTGATTTCTTCAGGTTTGTTTGCACCATGAGTAAACTACCCATTTTGTATCCTGACTTAAATTAAAAACTTTGGCAGGTATCAAGCTCTTAAAATAACAATTAGAATATACTGCTTGGATAATGAGGAAATAATCAGATATGTATTCACAAAACTTCACAATTATGCTAGCTGAGATGTCAGTAACTCCAGACACAAGTCTTCCCTTTAATAATCCCTACAATCAAGCTGACGTACATATAATACTGACTTAGAGTTTCAGAAAGTAAAATTTCGTGACAGACTTTCAGTCTGATCACTTCTAATGACTTAGCTGTGCCCTCAACCTCTTGAGATTTAGTTCTTTCCCCACCCACTTTAGAATAAGTTCGTTCTACCTCTCAAAGACGACATTGTGTTAATATCCTCTTCTGAGGCCTGCAATACAACATTAAGTATATCTGGATCATTATACACATAACAGCAAGATTATAGAAGATAAAACATATGGAATAACAAAAACGAGGACCACAAAGTATAAAACATGGAAGATAACAATACGTTGGTGCCTACATGACAGAAATGAAGGAAGAGGAGGGAAGCAACTAGAAAATGAAACTACTTTCATAAATACGTCAAGCCATAGCCAAATTTCTGAAAATTTTATTCATATGCTCTGTCATAAAGACATAATATACTATAAATAAGACTTAGGGATGCCACAAGAAAACAGCAAAATATAACTTACCCGGGAAACCATTTGGCATGTTGATCCCATGGGTCTTCATTTTCCTTCCATTCTTGCAATCCTCCACCACAGTGGAAGCACACAACATGATCACCGTTACCTTAGGAAACACATGAGGATAAAGTCAGTATTAGGCTTACAAAAAAAGTATGTGAGTTCTCAAATAAAACTCTATGTTATTAAGGAAGTAAAAACAGAAACAAAGAAAAAAGTATTTGTAATACTGATTAGCAATTGCAACTGGAAAAAAAAAATCAAATTTAAAGGAAGACATAGTAAATATGATCTGAAACAAACATTCAGGAAAAAACTTGAGCTTAAAAAAATACAAAACATGAGTCATATAAAATGTTTCTGAATTCCGTTTTAGCATGTAATTATACAGATAAAAAGCAAATGCTAAAAATAATCTATTATCAGATAGCACATTCCACTGATAAGCACACCATTACATGACTACCACAAAGAATTTATTTGGAAAGTAATTGACACAACTTTATCTGTCCTCATGACCAGAGATCTGTTTTCTATTTAAGTCACAGCTAAGCAAGCAAGAGTGAAAATTATTAATAGAAACTTAATTCAAAAGGATGCTTATGTGCCTTTTTGCTCCTCCACTTCACCATTAAAATTAATGGACTCTACGCAGCTGTAGCATAACTGGCTCAGGTGTTAAAAGAAATTGCATCTCTCAGTTCTAGCATTGGGCCTGCTACAATTATAGACTGCAACAGAAACTGCTTAGTTAGTGTGGTGATTGAAATGAGAGAAAGTAGGGATACTTGTTTTCTGCAGCATTAAACCCTTCTCAGCCCCCCAGAAACAGTTTCCACGGAAGTCACTTTAAAAGCTCTCTGGTCTGCCAAACTGCCCTTTTAGCATACCTCCGCAGTACATATTTATCTTGGCTGTGGTAAGCTAGTTATACTTAGGAATTCAAGATGAAATTAATAAAACAATTCTAATGGGTACAAATATTGCCCATGTATCACCCATATAAGAATATATCAACAGTTTCATTTATGGCCACAAGTAAAACAAATGGTATCAGATTAAACAGCTCTCCTGGGAGCTACCAAGATAGAAGCCAATTAAGATCAGACGAAGAAGTTATCCTGGATAATCCCCCTTTTCTTTGTGACCTAATAATAGCCATACTTTGCACAGCATCTCTCAGTGAAGAATTTCAGAGAGCTTTATCTGCACTGTGCAATTCAATCTAATAAGGAATTATTTGCCTTCTCCAGCTTGGGAAACCAATGCACAAAGATATCAGAGCCTTATCCAAGTTACACACTACATTTCTAAGAGTAAAAACTCTGCCAGTAGAGTCATTGTCTTCAAAAAGCTTTTACTGTAGGTCATAATGGCATTGGCTTGTTTTGGGTGTCCAGATGCTATGATAATGGGAACTCATTACCTAATTAAAATGGCAGATAACCTGGATTGCCTTGTTCATAGGCTTGTGTATGAGCCACAAGCCTGCTCGTTAAACCTGAGGTCACTACCTGAAAGTCAGCACTTCATATTTTTTTTTAAAAAATATTAACTTCAGTAATTGTCATTGTGAAAGATAGATTAACAAAGTTTTAGCCAGCAAGGAAAATTCATTTTGACATTTTACTGCTAGAAAAATAAAGTTATGATAAGTTTATATTTTGCTAAAAAAACAAACAAAAAAAACCTTGATGTTACGGATATTTTATATAAGAACTACAAAAATTAGTTTACAGAGCAGAGTGGAATGAATTTCAACTCAACTAAAATTCTGGCAAATCATTCTATATTAGAATAACAAAATGCTTATTTTTTCATGATAAAGTACTTTTTCAATTAAAATGTATTTGTAAGAGATACTAGCCATTTTAAGGTCCGTCTTACCTATGCTATAGAACCCAGCTCCAGCAAGTTGTTCCTTGTTAACAGGGTATATCCAATTTAAAAAGGTTTGTATCCGTCTTTCATATTCTGCCATGGACGGATTCCTCGGATGCTGTTCATCATTTAGACCATTTCTTCCAAGCTCGGCAGGCACAGATTCACTTGGCACATTTCCAACATCCCGGCCCAGGACGAAAAAGCATCTGGGATAGTGCCTCTTGTGTTCTGACCACGCTCTGTCACTAGGTTCCCAGTTTTTCAGTTTTCCACCACAACAAAAACATGCCACTTGGTCACCAACACCCGTGTAATAGAGTCCAGCACTAGCCAATTCCTTTGGCGTCAACAGACCATAGGAGGGCCAGTTGTGAAAAGACTTTAACCTTGCTTCTTCACTGCACATAGCAGGGTTTTTAGGATACAAAATATCTGACATATCCACAACCTGCCTAGTTCTCAACAGGTAGTCTGCCTCCAGTTCAGGCGAGTCATCCAGAGCAGGCGAGAACGCCGAATTGCTGCTGCCATTTTCAGCTCTATGCTGGTAGCTCTGGGCAAGAGGACGCAGATCATTCTCCAAAAAAGTAGACTCGGTAATAAATTTGCAGTTTGGGGAAAGGTTTTTGTGTCTCTCAACTGCAGAATCCCCAGGCTGCCATCCTTTGATAGTCGCGTGGCAACTGAAGCACTTCACTTTATCGCCTTCGCCGGTATAAACAAAGCCAGCTTGTGCCAGAGCTGATGCTGAAACCGGACAATCAAGTGGAAATTCAACAAAGCTTCCTAGTCGGTGGTGTTCTTGGGCCCAGTCCTGGTCACAGTCAGTGCCTGGAGTGGCACGAGGCTCAAAGTTACCTGGGTTACACGTCATCTCTTCATGTGCAGGGCTCTTCTTTCAGATTTCCTAAATGAAGCACATAGATGTTAATTTCAGACAGAAGAAACCATGGTACACATTTGCAAGCCTG
This sequence comes from Anser brachyrhynchus, assembly GCF_964034855.1. NCBI lineage: Eukaryota > Metazoa > Chordata > Aves > Anseriformes > Anatidae > Anser > Anser brachyrhynchus. Next base: position 20,788,044 of record NC_137708.1, read on the forward strand.
GAAAGAGGCTAAATTAAACTAGCTATCTTTTAAATATACAAAGAATGCCTCCTCCTGTTCCTTCCATCTCACCCTTGCCTGCTAAACCAAAAATAAAATAAAGCCTGGGAGATCACGTTTTACAGGAAAAAAAATCATAAAACCTGACCAATAAAAACTTGTCTGGAATGTATACAAGTTTATGCATTTATAAATTTAAAACAATGTTCTTTTTTAAAGAAAAAAGAATTCAAGAATGAAATTAAGTATTTAACAAAAGCTCTGGGCAAAAACTCTGCCAAAAAACTTCCAAACCCAAAATATGAAGTTACTGAATGTGATGTAGTCTGGCTTTGATTTACATGTGCAAGATTTTACAGTCCAGTTTTGTAGCACAACTATCTTTGTTTCCCCTGTACTAATGCCACAACCACCTGTCCATTACAGATTGGCAAAATCCATCATCAGAAAGAAAAAATAATAGCCTTCGGACTTGTGTTTATGTTTTCAAGACATACTTCTCAGTTTTCATTTTAGCAAAATATCTGAGTAAATTAATTCAGATGTTTCACTGTCCATTTATTAAGATGCTGTGCTCGCCTTTCAGCTCAGTTTCTTGCCCTACACAGGGTTAGTGCTGTGCCCAGCACACTGCTTCTTTTCGTGCCTGGCCAGCAGAAGCACAAGAGGTTCCTGTATTTCTGCCACCACCTCAGCTTTTGCCTTCCCTGCCCTCCCCAAGGGAACCAGCCTCTCTCTCTACCACCGGTCCCACTCCTACCTCTGCCAATGCTTTTCCTGGGCGAGCACCCTGGGCCCCTCTGTACCAGGTGGCTGCTAAAAGCGCTCAGACGAGCCCCTTCTGCCATAAGGATGAGATAAAGCAACTCGGTGTACAAAGCCCAAGCAATCACAACCTTCATCCCAAGACAGATTAAGTAGGAGTACAGTAAAAATTCATCCCTTCTCCTAACAAGTGCAGTGATATGATTTAGAAAACCTCATGTAAAACACAGGCTACTGTTGACAGACATCTCAAGCTTACTCCTTCGCTAAGCGGTAAATTGAATTACTACAAGAGTGCTCAAACAAACTTCATAGCACAAGGCAGTAATTCAGCGATTAGCAAAAAGAAATGGAAGAACAAAATGTATTTATTTAACCAAGTGCCATTCTCTACATAAGAGTCCTGTAATATATCCTATTTCCCATCTGCAGCTTTACAAGGCAGGCCATCAGGCAAGAATTTAGCACTCATAGTGCTGGCTATGGAGCACAGGTATGTTCTTATTTTCATGGTCAATCTCAATCAGTTCGTCAGCAGTGCTTGGAAAACAGAACTAGACTGCATTTATTATTCTGAAAAGATGTTTCATTGAATGGAAGGAAATTCCACTTATTTCTGATATATTGCTCTTCAAAACCGTATATATGGCAATTAGAAGCAGTACTGCTTATATAAAGAACTCAAAAAGTGTAAATCATGAGGCAAAAATTACATAAAACCTTCTGGATTTGGGATCTTTAGGCTTGTGGGCAAAAAAGCCTCTTCTGTCTGAGCCTCAAGGCTAAGAGCTTGCACTAATGTACACAGCTCACATACAAAAAAAGCATACATTTTCCATGGTTCTTAATTAACTACACCATTCATAGCAATAACATAGCTAAGTTCATGACATTATCTTGTAGGTAAAAAGATACAAGATGTATCTAACAGCCAGGTCATCTGTGCTGCCCTTTTCTATTCTGCCGGGAATATTTGAGCTCATGTGTGTTGGGCAAGCTGATACCCATTTTGGCAAGGCGATGAAGTCCTTAAAGTTCAGCATCATGAAAACTGGTGACCAGGAAAGGGAAAAGATACCACGAGCAGCAAGACAAAGCCAATATATAGAAAATTACATTCTGTTTGAGAACTATTACTTCAAATAATAATGACTTTCACTGTGAAAGCCACGTAACAGAACAAAATATCTATCAAATTTTGACAGGATGTAAATCCTTTAGACAGACGCTTCAGCATGTGCTTGACTGGTCAATCCTGCTCAGGGAGAAGCACAAAAGAAAAGGTGGGGTAGATGGAAGAGGCTTGTTCAAGCTTACTCATGCCAAAGTGATTGCATAGGGGATCAACAAAGCAGTAGGGGGATGAGAGAAAATACTATTCTGAGGTTACAGAGAGCACGCGACCCGCCACACCGAAGGCCTAGTTCGCAGAACTCGGTAGACCTTAAGAACAGATGACAAGGACTTGAGAAAGAAACCACCCAGCCCAACCACACTCCAGAAGACACAAGTACATTCCCCAGCGAGACAAAGAAGTTAAGAGTACAGGTAAGCATTACACGAGTACAGGGAGGCATTCCATGTAAGCATTCCACGTTAGAAGTTTCCTGGTACGCACTGCCAAACAACTTCATCTTCCACAGGGAAAGATACCACTTACTCTGTAGAGGACTCTGAAACCTACCAACTGTAATGAAGAATTCAGGTAGTACATTAATTTAGCTGGTTTTCCTCTGTAAGACCCTTAAGCTCACGGAAGTGGTAAATCTTCAAGGTCATGTAAGCGGTTTTATCCTCATTACAATAAGTGCTGCCAGGTGCAGAGCAAGACAGAACAACCCTTTTCGGTCCAAGTCAGATGCAAACTTGGTGAGTTGTAGTCCCTCAACTTACACAATATGAAGTCTGCAAAATATTTAGGAAAAATATAATTTTACAAAGCTAGATGCTAATCCTAAAAATGCTTAAGGATATGTTTAACTTTATTTACTACCAGCCATGCCATCAAAGCCAAGAGGTGCCTTCTATCTATGCTTATTTTTATTCCTGGAATTACAGCACAACCAAGAAACAAGTCACAGCTTTAGTTCCTCTCTCAGAGGATGTACTAATATTTGTACTGCCAAACACACCGCTTTGCTAGCAGCATCCATTGAACTCCATGAGGAAAAAAACCTCTCATTACTCTACAACAAAAAATGACACATATTATGGATAAAATAATACCACATTTATTTTAAACATTCCAAAAATTTCCTACCAATAATCTTTGCAATAAACCAACCACAAATTCTGAGGCCAATTCCTCTTTTAGCTGTTCCACAAAAATAAACACAGGACACACCAAGTCACATTCAGTGGTCAAAGGACACTTCTCTTCCTCAAATGGCCACAAAGCCACCTGTGATTTGAAACAGCACTGAGAGCTCACATGTGAGCACAGGAGCAAAAGCCATGCTAGCGTCCATCCCTGGCAATTCGCACTGGAAGTGGTCCTGTCCCTGAACCAGTTCCTCTTGCACACCTGGTGCACTCCACTCCCTCCATTTGAGAGGAACTACTCCAAGTAAGCACCCACCCAACTCGTTACTGGTAGGACTTCATTAATACAAAGCAATAGGATGAGTTGGTGTTGCAAAATTAGGGGTTCCTTCTCCAGCGTGGCTTGCCTGCAGGTGACAGCCGCCTATGGGTACCTGTGCCCCTACTGGCAGGGAGCAGCCTATGCCCAGGCAGGTGAATCCAGCCCCAGGTAGCCAAGTTTAGGAAAGGGTGCTACGTTTCTTGGTCTGAACATTGTTCTGCAGCCTGACGTAAAGCACCAGGGTTCCCCGTTATTTCCATCAGTTCCAGGGCTGCCTGGGATAAGCTGGGACCAGCCCACAGCAGGTCCAGACTGCCCCTTGCCCACAGTACCTCCACAGCTCTCTGCTCCTTGTGTTAGGCAAGAACATGCTTTACACCAGTAAGGTATGTAAAGCAAATCAGAAACGGGCAAGCAGTTATTACCTGTCCTTAGTAAAATTTGCCAGGAAGACCCTCTGTACTGTCAGCAGTTACTGCCATCAAAGACTTTAGTTCAATGCAACACCCTTCTTGAGAGCTACATTTGCTCAAAGAAAAGCATTTGCTTGAGACATTTTAAAAAAAGAGAAACTTGAACTAAAACAATGCTGAAAACATCTAAAAACCAGGAGGCCTTTATCTGCCCAAGAGCTTTGTTCTCAGTTCTCATTCCCCAACACCTGCAGTAACACCGACTATACTTGCTGTACAGTCAGTGCAGATGTTCCAATTATATCTGTTTGTATAATACCAGATTTAGCAAGAAGAGGCAAAACCTTTTTCAAATTTCTGACATGGGTGGGGAAAATTACTGTGTATTGCAGGATCACTGCCTCGCTTGCCGAAATGACAAAGCTCATTAACCACTAAGCAGGGTGAGAAAACATGACGTTGGAGAGCCGGCATGCTCACTTCGTGCAGCCACAGAGACGTGACTAGTTCTGAGCACCGACCCGAATTATTTCTGTAAGGCAGTTTGTAACTAGTGTAGTAACACCTGACGTTACACTGAATCATACTGTACTTCTCTGCTTTAGCTTAGCAAATTCAGAAGTAGCTACTGAACAAATTGCATTGACTGACCTAGAAATCTGACCTATATGTTTCTTTGGATTTTCAAAGGGCAAAAAACAGTAATTACATGTAGTAATATGAGAACTGTCATGATACATACTACTAATAAAGAAACCCGCTTTTATAATCACAAGTTTAAAGGTTCATGTTTATTTCCTTTTAAAAATCTTATTTTGAAATCTTCCAGGATTGTTTCTGTAAAGATCTCAAATGACCTTAAGGGACTCTCATCGTTATTACTACACTGTGTTCATACAACGATTTGTAGTACCCAAATAGCCTGAGCTGCACACTCTTCTTCTTATCTTCATGCCTACAAGACTTCCCAGAAGGCAGCAAACAAAGCTTACTCACACCCTTCTGAGATTCCTTCTCAAAATCAATCTTGAAAAAACAAATACACGTGCTTTCAATGTATGAATAGCAGCATATCTTTCTTTTTACTTTACTTACATAGAAACCAGCTCAGAAACAATGAAAAACACAAAACACGACTCTTACCCTATAAAAATTTTTACATAGTAAATTGTATCACAGTATCACAGATTTCTAGGTTGGAAGAGACCTCAAGATCATCGAGTCCAACCTCCGACCTAACACTAAGTACTCCACTAAACCATATCGCTAAGCTCTACATCTAAACGTCTTTTAAAGACCTCCAGGGATGGTGACTCCACCACCTCCCTGGGCAGCCCATTCCAATGCTTAATAACCCTTTCGGTAAAGAAGTACTTCCTAACATCCAACCTAAAACTCCCCTGGCACAACTTTAGCCCATTCCCCCTCGTCCTGTCACCAGGCACGTAGGAGAACAGACCAACCCCCACCTCTCTACAGCCTCCTTTAAGGTAACTGTAGAGAGCGATAAGGTCGCCCCTGAGCCTCCTCTTCTCCAGGCTGAACAAGCCCAGCTCCCTCAGCCGCTCCTCGTATATATACTTTAAAACCAGAACAGAGCTTCTCCAACGTTTTTGGATCTGTTGATACAATCTAACTGAGGCAAATCACAATGTGCTCAGCCACCCTCTGTCATTCGCCCTCCCTTCAGCGAAAGGGGAGGAGACGGACAGAGGCTCAAGTCTGACATCCGAAGAATTTACTAGAGAACCAAAGATCCCCCTTGGTTCCTCCTTCTTTGTTCCTTATGTCAGATGGGTGACCTCACACTACAATGATGAATAGTACGTGGGAAGTAAAAAATTGTTAAGAGACACGATTTCCTATGCCTCCATTTCTCATAAACTACCAACATGTTTTAAGCAGCACTTCAAGAAGCAGATCTTGAACAGGTAGAACTTGAAGAATTGATGCTTTATCACAACTCATCTGAAATTTTTCCATTCTTAAAAAAATAAAAGTCCAGTATAGCAGTATTATTCATATGTATGGATAAAAATAAAAAAAAATACATCAACGTGCACTAGGTTTGAACTTCATTATAACATGCATACATTGCTCACACTAAGTTATTATTTTTCATTAGCTAAATGTGGTACTTTACCAAAGCAATCAGAGCAAACACTCTATCTTGAGTGAGGCCCGACTTCTCCAGTACCCTCTGATTCATGCTTATGCTTCATGGGCCAGCCCGGGTCCTGCAGTCCATCTCTGGACTCTTTCAATGAACCTCAACCCCCTGCCCTCAACCCCAACAGAAAATTAAAGACACCTCATTTTCTTTATATATATATATATATAAATTTAATTTTAATCATTTAATAAGATGGAAGTTCTGAAAATTTTGATTTCAAGTAATTGGCAAACATTTATGTTCTTTTAAGGAAGATTTCTTTTTCAGGGTGCTTATAAGCATATCAAGTTCAATTGTACATTTTCTCCTCTTCTCCTGAAATAACTTATCACCTTTAAAAAATATGGGCTACAGAACTCAAAACATCACGTAGGTGGTACATCTCATATGTGACAGACTCTCCTTGCAGAAATAACAGCATGAGCTTTGAACTATTATATAAATTGGCTTCTATTTGTTTTATTTCACTTACTCTGTTGATCCTCTTGGTGCTTCCTGGAAAGCTGTGTGTTTGAATTATACTTAAGGAATTGAGAAGGAAATACATGCAAAGAGGGGAGCAAGAAGATCAAAGACTAAACCGAAATAGTAGATGTTATGATGGAGATTATATTCACTTAACTGAGATGTTCTTTTCCAGCTTTACCACTTCAGCTGTGATTACATTTAATTAACTGTGAATGCTAAGCAAAACCAAACAAACAGAACTACCTCAAATTCTGCACCATCCTCTACCGCCGTGGAAATCACAGGACAATGCCTGCCAGGCTGGTAACACCACCATCTGAAGCAGAAAAACCCCTCTACGTACTGTGCTGAAGGTTATAACAATCAAGGGAAAATGACTGGAAATAAACATTAGGGCAAAACCAATAAACGTATATATAATGAATTCATTATTTAGAACGTTGAAATTAATGACTTTATTCTTTCAAACACTGTTTTCTAGAGTGCTGTGAGTACTTCAATATTTATTTACCTTTTTTAACAAAAGAAGTGTAAAGTTACAACTAGGCTGTTGCTTAAGAATAATATTTCTACACAGGTCTTGTAACAGCTGCCTTACATATTACATGGAACAATGATTATAAACAATAACTTGCTACATACAACTCAAAATTATTAACTACAAAAGAAAAAAAGTTTTCAAACAGTTTATGGCTGAGAAACGTGAATTAATAACAAGCAGCCAACTAGCATGCATACATAAAACTCTACAACATATACCAGCTGTAGATTGAAGTTCAGAGAGGAAGTTATTTAAGCCTTTTGACACATATTTAATTTATCACATATTAATTGTAAGTAGAAGGTCCAGAAATTTTAAACGTAGTTTTCACTTACAAAGCCCAGGAGATTTTATTTATATATATATATATATAAACTATTATTGAAGCATTAAGTATCTTACATGTGCAGTGAGTAAACAAAGCCTATTTTAGCCTGAAAGCCTTCAAGTAGCTGAGCCAAGTTTAATATCTGCAGGTATTCGTCACAAGACGCCTCCCACTTTCAAGCTAGAGTACCAATTAATACAGTCCATTGATTAAGCTTCAGATGAAAAAACGCAGACAAAAGTTTAAAACGAAGATATTACCTTATTCAAAATATAAAACTGCACACTTGGGCTTCACAAGTCAAAGATTTTCAATTCAAGTTTAAGAACATGAACAGGTATGTTTTTATGCAACAATACGACACCACCATATCACCCAGGACTGCAATACTTCAGGGAAGCACAGAACCTGCTTTTCTCTTTCACTGTGTTTTACCAGCCATGACTTCCATCCTTAATCCTGCAACAGACTGACATTACAAGGAGTTATTTTTAAGTCCTCTCCTTCCACATGGCAAGCACGGCTGTAACCTTCAGGTCAGAAATACACTTGCACAGCCTGGTGCTCCTGACCAGAGGGTACATTCAACACCCAGCTCCTACTACTTGACACGCTCACTATGAGAGCAATGTTAGTGTTATTGTTGACTGAAGTCTGAAATGTGAGAGTGGTGCACCAAGTAAATACCAGACAGGACACGCCGTACCAGCTGACACGCAGACTGTCCATGTGTCACTTCACTGAATTTCATTTTGTGCCTGCTCAACTGCAATTAGATCAAGGAAGACACATGCTACTAACTTACTTATACCTACAAGGACTAATAACAACAGAAATTTTAAAAGTGTTTACAAACCTCAGCACATTTATATCTAAGTATCAATAACCATTAAAAAAATATTGCCTGGAGAAGGTTGTCGGTTTTTTTGTTTTTAAATAAAGAGGGCATATATCTACACTACACTCTTTGATCTGGCACCAAATCCTACGTAAATGCATCAGCTCAGCTTACTGTGTCTGTTTTTCAAACTGGTCCTACTTAGCTTCCTGTCAAGGTTTAACACCGTATGAAGTCAGTCAGCCGCTCAAGGTTACAGGAGGCGATTAGATCCTCCTAAGTCTGGACTTCAGTCACAAGGATTTTTATGCTCTCCATCAATCTTAGAAATAAATATAACCAGGCCAATAGAAGCACACCGTTTTGAGAAGGATTTTCACCAGGTATTTTTCTTCATGAAGAAGTCACATGGGTACAGATCAGTACAATAAACAAGAAGAGTGGATTCATGGCAGTGCTTTCAGTAGATGAGTGAGACAAATTTGTATCTGCCAAGGGCACAGAAAAAAAAAAAAATCACATTTGCCAACTTGCAAAATAATATCTTGAGAAGAATTTTAGCTCTATGTATAAGAAAAGAATAAATATCAGCCGCTGTAGAAAATACTGGCATGTTGCAGCCTAAGTATGAGGTCCTACAGAGGCATCAGTCAAACATAACCACCTAGAGCTGTTAATGATTGTACCAAGGAAGAGGAAGGAATGAAGGTCTGGAGATAACTATTTTAGCCGTGCCACACCTTACTAGTGCTTACTACACGGTAAAGTGCAAGAGAGATGCTGGCATCTTTAGTTTGGGAAACCTATCCAAAGCAGAAATTTAGATCTGACATTTGCTGCCCCTGAAATGGGGCCTGGCCTACAGATGACAGTACCTAAAAATAAGATAGGTTAGGAGAAGGGAAAAAAAAAATCACAGAAAAAAACCTCCCACCAAAACCCAAACCTCAAGCATACTGAGAGTGAGACGGAGAAACTATGGGTACAAGTAGAGAAGCGCTAACACCAAGAGCAAAAAACTCCAAATAACCCCCCAGCAAAACAAAGGAATATTAAAAAGGAAGAAGCAATCCTGGCAGTCTCAAATTTCTCTGGCAGTTCCAGTTGGATGAACATTTTATACGTGGCATAAGCAGGAACATTACGAAATACTGTTCAAGAAAGGCTCTTGTAAATCCTACCAAAGTCTATACATGATTCAGCTATCAATTTTTAATTACAAGGTCACTTAGAATTGTACCATTTCAGCCTAATGATATTCTGTAAGTGTTCTTTACAGATAAACTACAGGGAAATAATAAAGTCAGCATTTTTGGATTTTTTTTTTATCCCTACTGGAAAACTAGTCTATTAGTCTTTCTATCTTGTTTCCACAAACCCTACCGACAACTTCCTTTTCCTAAATATTTTACCATTCCCCCTCTTATAAAAGGCTTCTTCCACAAATCAACGTGACAACAACTTCAGATTTTGTAATAGGACAAAACTGTTACACAGAGAAAACAAAAACTTTTTTTTCCCCAAAATATTACTTTTTACATTGTACATACACTTTGGAAGTAAAATTGATGGGATAGCAAATCTACATTTTATATAAGTTTTTGTTTTAATTTCAGAACATTTAACTCATTAACTGCTGTATTATTCATAGAAATTTAATTTAGTACAAGTTCTACACCAGGAAATTGCAACTAAACTTCCAGAATCTTCCCCTTTAATAGCTAAGAGCTTGGCAGTTGTATTTGATACAAACTGAAACATACTTTAATCCATGAAACCAACACCAACAATTTCAGGGGCTGGCTTGTTTTTTTAATGAATCTTCCCTAAATCAATCCAATGACCATTAGCAGCCTCCAAGTTGCGTCAGAAAAGGTGCAGTCCTTTTCAAAGCTACCCTAAGAGTCCTCAAGGAAAAGGATACACATACTTGAGCCACAACAGAGCAACTTTAGGAAGCAAGTAAGCAAGCTGTGCAGTTTCATCCCCGTGCAGTTCCAGCCTTCTTAAGACTGGAAATGACGAGCTGCTTTTGTCAACTTTAAAGCAGCAGAGTTAAATACAGAAAAAAAATATTAATCTGGGATTATGAAGTGTGCTACTACAGAAATGTAACCTCTGAAAGCTGAACTACTGCTCTTTTGGTTAAGAAACCAAATTATCCAGTCAATGGAAATACATTAAATAAATATGGAAGAGCATAAACTGCTAAGCAAAAACTGCAGTGCCCTGGGATGGATGCAGCTCCCTTCTTGAGCGTGAGCTGTGCTCCAGGTTGCAGCATCACAAGCTTTTACTGCTTCGCTACAAATTATTTAAACTCATAATTGAAGGAAAAGACTGAAAAAAGAGAGCAGCTTTCATCAAGGAGACATATTAAGATGTGACTTTAGCTACAATAAAGTGATGAATGCCACAGCAAACCTGCTGAATCTTCCAGATCGTAAGGAAAGAAAGTGTAGTAGGAGGGAAGTGCAGTGAGCCTGGGACCTCCTACAGCACAGGAGGGCAGGCAGCTCAGGCTTAGGCTCACGGACTGACAGCAACATGGTTCTTCTTGGCATCACCAGTGGGAACGCTTCACCATTATTGCATGCGGGGCCGTACATTCACATGTGCATACACTCACACAGCCCTCATCGTGTAAGTTGGAATCTCTCTCGAATTATCCTCTGTATTTCATGTGAGGTTTGTTAGGAAAGTCGGATTCATTCGACTTGGGGATTCATTCTAATACCATACCAAAAGTGAAGTATGAAAATTGCACCTGTTGAAAACACTCAGCTTACCATTGTATTTAACAAGAAACTGTTCATAACACACAAGGGGAAGGACTGTGGACTACAAGATACGTGCCACTTCATTTTACGCTTTATGTACCAGAAGTAACGCCGCTCGCTGAGGATGGCTTCTCAACTCCGGGAAGATCCCATCAAGCAAGTTTTAAAATAGAACCTGCTCTCTAGTAAAGAAGATTTTTGGATAGTCATCAAGTCCAAAATTAACACAGGAGGCACAGAAGTTCTCTTGTAACAATTTTCAGTTGTATTCGTACAGTATTACCATTCCCATTTCTATAAAAGGAAGTGCTCCCAAAATTAGCTGTGCAGAAACTCATCCCATGTACTGAGCTTCTCTCCCTTCCTCTCCCACTCAAAAGCACAGCAGCACATGGAGGGGGCAAACTTCTGATTGCTGGTATCAACTCGATAACCAATCAAGGATAGAAAAGGCAATAATAAATATTCTGTAGCATAGTTTGGGCTGTTCGGAATCATCAGCAACTAGTCCTAAGGATTCCTAGTCCTGAAGGACAACCCAGTTCAGGCTTTGTGATGTCTCCTTCAGTCTTCACATACCTTCAACCTTCCTGCAAAACCACGTATTTCTCCCCCTCTGGTTCAAAAATCTGCTTCCGGAGCCTGACTTTCAACAGTCACGTTTGGAGTATTTTGGCTTAGAACTCTCCAGGACAGACCACTTGTTAGACAAAATAAAAAGCTGCAAGAGACTGTTAACTCCTGATACAAAAAGTAAAATGAAAAGGGTATTTACAATAGCTTCCCCGTATGAAATTAGTACCCAATCATCAACCAAGTTTAGCAATATATTAATCAAAGCAGATACTAGTTGCACCTGTACTATGTCCAATCTCTACAACAAATTCCAATATTTACATTCTTGCTGCTAGAAATACAAAGGTTAAAAATTTTCCTTTCTATATAACCTTCAGCATAGTTTAAGAAGGCTATGATTCAAATAAAGCATTTCACAATTACATCTTTTGGACAAGAAATCCAAGCTAAAATATGTTTTAAAATTTAGAGAATCAAAGGTCAGGGAAAGTCTGAAATTCAGATGTTTTTGTTGAAAGTTCAAAGGTTTTAAGACTGGGGAAACTCCAAAAGATGCAAAGAGGATAAAACAAAATCCTGGAAATAAAAATTAGAGGACAGCAAAAAGAAGAAAGCCTATAAGCAGGCAGAAAAAGATCCAGTGATCCAGCCTTCTCTTCTCCCTCAGAGAGTTCTGCATCAGACTATAAACTGGATTTTCTGAAACTCTTCAGCTCCCTGCAGCTGCCTCTCCCACCCGGGCAGGACTGCTTCAGGTGTAGAATTGCTATCGTGGGTACACAGAGGCCTGCAACAAAATCCGTCTTTGTAATTCAGAAACTTAGATATGAACACACATTTTCTAACTGTTCTGATAACAAATGTAAGTCTGCCTCATATCAGCTGGAGCAGTCAAAAAGAAACCAAGAAAACCCCACGCCCACATCGGAATTCTTTCACTTTTGCTGCTGGTTACAAAGGGCAAGGTCAGAGGAGGTACAGGATTATCATTAACTCATTTCCTTGCCCTTCTTGGCCAACAAGTAGCTGCCCAGTTTTCTAAGGACAGAAGAAGTCAGCTGTTCTTTAAAGGGCTCCAAAGAAAACTGCAAGGTAGCAAAAGGGCTTAAGAAAATGAAAAATATCCAAATAAGAACTTAATTAACAAATCCACCACATGAAAACTCACCTTTTGAAGACTGAGTTTGTCTTCTCTGTTATGCAGTGACTTCATTATACAGAGTCATTAAGTTCATGTATATCCTACATGACTTCGTTAAGGTTTTAGATAAAAAGGATTTAACATTTTGTTTGATTTAAAAAATTGCAATTTTTTTTCCCTTTGGTTGTCTGCTTTTCATTCCAAACTGGCTTAGTGTAAGATTTTATAGTTTCTGGTTGTTCACTTAAGAAATAACACCTTCATGTAACCGTATGAAGTACAAAAATCATGTGAGATTGCAACAATGAAAACCTCATCAATGCGGATTTGCAAAATTATCTAAAAGCAGCTTCAAGAGCAAATGCAGCTTTTAGCAAGTGCAGCCTAACAATATAGTTAAAAAGTACAGAAATTATCAAGACCATAATTAGGTCTTACACCCAATGATGCAGCTCCTATCAGGAAGATAGGAGCCTCAGATAGACAATAGTACAGAAACATAAGTACACCAAATATTAAAAAGAAATATATCAGCATAAATACATAACTATTAGGCAAATGAGAACTGCTTGAACTGGTTTGAATTACAGCTGAAAAAAGTGACCTGAGAGAACAAATACTCTTACTGCAGAGACCTTTAATAAAGCTGCATTTTTATTTACAAGAAGCAGAAAGAACATTCTTGAAATGGGTATTAAAAAAAAAAAAGTAGGGAAGGAGAGACAAAGTTCAAAAGAACCCATGAAGATTGGAAAAGTGTATGCTAGCATAAGAAATGTTTATTTTAGTTAGTTATGTGAAGAAAACACAGTATTCTGTTCTATCCAGAGGGAAGTCACTTGCGGACGTCTCACCTTATCATTCATTCTGGCTCTCCCAAGAGGTACTAGGATCAGGCAGCGGTGTGACAGGCTGCTCTGCCCCTGCTCTGTTAACACAAGGGCTCCCTTCTTTCTGCGAAAACACAACCCGGGGCCAGCAGGCTCCGTGTGCCCACAAGGTCCCGGCGGCTGAGCACTCTGATAAACCCAGAGCTTCCTGCACAAAGGGAACAGCCTCGGGTACAGTCCCCTCGGGCGCTGCTAACACTGAATTTCCACCAAACACCACTGCAAGGGCGATGCCCCCCAGGCACCCGCTGCGACTGTACCACGGAACCTCCGCAGGGAGCCCCGCGCCCGCGCGGAGGCCGGCGGCACCAGGGACGGGAGCTCCCGGCCCGGCTTGGCTCCGTACTCAGGGCGATGGGGGCGCGCCCGTTCCCGTGGCAACGCCTCCCCGGCCCGGCAGCCGCCCCCACTAACCCCTCAAGCCCCCCGGCCACCCGAGGACCGAGCGCCCCCGCCCCGGCGCCGCGGGGGTACCGCCGCCGACTCACCGAGCCCCGGCCCCTCCTCGCCCGCCCCGGCTGCAGCAAGCGCCCGGTACCCAGCGCACGCCGACAAAATGGCGGCTCCCAGCAGCCCCCGGGCTCCGCTCAGCAGCTCGGGGCCGGAGGGGAGCGGCGCCCGCCGGCGGATGGCGGCACCCAGTGGTGGCAGGTGGGTGGGCAGCGCATAAACCCCGCTCCTCAGCGGTTTCCCCGGCTCTCTTCGCCCCCTGCCCGAGCTACAGCCTTTAAACACACGGGAGCGGAGCGGGCGGAGGTCGCCAGCCCGCAGGACGGGCAGCAGGACTTTGCGGTGAGGTGCTGACATGGTTCCGCACAGACCTCGGCTCAAAGTACCGGTTATTCACCCCGAAATCCGTAGGCCTTTCTCAACCGGCTGCATAAGGGCGCTGAGAAATCATCTGCCAGATGCTGGTCGTTTTGGTATCCACTGAAGATGAGAGGTGCCTGCTGACCACACTTCACACTGCAGAGTGCACTGTGTTACAACTGCATCTTAATCTTCGCTATTAAAAAAGTCCTTACTAAGTTTGCTAGGAGTATGCCTTCCCCCCTCCCCCCCCACTTCAGACTGTGTTTTCACTAGCTATTAAACCTGTTAAATTTCACACGTTTGGACTCAAATATCCCAAGTCAGACAGAAGCCTCAAGCTACTTTCTTTGGTAGTTGTAGCCAAAATCATTTGTCCATTTTCATGACTAAGACAGTTCTTTTGCAATATTAAAATATTTCATTAACCTTTCTTTTTTGTAGAAACTCACATGCCCTCATGATTAATCCAACAAATTTTAAAGTAGCCAATGACAGAATCACGGAATGGTTTGGGTTTGCTGGGACCTTAAAGCCCATCCAGTTCCAAACCCTGCCATGGGCAGGGATGCCACCCACTAGATCAGGTTGCCCAGGGCCTCGTCCAACCTGGCCTCCAGGGCTGGGGCATCCACAGCTTCTCTGGGCAGCCTGTCCAGTGTCTCACCACCCTCTGAGTGAAGAATTCCCTCCTAACATCTCATCTAAATCTCCCCTCTTCTAGTGTAAAACCATTCCCCCTTGTCCTGTCACTACAACCCCTGACAGACTCCCTCCCCAGCTTTCTAGTAGGCCCCCTGTAGGTACTGGAAGGCCACCATAAGGCCTCCCCGGGGCCTACTCCAGAAGTAACAAACCCAGAGTAATAGGCCAATTACCAAAGCTTATCTCAGAGAATCTGGGACAAATTCAAGAGAAGCAACCTAATTATATGACATGCCAGAATGCCTGCAGATTCCAGGGCTTAGATTGAAAGCCCTTTGGATAGGGATTATCTCTCAATTTCTGTTGTCCGGAATTTAGAGACCCCAACTTGGTTCAAAGCTTCTAGTCACTATAAATAACTGTATTAACTTCCATTACTATAAGTAAAGAAAAAATAATAGGTGCCCTTTGGCCAGTTAGAAAAAAGTCATAATGAAATCAGCAACAGCAGTCAGCAACAATACTCAGTATTTAGGATGCTACCACACATCATATTTGCTCTGGTAGGACTTCAGGTCAAAAAAAAGAGAGTGCCCTGAAACCTAAAAATTTACATTTAGTGATGGCAGCCTAATGGTGATGCTAAGCCTACAAGAAACAAAAGATTTCTCTGAAATAAAGGAAAAAATGGCTCAAATGGTCTGAGACTGTTCTCATGAAAAAAAATATCAGATAGGCTGTTAGTACAGATTTGACTGCAGTATTATAAACATTTTGTAATTCATTACTGCAAGTATGTGATTATGCAGATGATTAACTTTAGGCAAAGTCATCTACTTGCCTTACAATCTAATTAAAGTCCTGTGGTTCTAATATTGAAGAACCTCTTGTTCTGCAAAAATAAAAAAATGTTTTACAGCGACTCTGAAAACTAGTATAATTCAACATGTTTCTATACTTTTGGCATCTGGTGAGGCTACTATGGCCCTCACTCCTTCATGAGAATAAATAATTTTTCCAGTCCTTATTGGTAATGTGTGGACTAATTTCTCAGGGGGTTGGCATTTCCCTCAGTTTGAATCTTCAGGGTTATCTGTATAGAGTAAAAACAAGAAATGAATAATTTCTAAATAAGAAAACTAACTATACTGAAAATGCAGACCATTATTCTGGCACATACTACTAAAATATTATTTAAGTTTTTAAGGGATGTTCTTTACTATGAACAGAGATGGCCTCAAGAAATGTTCTATGAAAACAAATTTATTTAGACACAACTGACTGAAATATAAAACACACCTTTCAAATAAATAGTCTAAATCTTTACCTGTTCCATAGTGTATACTCATATTTTTTTCACCTTTTTCATTTGTATTCTCTATTTCCTGAAGAGAAAATAATCAAAAGTAAAACATTTGAGCATCACAGGCAATATTTATGCAAGCCAGGAAGAATGTAGTTGCCTAAAAATTCCATTTTTCACAATCTGAGAAATAGCTCTATTTCAGTAGTAGAAATTCACATAAATCAAAACTCACTTCACATCATTCCAAAGCAAGATTATTTGTTTAAGAATCTTAGACATATTATGACACAGCAAGAGGGTAGCACCTTAACATTGTAATAGGAATATGAATACTTAATCTTATAAATTCTTGTCATACCACATTATTAATACATTCATTAGCAATGATTTTCACAAATGGCATTCCTTTGTTGAGGTTTTGATACTTTTCCAAATGAAGCAGATTGTTTATAGAGGTCATAAGGTATTTTTACAGTGACCAACTTACAAGTTTTGATGTCTAAATCATGCACTTTGATAAAACAAAACCCCAAACTTCTAGCCTCAATACATAGAATAGCTGGAAGATAAGAAAACATAGCAGAAAAGAAAAATAATGACAATAAGAACAGTAATGCTCATGAAATGTTTTACCTTCTACACAAGTGAGTTCTTTCTTTTCTGTTAAGGTTAACCAATTTAAAGGTCAGTTTAAAATAAAATTCGGAATCAGTCAATTGTACTGTAAACCAAAACTAACAATTCCCTTGGTGACATGACAACATTAAAGTAATTGTATTACTTTGAAGTACTTTTCACTGTAGATGGAATTTTACAATGGTGGTACTTGAGCTACAGAAAGTAATTAAACTTTGAGCAGAAAATTGCAGGCTGTATCTTTGTTAACACAAACTGGATGTAGAGAGAGAGTCTTATTTACTATATTCACCCTTTCCTTTAAAATGGAATGAACAAAATCGTGCTTAGAATAGGTTGAGTAGTCTGTATTAAAAAAAAAAAAAGGCAAAAACAAACAACAACAAAAAAGTAGTTTACAGATTTCAAGTACCTCACCACTCCATGCTTTTTATTTGCTTTTTGTGGAAGGACCTGTAGCCTCTACACTACGGATCTTAACTGATCACAGAGCAACTCCATTCGTTTGAGTATCTGTGTTACTCCTGTATTTTTTTCTCAGATAAACTGAGAAAAAAAAGAACTGAAATCTTACAGATATGAAAAGAATTTTTACAGAATCACAGAATCATAGAATATCCCTGGTTGGAAGTGACCCACAAGGATCATCGAGTCCAGCTCCTGGGCCAACTCAACAAACGGTAGACCCTATATCTGACAGTGCTTTCCCAGTGCTTCTTGAACTCCAGCAGGCTCGGGACTGTGACCACTGCCCTGGGGAGCCTGTCCCAGTGCCCGACCACCCTCTTGGTGCAGAACATTTTCCTAACATCCAGCCTGACCCTCCCCTGTCCCAGTTCCATGCCGTTCCCTCGGGTCCTGGCACTGCCCCCGGAGAGCAGAGCTCAGTGCCTGTCCCCCTGCTCCCCTCGTGAGGAGGCTGCCGGCCACCAGGAGGCCTCCCATCAGCCTGCTCTGTTCTGGGCTGAACAAACCAAGGGACCTCAGCTGCTCCTGATATGTCTTCCCCTCCAGACCCTTCACCATCTTTGTAGCCTTCCTCTGGACACTCTCGAATAGTTTTATGTCTTCCTTACACTGTGGCACTCCTAATTGCGCACAGTGCTTGAGGTGAAGCCGCCCCAGCACAGGGCACACCAGAGCAGGCCAGGAGCACTGTGCCTGCTCAGCTCACTGGCGTGCCTCTGAGGTTGTCCCTGCCAGTAAATGAGATAAAGAAATGCCT
Source organism: Anser brachyrhynchus (assembly GCF_964034855.1). Taxonomy (NCBI): domain Eukaryota; kingdom Metazoa; phylum Chordata; class Aves; order Anseriformes; family Anatidae; genus Anser; species Anser brachyrhynchus. The sequence goes on from NC_137708.1 coordinate 20,806,163, forward strand.
CTCTCAATCTGTTTAATATGCTTCGTTAAATTATAATCAATGGATACAGAAAATTATCTTACTGTGTGGAAGTACATGGATGCATGTATACAACGTGGTTTCTGTAGTGCCTACATGACATACTGTGTAGTATTTTTTTCAGATCATGTAATTTATACTATGGATAAGTTAAGAAACAAGTCATGTTGAAAAGCAGATAAAAAGTATCATGGAAGGTACAAACAACAGTGCAGGATCTACTCATTGAGAGGAGTCATTATTCCCCTCCACTCAGTGCTCATTAGACCACGTCTAGAATGCTCCATCCAGTACTAGGGACCCCTGAAAAAAAATATCTAAAAAAAAAAAATCAAACCTGATCAACCAGGTAGAGGTCATCACCCCGCAACCACCAGGATAGTCAAGATTGGGCAAAGGAGAGGACCTGTTCAGTGTGGACAAAATATGGTTTTGGGTGAACTAACAGCAGCCTTCCACTGCTTGCAAGGGGGCTACCAAGGAGATGGAGGCAGGCTCTTCACAGTGGGACATGCTGGAAGGGCAAGGGACAATGTACATAAACAGAAACAAGAGGTTCTGACTGGGTGTAAGCAAAGACTTTTCAACCATGAAGACAGTCAAGCGGTCTCTACCCTTGGAGGGTTTCATGACCAAACTAGGCAACCTGATCTGATCTCATGGCTGACCCTGCAGGAGGTTGGATTAGATTGGCTCCTGAGATTTCCTCCAACCTGAATTATTCTATGAGACTATGACTCAAAAACATAATAAATTATATCAAACTGAAAAATCAGATCATAAAAAATGCTAACCTCTTTGAAACATTTTTTTTTTTTTACACAATCATATTACATATTTCAATCAGATTCAGGCTGTTTGAGTCAGATAAATATAAACTGGCCTTAGCAAACAGTTCACTGACATGAACTGTTTAATCAATAATGGGTCACGAGTCACAGAGGTTAATATGGGAATCCATTCTTGTTGATATATTCTCTAATAAATTAAGGTAACTTCTTATTTCCTACTAATCTCATTTACATAGGAATTTTAAAACCCATTCATTACCTTCAAATGCCAGCATTAATTGGCCCATTATTATCAGGTTAATGAATGGGGTGAAAAAACCTATGCACTGCAGAGCTGAAATTTCAGAGATGCAGCAGAGAAAGAAAATCAAATGCAAAAATATGACAGAAGAGTGGCCTAACAAGGAATTTTTTTTCCATGAATATGGCAATAATAAATTGAATAACTGATAAATAACAGATGCCTGAAAGCTATGTTTTTCCTCTGAATTTCATCCAATGTTCTTGCTGCCCTTGGAGGAGGAGATACAGTCATTTGATGGGAATATGAAAGTCTTACACTTTTTTTTGTTGTTCCACAGAAAATGAAATCTGCTTCTCTCTTCCAGAAGTGTGTAACACCCACAGCACTTCTTTATTTCCTTTCATCAGCAAATGATAAACATCATTCTCATTACATTTTAATGAAGGTAGTAGAAAAGTCCAAAGGACTAGAGGTAATCAGGGGTATCATCATACTAAAGTAGGAAAAATTGAAAAACATTGTGAGAAACACTCCGTAGCCAATAACTTAGGTTCAGGCAAGGATCTCAGTGAAGTGGTAATTTATTCGCGATTGCAATGGCGGGCGTCCCACAAGCAGGAGCACACCTACTGGTTCCAAAACACAGTTTATACACTTTTTGATTACAGGACCCTCCCCTGTTTCCCCACTGAGTGGGTAATCCACGTTCACAATCTATCTGATGCTTCACAGACAATGCATGGCCTTCAGTTGCCGGCCTGTTAAATTTCAGATTTCTTTTGACTTTTTTACTGTTTGAAGTGGTAATGTTTCTTCACTTATCTGACTTGACTTAACACCGTGATTTTCACCTAATTATTCTAAGGAGTCTGGTTGTCTGCATTTTACAAGGTCGCCTGCTAAGTTTTCTTATCACTGCAAGCATATCTCAATACTCCATTCCTTACCTTTAAACAATGTAACTCTGCAAAAACATTTTTATTCCCACAACATGACGAGCCTTTTCAATTTCAGGAATAAAGTCTTAAGCTAGACAAACTTTCCTGTAACTCCCAAACCCACTGCTGATCACACAGTGCAATAAAATATCCTTCTAATTAAAATTAAAAGCATGAAATAAAGGTGGTGGTACTTAATCTGTTAATATATGCTCTATGGAAAAGCTAGCATTTAAGCAAGGAAAAACAAACAAACAAACAAACAAACATCTTTTAATGTTTTGATATACTGCTAGCTGGAACTACTTTCAAGTTCACTTGCATATGGTGTCAACTCAGGAAGAAACAGAGTATTTATTTTCTTTCACAATTCACTGAGCAGGTGAGCAAAGATAAATGCCAAACAGAGAGGAAAAAATGGTAAACATGCAACTAGTGATTTATTTTAGTTCTGTTTGAACTGATTAATGCAAGAAATAATTATCTAGAGCTGGGACTTTGGACTTAGCAAGCATGTGGCACATGGCCACATACATGGTTTTCTACTCATAATTCCTTCATGCTGGAATATTAGTGCTGGCTTACAGGTACTGTATAATTCAGTGCTACAATAACTAGAAAATTGACACATTCAAGGCAGCACATACTATCCTGATGGGAGAAAAGAGGGAGAGAGGAGTGAAGAGGAATGCTACAGTTAACAAGCATGTCCCTTTCAGTTGATCAGTCTGGTCATTCATTTTTCCCACATCCTATTGATGATGTCTGATAATTTTTGTATATGAGGGAAACTCAAGATGACTGTCCAAATCTTAGCAGAGCAATTTTTTTTTTTCTAGTCCTTAAATGCTTTATATTGCTGCTTAAGTAGGTAGTTAAAAATATATTATTCACATATCAGAGGCAGTGGTATTTAATAAGTATATGCTGCCTTTGGACTCTGGTCAGAATCAAAACAGCAGAAGGAAAAGAAGTAGTGGAGCAGAACAGAGAAGCAATGGAAACTGTTTTCCAATGTGGGACTGAGAAAAAGGAATCAGGACCGACAGTTTCAGAAATAGCTTCTTTGCCTAACAGTCTGCAAACACCAAGTTTAGAAATTCAGGTTTTCTCTTACATGATTATCATTAGGCACAGACACACTTCCATTTTAACATACCTGATATCTGGGGTACACAACCCAAATGAGCGTGTGGACCATGTTGATAAGAGTTTGACTTACCAAATTTAGGGCTGACCTTCAAACCTTCACATTCTCGCAATGCACTAATACCCTTAGCTCTCACAGTAAACCAGCATGAGGTAACTACAGGGTTCAGACTTTTACCTAATCAAGTATGCCAGGGCGTAAGTGCCTGTGAACTTCAGCAATAGCCATGCCAATCGGCTCTTGCGAGCTGCAGTTGCTGCCCACCCAATGGCAAGCTGAGCCTGCTGTTTACAGTCTTTGGCCCCCCACGCTTCCTGCAGCACGCAGCCAACCCTCCCCAGATGCTCCAGTCATCTGGAGTCTTCTCTGGACACATCCCAGATGAGGGACAGGAGCACAAGCTGTAAGCACTGCTGCCCCAGATCTGCTCAGACCAGCACGGCCACTGCCATGCCAGAAGCCTCACATATGGGATTGCAGACTAATTATGTGCTGAAGTTAGCAAACAGGTACTGTCAGTAAACAAAAGTGCATTAAATCAAATGCAATGTTCTGTGGGATGTATGTTACCTAAAAAGTGTAATTGATGCAGGGCCATCCTGAAGAACACCCTGCTATGAGACAACCCAGCGAGTAATGAGGAGCTGCAAGGTCAGGAATAGCAGTTCTGCAAGTTTACGCTGCCTTTCTGCAGCAGTGGAGCCAGGTAATGCTGCAAGACCCTCAACTGCCTTGCTTGATGCTGTCACTGCTCAGCTTACTAAACTTGCAAAACACCCAGATTTTCCATATTTCCATACTCCCAATACTAATATCTGAGATTCTATTAATAGACTTTGATACAGCCATTGCTAGGCAGGTGTATGTACTAGAAGACAGAATGTATCTTAAAGCATTTACAATTTTTCCATTGTGCCTTCTTTCCTCAAAGCAGGCAGGCAGGCATCTATTCTCTCAATTGTTCCAGCACAGGCTGTGAGCACAGCCCATCAGAACAGCTCATCTCCATCCTTCAGAGAAACCACAGCAGTTACTGCCTTGCAGATCTCCATTTTGCCACTAACATTTTACCATTTGGTGAGACTGTGATTAAAGGGACAGTTCTCTTTTTTCCTGTATTTGTAGATTTCTCAGCTGTTCAAAGCCGACGTTGAAACAGCTGATTAGAAGAAGAACAACACCCCAAAAAGCAACACTCTTCAAAGCAGAGTTATTCACTCTGATCAGAAAGAAATGCATTTTGAGGTAGAGTGAAGTATATTGTCAAGTAAATAACTGTTCTAATGCCTACCAAACACAGTCTCAATCACAGGTTGGATGATTAATTGCTCTAGGGATTGCGCACAGCATCCTTTTTAATAAACTAAACCACTTTTTCACAGGCATCGTGTAGAACAGAGCTTAAATAGTATTTCTGCCCTCCATTCTCCATCAGCAGGTGCATGAACAAAAAAGTTAAGTGGAACAAAACCATTCCAAAACCTGGACCAGAACGCTTCCAGGCTGACAGCGTTTGGATATCGAACCCAAATCTATGGCTGACTGATACTGAGTTTAGCTATGAAAAAAAACAGAAGTTACAACATCTATTTGGCAGTCACTTATGTGAGAATGTTTCTCCTTTAAATTGCCCCGCTGCATAGAAACAGACAGTACTAGATAATGTTTAGGAATCTTGTCTAAACAGCATTTACTGAATGGAAATCATCTGGAAAATGTGGAAACATGCCTTCTTTGTACCCTTTTTCTTCTGTGTGAGAAATTAGGAAATGTTCCCAGAAAAAGAACAGGAACGATCACTGAACTATGACTGATAAATAAATAAATAAATAATAATAAAAAAGCATATATTTCAGGAATTTAGAGTAATTAATTCTTACATGTACATGATACAAAACCCAAGCATTAAAGGCAATTTCATTCCAGTCACTCTTAAATGGCTGTGCAAGAAAAGTAAAACATTCAGCTGTTTACCCCTTAGAGCAGATAATAAAGTTGTGCCTTGTCACACAGATTCATGCAGTAGGTTCATACAGAAGAAACAAGCTGTTCAGACATTTTCTTTCTTATGCTTTTGTACATTTTACAGCTCTCCTAATTGGCATCTGTAGTATTTATTTAGAAAACCAAGAACATACACATTTTTATAAGATTAAATTAACACTAATTTTCCCCTAACTATGTATTTGCTGCATAATACACTACACCTTTGAAAACCTTATAGTTGTAGTTAAGCTAAATAATAACCTACTGCTATCCAGCTGTTACCATAGTGCCCAACTGAGGCATTTTCTTTAATGAAATTGGGACAAAACATTCTGATTGCTTCTTTATTCAGGCACAAGGCGCAGTAGGTGACTTAAGACTGCAGTTTGACATACCATGGCTTTGCAGTCATAGCAGTCATAATTATTTTTCTTTCTTTTTCTTTCTTTCTTTCTTTCTTTCTTTCTTTCTTTCTTTCATTCATTCATTCATTCATTCATTCATTTTACTTTATTTGAATATTTAGAAAGGTAAATGCCAACTTCTAAAAATAACAGAAGGAAACAAAATGCCAATCTCTCTGTAATTTTTGGAAATGAGAGAAACATCCTAGCTTTTAAAAGGGTCTCTGACTCATTTATAGGAATTGTAGGATGCTCATGACACTTTTTCAAGCACACAAAAGCCTCATGAAGGGATGGACAATAAACTTTAAAAGAAGTTGTGTAGGACTGCAATATAGATATTACTTTTCAGCCCAGGAATTGGTCACACTTCAGCTAATACCAGGTATTACAAACAAAGATGTGCACCATATAGGCAAGGATAAGGCAAAATTAAATATGACTTTATAGCCTATGATTGAGGACTATTCTTTGTTGATAATATATTAATCTGAAGAGGAAAATGTGCATGTTTATTTTTAAAACCTCAGAATCACAGAATGGTTAGGATTGGAAGGGACCTCTGGAGATCATCTGCTCTAACTCCCCTGCCGAGCAAGGTCACCCAGAGCATGTTGCACAGGATTGCATCTAAGTTTGTGCCCATTGCCTCTTGTCCTGTTGCTGGACACCACTGAGAAGAGTCTGGCCCCATCCTCTTGACACCCTCCCTTCAGATATTTATACAGATTGATCAGATCCCCTCTTAGTCTTCTCTTCTCCAGACTAAACAGGCCCAGCTCTCTCAGCCTCTCCTCGTATGACAGATGCTCCAGTTCCCTAATCATCTTAGTATTCCTAAGTATCTTGCTTTGCCTCCATTAACTTATTATAATGTATGAATGAGTATGTTTTAGGGGTTATATGTCATGCATCTTTGATAAGTAGAACATATTTTATATAAATTCTATCACAAGGTGCTTTCTTTAGTACTTCAGAAATACTAAGGAACCAGGCCAGTCTCAGAGAGGTACTGCAAAGGGACAGGAGGGAACAGACACAAGTTGCAGCAAGGGATATTCCAGTTTGACTGAAGGAAAAAACTCTTTGATGCTCAAAACTGGGATGGGGTCCCAGAAGAGCTGTGAAATCACCTCCTTGGAATAATTAAAAACTCTGTCAGATAAGGCTTTGAGCACCCTGCTTGAACTTTTAGGCCTAACTTGGAGCAGGGCCTTGGAACAGATTGCCATCAAATGTCCCTTCCAGCATGAAGTATTCAATGATTCTGTGACTATAAAAGCTGTAAAAATGTAAATGGCTGATATAAATGTATACATATTTATATATAATAGATACTAGAAAATATGCAATAGCTAACCTGTTCACAAGAGAATTTCTAAAATATATCTAAAATATATTTTAGCCAACTGTGAAACAGCTTAGATCTTTTTTTGTTTGATTTTTTCCTCATATCTATTTTAAACTGGAAAAAAAAACAATAGCTTTGGTAAAGTTAATGGAAGTAATGGAAAGCAGATTGAGTCTAGAACAAATATATCTCTAAAACACAAGTATACTTTTATATATGTTTTTCACTCCTTGATGATGTAGTTACAAATCTCTCTCTCTACATATATATATATCTATGTAGACATATAACTATATGTAAGTTATATCTATATAGATAGATATATTGGATGAGGGAAAGGCTGTTGATATAGTCTACCTAAACTTCAGCAAGGCCTCTGACACGCTTTCACACTGTATTCTGGAGAAGCTGGCAGCCCATGGCTTGGACATGTACACTTTTTGCTGGGTTAACAACTGGCTGGACAGCTGGGCCCAGAGCGTGGTGGTGCATAGTGTGAAATCCAGATGGCGACTGGTCACCAGTGGTGTTCCCCAGGGGCTGGTGTTGGGGCCCATCCTCTTTAATACCTTTATTGATGACTTGGATGAAGGAATTGAGTGCACCCTCAGTAAGTTTGGAGATGACACCAAGTTGGGGGGAAGAGTCGATCTGCCACAGGGTAGGAAGGCCCTGCTGAGGGACCTGGAAAGGATGGGTTGATGGGCAGAGGCCAATGGGATGAGGTTCAACATGGCTCAGCGCTGGGTCCTGCAATTTGGCCACAACAGCCCCATGCAGTGCTACAGGCTTGGGGAAGAGTGGCTCAAAAGCTGTGCAGAGGAAAAGTATCTGGGGGTGCTGGTTGATGCTTGCCTGAACACGAACAGGCAGTGTGCCCAGGTGGCCAAGAAGGCCGATGGCATCCTGGCTTGTATCAGGAATAGTGTAGCCAGCAGGACCAGGGAGGTGATCGTCCCCCTATACCCTGCTCTGGTGAGGCTGCACCTCGAGTGCTGGGTTCAGTTTTGGGCCCCTCACTACAAGAAAGACATCGAGGCTCTGGATGGAGTGTGTACAGAGAAGGGCTACGAAGCTGGTGAAGGGCCTGGAACACAAGTCCTGTGAGGACCAGCTGAGGGAACTGGGGTTGTTTAGTTTGGAGAAGAGGAGGCTCAGGGGAGACCTTATTGCTCTCTACAACTACCTGAAAGGAAGTTGCGGGGAGCTGGGGGTCAGCCTGTTCTCGCAGATAACTAGTGATAGGACTAGAGGGAATGGCCTCAGGTTGCACTAGGGAAGATTTAGGTTGCAAATTAGGAGACATTTCTTCTCAGAAAGAGTAGTCAGGCATTGGAATGGGTTGCCCAGGGAGGTAGTAGAGTTACCATCCCTTGGGGTGTTTAAGGAAAAGTTGGACATGGTGCTTTACAGACATGATTTAGTGGGTAGCATTTGTGGTAAGGGTATAGTTGGACCAGATGATCTTAGAGGTCTTTCCCAACCTGAATGATTCTATGATTCTATGTGAAATAAGAAAAATATAGTGCTTCATCTGATGATAATTTCTGAGAATAGACTTCATTTTATGTGGATTTATAAGAAGACTTTACATAATACACTACCTATGCTCAGCTAGTATTCTTAATTATTTTTATTTAAAAAATGAAAAAAAAAGTGATTTGGAACTGAGAATTGCAATGCTTTGAAAATTGTTAATAATTTTGAGATACATATTAATATATTTACAAAAGAAAAACAAAATCTCAGGACCTGACTTTGCAATTCTTTACATAAAAGGAAAATTTCACTCATGTCTTCTAGTCCTCAAGTCTCAGCAGATAAAATCACTCACCAGCATAAATGTTCACAAAATCGATTCTAAGGGGATTATAAATATATTACAAAGTATTTACCACTGAAGAGAATTCCAGTATAGCAGCACCTACAGATAATGCATTTCATTTACTGTAAACGTTGCACCATTCATCACAACTTAATTACCCCACTTATGGCAAATGAAATGTATAGAAAACATAGCAAATATAGTGATGCTGACATGGTACATTTTTTTTTTGATAATTGGCTGTACTTTAATGCCAGGCCTAATTATTCCGTAATTATTTAAGCATTTAATAAGCTACTTAAGTAACAGCCCAAACTTTACAATAATGAGATGGTCCTTTAATGAGTCACCTTTGAATGGCTGATCTACAATACTTTTTTTTTTTTTTAATTCTTTTTGGTGACTTTCACATTGTGAAACTTTAGAAACCATGAAACCACATAAAACTCTCATCCTTCAAAAGCTGTATCATACTTTAATGATATTTTAATTGTGTATATCCTAAGATTCAGATATCCAAAGATATTTCTAGGTCTAAAGTTGCAGACATGCCTGTGGGACAAATGTACCAAAACCATATAGTTATGAGACCCATCGATGCCCATGGGAGCCAGCTAAGTGATCTGCTTTTGCAAAATCTTTTTATAGTCCCAACTGCATCTTTAATATCTTTTAAAATTGGCTTTAATGTCACTAAATGTTGTGATCACTAACTAAACTGTAAACGTTATATAATACTACTCATTTATTAGGGCTACATGGCATTGTACTACTCTTACAGACCTAGTCCATAGGCCATTTGCTACAAAAATCCACAGACTTTGAACCACTAAAAATTGGCACTGCACTGAAGTCTCTGCATGAAGTAAACATACATATATATTTATATATAGATTGTTAAAAAATAAGTTCGTAGCTCTGGCCAAGAGAGAGGGAAGATGGTATTTTTAGAGAAATTCTCTTCTATTCATCACTATCTGTCAAGGGATCTAAGGTAGAGGTCAATGGATCTAAGCATTTGCAGAAGGAGCAGTCATTATTTTGCATGACTATGCAACACTGAACATTTGTCTCTTCCCTACAACTGAATAATTTGTATGCTTTAAAGCCATATTCAGTTACGCAAGCCCATATTTCAGTTTCCAATGATTTGTCTCTGTTAGGTTGTTCCATTGTCAAATTACAAAATTCAAGTAAAAGAGAAGTTGGAGTTTTGAAATCTATAGTTGTGACACTGCTGCTGTGATATTTGCATTAGTATTGGAAGACAAAAACTTGTTAATATGAAACACTGTTATAATGAAAATAAGCATAAGGCCGCTATACTGACCTGAAATGGCTTTTCTTATAACCCATAACCAATGGTCTTGATAGCGAAGTGATTATCTTCTAACAAGAAATATATCAACAAGTATGAGTATACACTTTCCATAGATTTTATAGCTATTACTTAAACACTTCTCATAGATTTTATAGCTATTACTTATTACTAGTATAAGCTCAGATTTTCAAATTGTTTCTGTCACATATATTTCTACTTTGTGTGTTATAACTACATTTATCTTCAACCCATTCTGTAATGAATATCCTTTACAAAAGTAGTTTGGTTTCCTTGAATAAACTTGGGATGTAATCTTTTTGCTCCTGCAATGACTAGATGTCTTTAGCCTTCTGTTATTTTCTCAATAGTCTCCTTTCACACTCATCATGAAGGTAAAATTCAACTTGTTCACATTCAGGCCATGTGCAGTTTTGGGATGACATAATGTGCTGCCTGACCAAATTAAGTATTTCTTAACTTATATATCCTTGTTAGCAACTGAAAGAAATTAAGAAAAGCTTGGGGAGACTTGCAGGGATGTAAAACATGTTGTAAGATGGGCATGTGTATTAGGGATCATGATCACAAGAGAACATCTATGAAGTTGTTTGCTGTACATTTAATAAATATCATAATTTATTAAAATATTTTATCCCCAATCTTGTCAAGGGGTAATGACAAATATTTTAATTTTCAAAATAGTGCCTAAATAGGAATTGAAAAGCTAATTTGATCATTTATTGGTAAAAATGCTGTGTCAACAGGTGAAGAGTATCTGCATTTTATTTTGAAAGATAAAACCTCTACATCTTGCAACATGGTTTACAAAGGATGTGGAGATGGTTCATCATTTTGGACAAGGGTCCCTGCATTTTGAGTAACTAGGGTTATAATTTTTTGCAGTTCCAAATAATTAGGAGAACTGAATGAGTGCACACGCACACGTACTCTTTTGTTCAGTGCTTTCCAAATATGCAGAACTCAAATGACACGTAAAATACCCTGAAAGACTCGTTAAGGGTGACTTAAGCTTCAGGTGCATTGCATTCTGAAAACTGTATCATCATCTTTATTTATGTTATATTCTTTCCTTTAAATTCTAGTTTTGTGTGTCAGCCCTCATTGGTTGGCCATTCTAACTTTGTCCTTTTTGCTCATGTGACAGTGGCTCACAGATCTGTACAAAGCTATGTGGTACTCACACAGTGCCTCGCTTTGGGTCACTGTCAATTAGACGAGTAAATTGCTTACGTGGAAGGCCACATCCGAAAAACGTTGATGTATTTTTTGGAATAAAAGAAACAAGCAGATTGTTTGCTTGTGCTTGTTAACTCGCACCCTTAAATTGAGTCTCTTCTCTGTGACTCCAGCTGAAGAGTTACCCCCAATGCTGTGATGATTTTGGGGAACAGCAATGCAAAACAATGGTTTTGGGGAGCAGTGGCACAAAGCAGTCCTTTATCCCCTTTCCAGAACATGCTTTATTTTCTGAAGAAAATTAAATGTATTACTGCCATCAGTGAATCTGGAATCTGAATTGAGAGCCTAGGATATGAATCGTAATACAATTGTTTAACTGGTCTTAATTTTTATTATTTTTCTGAGGGAGTGACACAGCCCACAAATCACATTTCGCGTGCATTTAACACTTTAAACAAGCCATCTCCGCGCGACCGCTCAGCTCCGTCTCTAGAAGACCACAGCCTGCGTTAATTTCCACAGAATTAGCGAGGGGCCCACCCCTATCCCTACTGAGCCCCCGTTAGTGCCGGGGGCTGCCAAGCAGCGCCCACAGCCTCGGTCAAGCAGTAGCGGCCTTAAGGGCCTGCAACCGTCTGTCGGCGCGCTTGGGGGCGGGGCCACACCCGTACCGGGCGGGGCCACCCGTTTAGGGCGCGGCCTCGCAACCGCGCATGCGTCGTGACCGCGAACGCGCCGTCTCCCCGGGCACAGCTCGCGCGGCTCCCGTCGTGCCCTGCGGCCCGCCGCGTCCCCTCTGACCCGCGGGCGCCGCTCCCCCATCCGGGCTCTCGGCGCCACACGGGGAAGATGGCGGGCGCGATCCCCGCCGAGTGGATAAAGAACTGGGAGAAAGGGGGCAAGAACGAGTTGTGAGTGTGGGGCCGCGGGCTTGGGGGGGAGCAGGGGGGAGGAAAGAGGGGGGCCCGGGCTGAGCGCGGCTGCGGGGGGCGCTGCGGACTTACCGGGGCCGGAGGGCCCAACCGCCGCCCCCCTGGGTCCGGCTCCGCCGCTCGCTGCCGGGCCTCGCCGAAGCTCGCCCCACCGGCCGGGCCTGGCCCGCCCGTTGCCCGAGCGCCCTCTTCCTGCCCTGGGCCGGGTTAGCGGGTGCCGCCCCCCCCCCCCCCCCCCCTTCACTCGGGAGCGTTGTCACCGCCACGGCCTTTCGGGCCCGGGCCTCGGCCCCCGTTCCGTTTTTCTGCCCGTTGGCAGGTGGCCGGCGCTGCGTTCTGTGGCTCGGTCTAGGTGGGGTTGATTGGCCGGCCCCAGTTATCCTGCGGGGTAACGCCTGGGTGCCAGAGGGTCTGGCTGCGGCTTCCCAAAGCGATCCGGGTGTGCTAGGGGCTTCCTTTTCAGGGCTTTCCCTCTGTTTGTCTTGAGCAATCCCTGCTCGGCAGGTTTGCAAGCCGTGCTGCCTGCTGTGTTCCAGGAGCACTGCTGGTCCGGGGGTTGTTCACCACTTCGTCAATTTCTTGTTACTATGTTACCTGGGACAATAGTGCCCTATTTACCAACCGCATAGCCTTAAATGCTCATTTTTTTAATTCGTCTATTTGCTTTTGCTCTTTGTTGTAACTAAAAAACCCTAAAGTTTCAAACATAGGCATTTGGAGGGTCACTATATGAGATACACTTCTTGATATTCACTCCTTATGTTATTTTCTTTTGTTCATCTATTTTAGAAGGTTGTGCAGCTAGGGTAATAATCTTCCCTATGCATGAAGAAAGAGGTAGTGGTGTAGGGAATAAACAACATAGAGGCTCTCTGCACAAAACTCTATTTTCCCCAGACCCTCCATTTTGTAGTGAAGGGATGCCCCTCTGTAGCCATTGTGTTTGAATTGTGCTAGAACAGTTATTGTGTTGTCATGTCACTTTAACGTGTTTTGATGTGAATGATGCAAGGTGAACAGAAGTCTGTTCAATACCTGGATTTCTAACAACAATAACTTACATGTTCAGGAGCCCCCAAATGATGCTGAAGTTCATATTGATACCCTTTCAGTCTCTCTCTTAAAACTCTTAGGTTTTATGGCAATAACTGAACAATATTTAGGCAACAAGTAGAGCCTTTTTTATTGAACTTGAGTGAATTTCTGTATGAACAACAAAGAATGAAATGTATAAACGGGTACGTCTCTTAAAAATGCCTAAGTGGCTATAATAAAACAGACTCTGGTTTTGTATGGTGTTATTTTGTGAAATTCACTTGATAGTCTCCTTCTATAATGGTTATTAAATCATTTTTTGCTCTATGTATTTCAAATATGATGATGATTTTTGTAACTTCGCTGTTATGGACACGGAGATTGTATGAAGACTGCACAAGGACAGAAACTTTATAATTGATCCGGTAATGACGGTTGCACCATTTGAATTGAATTCTCAGAACTTCAACGGTGGAAGGAACTTTTGGCCATGCTAACACCTTTCATTTCCCCTCCAGCGGTACTCTGTACGCATGACCAGGGAGAAAACGATAACCTGCTGTGGGCCAATAAAATAGGCTAGATTCCTGTATTTGTGGCATTTATTCCAAATTATTTATTCCAAATACTGCTGAAATGCAGTTCCAGACATGATTTTATCAGTAGTTTTCAAAAGAAGCCATCCATTTTAAAGGAAATATGATTGCTTGGATGAGGGCTGTCAATTTTTACAGTGTTAGCTTTATAAATGTGGAATATGCATGAAAGTATTTTCTGGAAGCAAAATAATGTATCTGTAGCCAATATCCTAGACAACTTTTTACTAAACTAAGTTTTTCTGAGAGCGCTTCTTAGTGTTTAACTTAGTCTTTCTTTTTCCAAAGCTTTTAATCTCCCATTTTACTGGAGGAAAATAAAACAGTGCGCTTTCTAAAATGAACCATTTAATAAGGCAGCGTTCTGGAGCTGAACTAGTAGTGACCATTCACTTTGTAGAAATTGTTCTGATTCTTTTTTCAAAGCTGTACATGCTTTCAACTTAATTAACCCAGCTACCAATATGTAATATTTAATACAGATACATGAATGCAGATCATGTGCTAGGTTCAAGCATTCTTTGTTACCAAAATGAAAAATTGGTCAGGATGTGGTCACCTTGTATCTCTTTTTCAGACCCTTCTCTGTCTAAATACACTTTATTAAATTATGTGTATTTGTTTTGCTATTGCAAAAGAGAGATTGAGTTGGCATCTGTGTGACTGCTTTATTATTCTCATCAGTCTAGACTCCTTCTAGACCTATTTGTGTACCCATCTACTGTCCTTTTGTATTTAAATTACATCATTTTCTCCAGTGGCTTCCACGACAAGGTGCTCATCTATGACTGTAGGCCATTGATAATGCACATGCAATCATGCAATGGCAAGCACTTACTGTTACAGGGATATAGTTACTTGTTTTTTTGTGATGGATCAAGTGCATCGAGGACCCTTCAAAGGAGAAGTCCAGCCAAGTACACCGCTGAGCTCGCAGTTTCTGCAGTATATTAAGTTGCAAGATAAACTGAAAAAGCTCAACATTCTGCGAACGTGAAATTTGGAGACGTCTTATAGGCACTCCCAGCATGTTACTTTACTTCCATGAGGAATGTTGTAGCATGAGGAGCAATGTAAGGGCTGAGAGTCAGGAACACAGACCTTGGTTGTAGTTGTGCCGTTCTGACTGCAAAATGCAATTGATTGTGCACAACAAAAGAACTACCCACATCAGTTAAGTTATGCATATACTTCCATATTTGCAGGCACATGTGCTTTATGATAATTACTGCCGTAGACCATGTGTGGGAGTGTAACTGAGTATATAGGACGCTGCGTGTGAGTTGGGAGGCTTAGGCTGGGTTTCTGGCTCTGCTATGCCAACTTGTTCTATAGGTGATCGACACAGCTTCACAGTTCCTGTTTAAACAAATCTACCCAATCTTAATCCAAAACAAATTTGCTTTTGAGACTGATTTTTTCGGAAGTGGTTCTATTTGGTTGTTTTTTTTTAATGTTTACTTTCTGGGTTATCCTGTTATCTATGGCACCTCAAATTTATTACATAATTTTATATTCAAAAGGAATTTAAGTTGTGGTAGAATGGAGAAGTTCTGTGTCCTAAACATGCAGAAATGAGCTCCAAGGTTAGAATAATAAAAGTTTCAAGGGAGCTTTTAACGTTTGGGATATTGAACTGAAAACGAACTAATGAGTTTCCATTTTCTGGGTGTTGTTTAGGTGGGAAAATATTGTAGTGGCTTTTTTTTTTTGCCTGAGTTAGTTAATCATACTAATATTGGTGGGTTTTATTCTACTGAAAAGACGAGTGTTCTGATTTTAACTTAGGCACTTAGCTAAGACTAGATGTCATGGTTTGATGGTGCTGGGTGGGAGGGCTTCTGCCTGGTCTTCATTCCTCACTGCCTCATTCACTCTGGTGTTTATCTGACCTCTTGGTGGGCTGATTCAGCTTGCAAAGTGGCAGATGACTTGTTTCTTCACTAGTTTTCCACCGGGTTTGTCAGTTGAGTTAACTGATTTAACTGAAACGAGAGCTAGAACTGTGTGGCCAAGGACAGAAAGGAAGGGATGAAGGAGCAGCAAACGTGCTCTTTTTTCTCTTCAGCGAGCTATGAAAGAGCTGCACTGCCTGCCAGCACCTTCAGGGAAGGTCATCCACCTTTATAGAGGTTGTCTACCTGTATGGGAGAATATAAGCACAGATATTAATTTATATCCAAATATGAATGCCAGCGCATTATTTTCTACCACCAAAATTCCCATGTAGACCTAAGGAAACTTATTATCCCCGTCTCCCAGATTTTTAAGTCATTTTTTCAAATGTAATTAAAAGTGGAAAGCAGATTGCTTTACAGGCTGATCTTTAGTATGACCTATTATATTGATCAAACAGGTCCTGTATTGCTATGAAGTTTTTATACTAGTATTTTGGTATCGCTGGAGATGGGATTGGAAGAGGGTTACAATTTGTATTTTGTATTAACATGTGCTTCAGTGAACTCTTCAGTCCAAGCAGTCAGGGCTGTTGCTACTGCAACCTATGTGATGGTATCATCTTAAGTCGTAGGGGTCATGACGTGCATCTCGGTAGATAATTTTGTAGAATCAGTGGTTTTACTTTCCTGTTATTTGCGTACAGAGGTTAGAAATGAGAGCAGGATTACCTCTTCATTGAGGAGTAGTAATTAATATGAAGAAAAATCTGACTTGAATTAATAGTCTCCAAGAACAGCTGGGAAAATCCATCCACACTTGAGAAATGAGAAGTGCATTTACCATTCATGAAGAATAAAATAAATTTACAGTCCTCTATTTTGCTGTGTCTGTTCAGGTTATTTCAAAACATATTGCATTTTGTTCAATAGCATTAAGAACATCTTAGCCATACCCTCACTTTTGCTGAGCTTGCATGTTTCTGCTGATTACATTATACCTATACGTAAAACTGCCTATTTTCCAGTTGTTTTTTAAGGGTGTATTTACCTTGTAGTTGCTAAATATTGTCCTTTGATTCTTGGAACAGCTGTTTACACCTGCTAGAGAGGTAATAATCTGTACAGGATGCAAATAGAATGAGTGCTGGATTGCTACAGAATCCTTTACAATTTATTTTTCCATGATAAGCCTCTATAATAATTGTACATACCTGCTTTTTTAGATAATGTTGCCTAAAAAATCGCTCACACGGGAAACTGTAGACTTAGCATCTTATATAGGAACACTGTAGCTCTGATACTGTCTTCCGTTTCTGCATGTGAAAGACTTACGATGAAAAATGTGAAGCTTGATTGGAAATTCGCAAATGTGAAGGAAGTTCTTAGGATTTCCCTTAATGTCTGTAATGCGGTAGGTGAACCGCTACCTCTTTTTGAGTGCTGTTGCTTTTAAATGTGAAATTGTTTTTGAAGCCTCATCCTGTAGTGAAAATGTAATGGAAGAGAGAAAATCCTCAGCAGCTTGGGTTGCACATCTGTTTCTAAGCCTTCAGTGTAGTGAAGCCTGCTGCTATTTAAGCATTTATTTTATAATGCAAAGGACTATTATTTTATTGCAGTCTGTGTGGTACTTAGTGTAATTTTTACATATGGCTGATATTTTTGAGGGAGACCTCGATGGTAGCCAAGAAAACATCACAACAGGTCTTTGCAGCCTATGGTGGCTTCTCTTCTTGATGAGAATTTGCACTTAGAGGTAAAGTTCTGCCTCACCCTTGCTAAGACTGCATTTGGAAGACATGCACGTGGTTTAACATTAAAAATTTTGCAGGCCAGAGATTGGAAGTGATGGCAAGTCATAGAAATAGATGAACATTTCCTCACTGTCTAACAGTAGGTTAGTGCTAGCATTTCTATGGCTCCTTAGGTGTACTAATATCACCTAGTTTTCTGACTTTTCTATGTGTAAGCACGTGTAATGTTAGGAAGCATCTTTTTTGAAGTAAAAAGGCCTTATTCTATGTTTGATATATTAGAAGTCTCGTATTTCTTTGCTGTGTAACTCCTCTGAATAAATGTTAATGAAAACTAAAATGTAGTCAGGTATTTAAACTGCCAGAGTTAAAATTATTTTAGCCAGAACAAGAGCCCTGAAACATATGCTGGTTATTCAATGCTAATATCCTAATATCTATATTTTTCATGTTTTCTCTTACTGCAGTTTGCAACTGTGTCGCACTCTCAGTGAAAACAAAAGCCATGATAATGTCGGTTTCAGAGGTAAGTTGTGTGTTCGTTTTTTTCTTCAAATTAAATGAAAAGAAAGCCTGGAAACAGTTGATTATGATACCAGTGTATGTATCTGCTTTGAGTGTTCATATACATTGGCAATTAATGCATGCTAAAGGAGAATCCTACAGGTAGCAAGGCAGTGCAGACATCGCACCTAGGTTTGTCTTCAGATGTCATGATGAGAGATTACTTGGACAGTAGTAGCTGGTGTTAAGGTTGGCTAGTATTTGGTTTAAGCTGTAGAAAGTACAATTCCTTTTTACAAACTCAATATACCACTAGATTTTGTTCTAAAAGCAAGTTATGTAAATACTGATACCTGCAAGTGCGATTGTGGACTGCAGAAAGTAATTTTTACATTACCCATGTTACAGATGCTATCCCTTTTGTTAATGAAAAGCACTGTTGTCTTTAAGTTTTAAATCCTTACTTCAGGAAGTCTTTGAAGTTTAAAGAAAAACTACATTTTGATTTACTCTGCAGAATCTATTGGGAGAAAAGCTTCCATATTGCTAAGACAGCAAATGTTGCTGTGCTGTTTAGGTGGTGATTTGAGTTCTTGCTAAAATAGTCATAGGTGATAGTAATAGCGGAGAAGATAATTTATATTGAAATGTTTTGGTTTACAAGTAACATTAAGAAAGAACAATTTGTTTAGCAAAGCAAACGGGCTATTCCCAAAGCTTTCTAAGAATGGTCACCAGATGTTAATTATTCTAGACCAAGGTTGGCAATTCTTACATTTTTTTTCTTGCTGTCAGAATCTAAGAGATCCAGTGCGAATGACTAGATACACACAGTAGCTATTTTGAAGAAATTATTAAGACAGTAGAAAGGGTTGAAATCCTTCTGGTGATGGGCAGAAAAAAACAACCAAACAAAAAATCAACTGAAAATATTTGTAGTCTGGAGTGAGATACAGAGTTGCTGACTGCTGAGAACTTGAGTCCACATGACCAGGATCCTGTTGAGAAGAGTACACTGACACTTGCAATTCTGTCTTTTAGTTCCAGAAAGACATCTGTTGAAGTCCAGTATACCCCAGGCCTGTGAGGCCGGGTCAGGGTTGGCAGTGTACCTGCATAACAAATTCTCTCCACTACGGGAAGGCACTTGCAGAGACACGACAAAGGCCATGATTATGGCTGCTTTGGGTTCATTGTAAATCTTTAAATTTGGTACTTCCCTAAGCTGTGCTGTTGAATTGGCCTTCAAAGTGGTAAGGGTGTTTTACATAGAACTGATATAGGAACCAATCCTGCTATATTCAGGTCTTGTGCAACTAGTGTTCTTTGCCAAAAGCATTGTTACAAGTAAAAGTAACATGTTTCTTTTTATTATCATCTGTATTTAGTGAAATGACAGTAGTCTGCAGGCCCCAAGTTCTTAATCAGTTGGTTTAAATGAAAATGATTATGATCATTGAAAATGCTATTTATTGAGGAAAATGTGGTACAATTGCAAATTGAAAGCATGGAATTTTAATTTTTTCATGTATTAAAAAGTAGATCAACATTGCTGTTTATTAAAGAACAATCCTTTATAAGTTTACCATAGCTGTTTTTGCAAACACCATATTTAACTTTGCAAGATTTTTCTCAAATGCACCTGTGTTTAGTATTTCAGTGTAATATAAGCTTTTGTTCTTTGGTTGTGAGGGAATTCCATAAATAGTAGTAGTAATAAATCCTGGTTAGACATTTTTCCCCAGTTAAATCTTACTTTCTGCTAGAGAAATGGCTTTTGAAAGTACATCTGTTA
The DNA here is from genome assembly GCF_964034855.1 of Anser brachyrhynchus. NCBI lineage: Eukaryota > Metazoa > Chordata > Aves > Anseriformes > Anatidae > Anser > Anser brachyrhynchus. The sequence goes on from NC_137708.1 coordinate 20,825,905, forward strand.
TAAGAAGGTTAAGAAAAAAAAGTTCTGAACTGAAATATATAATATCCACGTGAATTGTAAGTTTTCTGTTAAACCAACTGCAGACTCAAGTCGTTATGCTCAGGACTGTAGTTTTTCATCCCATTTTACTGTTTTTTTGTAAACTCTCAGGAAAGTAGATCATCTCTTACTGCCTGCTTATGCGAAGTCTTAAACATTGATGCTCAGATTTAATGTGTCAGTGTCAGTAAAATCCCTCTCTTCGTGAAGGGAAACATGTCCTCGTTACCTGTCAAGTGTCTGAAGACTACAGTATTCTTGTACACATGGTTTCGGAAGTTAGACCAGGGATTACCTAATGCGTTCTTTAATCATCTGTTTTCTTTCAACAGATATCCAACAGGTTTTGTATGAGCTTGCATGTCATGTTGTCAGAGGAAATCTGAAGCATGATCAAGCCTCTAATGTTCTTGGTGATGTTATAGTAAGTTTATATTTGTTTTAATTGTAGACTTACCAAATATTTAGTCTGTTAAGTCAGAATGCAAATCAAGCAGGATAATATTTGAGAAACGTGTTTTTCACATCTAAAAAGTTGTGCTTGTCAAGTCCTTTTTCTTCATCTCTGGGTGCTTGAAGTGTATGTAGGCTGTTAGGGTTTCTGTTTATTCCCTACTTTTTGTGGTGAGGAGTAGTTCTGTTCATTTTAGCATAAACAAATAAATTTTTTAAGGGCATATGAAGACTGAAGTTTTTCATAAATGATAAAAATAGATTTAACTTGCTTATGCAGCATGGCAGTGATGCCACCTACTGGTTTTTGTAATTTATGTTTCTTGTTTACCGTTTTACTATTGAGATGTCCAAGTCCCATGACCACCATTAAAATAATGCTCCTATTCGATGCTACTGTTATTTATTATTGATGCATCTCTATATGTTGCATATAATATACATACGGATATTTATATACTGTAAGTATACTTTTTAATGTAACTTTTAAAGTTCCTTTCATACATATAGAATGCTAATCCTTTCATCTTCTGCATTTGTCATATTTATTGTAGAAGGATACTGGAAATCACAGGAAGGAAAAACAGCTTTTCTAGAGAAGCTTTAGTGTTGTGACATGTAATTTTTTTTTTCTTTTAATTAAAAGCTGATTCTGATTTATCTGCATCTCGCTGTGAAATTTTTGAGGATTTTTGCTTAATATAGAGGCTTTGACAAGGGCAAATATACCTAAGAACTTGTTCTCCCAATTAGTTATTCCTGAATGAGTGCAGGCCTGTGACAGGGCTTAACTAATTACCCATTTATAATTTAAGAAAAAATAAAACCTGTTACTGGTTTGATGCCAGGTTTAATGCTATAAATCAATTACCCTTCTGTATTAAGCAGAAAGGTACTCAACAGTAGGATGCCTCCTCTAGAGCCACTGTTTTCTTTTATGTAACAGAATAATTTATTTTTTTAAGTGTAGTTGCTGGAATTTCTGTATTTACTATGTATGTTATTTTTCCTTGTTAGGAATTTCGGGAAGACATGCCTTCCATCTTAGCTGATGTATTCTGCATATTAGGTGAGTTGTGTTCCCTTCCTTTTCAGTGTTCTGATAGATTTGGAGAAATGCATGCTTTGTACATCTAATTGCTCACTTCTTCAGGAAAACTCATTAGATCTGTATAGCATTACTTTCCTCTACAAAATGTTTGGTTCTTTCTCGGTGTATCTGTATCAAAGTTCTTAATGTCTTTTCTGCTTTGTTCTGTTACAGTTCCTATATGTTTACCTATTAAAGGCAGTGGAAATTGTTCTGTCAAGAAAAGTTAAAGTAGATAGGTTGGAAGAACATTGGATGCTAGCTAATGGAATCAGTGACTTAATGTAGTTATTGTTCATATAAGTATTTTAAATAAATCGGTGCATAATCTTCTGTTCTCAGAATGCATTCTGTAAATATTTCTATCTGCACTGTCATCGTTAGTGAAATGGAGCTTGTACTAGTTGTGCAGAAACCTAAAGGCAACTGGAATTGCTTGCCAAGTTATTATCTGCAAACTGAGCAGGCTTTAAAGATGTATGCCTCTTGTTCTGGTAATAACTTTCAGATTTTTGTGTTGTATAATGCTGATCCAAAGCTGTTTCTGGCACGTTTTTAGAATTTTAATCCTGAATACTTTTTTTCAGATCATACTTTTAATTTCTTGTTCTATGTCTTTTTGTTCAACACATTTCAGTGAATTTTGCTGTCAGTCTTTTCGTCACAGGCACTGGTTTGAAGGTGTCTAGGGTCCTCTGTGCTGAGACTATATGTCTCTGTTCACAGCCAATTAAATTTGTATGTGCAGCCTCAGTTCTGTAATATTGAACTGATACATTTTGACTATTTCATTCATAATGTTTCACTCTGTATTTGTATCTTTTTTTTCTTTGTAATAGTTTTTATAGTGCAGTATTGTACTGATATCCTTTGCTTTTGAGCTGGGTTAGAAAATTTACTCAGGTTGCTCCTTAAACAGTTTGAATAACTGAAACTAGTGTGTGTCTGCTCCCCCCCCCCCATATTATGTAGACAGCTGCCCTGCATTTACTAGATTTACTAGCAGCAGAGAAATAGTATAACTGGGAGGTAGGTTTACTCTGGGGACAAATGAAATTTGATATGCTTTCTTGCTTATTTTTCCATGAGTTTCCCCTAACACTTTTTCCCCTCTAAGCTGTGTCTGCTGCTACCAGGATTCTTTTTTCCCCCTTTAATGTAGCCTTCTCTCAGTTACTGTGTCTCCATATATAAGAATTTTGGTTCTTGTTTTTATCCTCTAATCTGTATTCCTTAAACTAATTTTTTTCCTCCAGATTCTTCATGGCTGAGATGCTTGGGTGCAGGGGTCCAGACTGATTTGTCATGTCTGTTCCCTCTGCTGCCACCCTGCTACATCATTGTTTTCCAGTCTGTTTGGGCGTCTCTTTTTCTGATTTTTGTTGTTGTCACTTTGTGGGTCTAGTTTTTCTGTGTATTTTTGTGCTCGTGTCTGTACATATTTATTTATTTTTGGTAATGTCTGCCTTTGATTCTTTGTTTACGGAGTTTTCCACTCCTTTTGCAGCTCCTTGCTTCCTGTAATGAAATGTTTTTTTTTTTAGCCACTTTAGGCAGGCATACTTCCTTTGTTTTATGGCCTCTCTTTCCACAGGAATGAATTTCTGAATTGAGTTCAGTCGTTGACAATGCAAAAAGAATGGAAATACAGAATTACAGCTAGTAAAAGACTGCAGACAGCAGTTATTCTGAAGACAAGGGAAAAGAGACTAGAACGATGTGACATTAAAGCTAGGGTCACCCAGTTCTCTTCAGCAATTTGTATTTCTATTTTCTTGCTTATTATTCATTCTTAGTGTTTACCATAAACCTCATTCCAACAAAGAAAGGGAAAAGAATTATGATTATGACATTCCTCTGGTTTCTGTTCTACCTTTCTGTGAGATTTGTGCATGTGTGAGATTTGTCATTGAAATATTACGGGGATCTCAAGGTGAATGAGTAGCTGCAATGTTACAGGCAGCTAGTGTGTTAAAAACAAGCTACTTTGCGTTGTGTCGTCATGAGCATTTATTGCAATAGTTAAGAATAGAAGAAACTTGTAAATTCCGTGAAGGTGACAGAGGCAAATTTCCACAAATAACGTGTGTTTCTTTCTCCTCTTCCTTTCTTCTAGATATTGAAACAAGTTGTTTAGAAGAAAAAAGTAAGAGGGATAATTTTACTCAACTGGTATTAGCCTGTTTGGTAAGTTCAGTTGCACTTACAAATTCTTTTGGTAAACGTATATGCCAAAATCTGTTAAGAAAGAATAGATAATCTTAAAACTACGTTGTTGCAGTTTTGTTTTTTGAGGAAGTCTGTTAAAATGTTTTTAACAACTTGAGGAATTATACACAAAGAAGTATTTTTTTTAGCTGTTTTGTATTGTTGACAAGATGGTTCAGGCTGAACGTGTTTTTAATCTAGTTTAGAAAATGGCATAGGTAGACCTGTTGTTTCATCAGATAGACCAACCTTTGGGTTCTTTTTTAAAGGAATTAACTCACTGAGCTTGTTATTTTCTCCGCTGATTTCAGGAGAAAATTATTGTGTATGTACTGTTGCTTATTGACTACAGTTCATAACGGATGGCTAAGCAGTTTGAATGCTGATAATATACTTTTATTGGAGTCAGTCTATTCCTTCCTATGGATTGAAACTTTTCATTTGTATCTTCCATATTGTTAGTCTGGTCAGGGAGGTCTCCTTAGGTTAGCTTTATCCATCATAGAAAAATAAACTACAATTTAATATATATATATAGGTAACTTGTTCTTCTTGCTGCTGACCTTGAGTTTAGATGCAGCCCAACCTGCATGAAAAATTTACTTTCCCATTTTCAAAAAACATTGTTTTAGTTTTAGTGTTATAGCCATTTGGACCTACAGATTTAATGTAGCTCAAGATTGTAAGATGCAAAGCTGCTTGTATGTGAGTAGTTCATTTAGTTTCCTGTTTTTAATGCAGTGCAAAATATTTAGGGACATCCAGGAGTTCTGTGACCAAACAAACTTCTCATGCAGTAAGGCTGCTGCATTGTTTGTTTAATGAATACTTTTTGGATTGGGGAAGAATATAGCATGGAGACAAGAAATGATGAAGTGAGCACTTGCAGCTATGATACATGCCATCAGAAACAAACACTGTTTCCAGGAATGAGATGTAACACAAGTAACTTTGATCCAGAGTTTTGTCCTGCAATGTGAATTTGAACTTTTAATGTTCCTAAAAGCATGTTTGCTGATTTTTTTCTCGTTTCCTCAATGAGAATTAAAAAAAAAAAATTATAAAATATGTATAAGAGAAGTATTGGGAGAACGCTGGGAATTAGATCTCTTACTAGACTAACTGATTAAGCAGGAAGTGGTTAAACTTTTCCTCTTTCTGCATTTTTCAGCTATGTTAGCTGACTTGGTACTTCTTTCTACATACCTTTATCACATGCGTTATGGGTAGAGTAATATAGTCTAGTTGTTTGAATCCTTTAAGGAAGTAGTTTTGAGAGAGTGTAAGTTTCCTCCCTTCTCAGTTAAACAAATTTTGCTTCTGCAGTACATTTTGTGTTATATTCTCCTTTATGCAACCTACTCTTGCCTTTTGAAGTGGCATTCCTAGCCATCTGGAATAAGCTTGACTTGTAGGAAAAATCAGCGTAAGAAAATAAGGCTTCTTTCAGCATATTGAGAGAGTGGGTTTAAGCTTTGTAATATGCAGTTCTTGTAATAACATCCGTAGATGCTAAGCAGTGTATACTTTGTAACCAGCAGTTAGACTCTACAGCTTGCTTATTCAAGGTGTTCTGTATATAAAGTGTACCCTTGTAAAATTCTAGTTCTAGTTAAATAGTTTCTCAGTTGTATTCACTTCTAAATGCATTCTGCCTCAAACTTAGTGTGAGGGTATATGATATGTATGTTTCTACGTGTTCATGACTGGCAAATCTGATGTGTATTCTTGGTCTTTCTTTAGTATCTTGTATCTGATACTGTCCTAAAGGAGCGTTTAGATCCAGAAACACTGGAATCACTAGGACTTATCAAGCAGTCTCAACAGTTCAATCAGAAATCTGTTAAAATAAAGACAAAGCTATTGTAAGTTTTGGGGTAAGGGTTTTCTAGAGAGTGGGTGGGGAAGGGCAATGCTAATTAATCTGGTAATAATGCTTTCTAAAAAAAAAGCTTCTTGTAATAAAATACTGTTTTTTCTTTAAGAAAAATGTTCCATTGCACTCTAACAAGTCACTGACAATAATAGAACATCATTAGCCCTCTTATATTTCTCAAGCATGTGAATGCTAAAACCTGTTTTAACTTCACTTATTGCTATGACCTTTTCTTTGCTACAGTTGTCCTGTATGTACAGATTAAATACTTAATCTTTCATTTTATTTGTAATATAAATTTATTAAGTATGAGCATATATATCTTTTTGCTGTTACATCAATTAAGCATAGGTATTTGATGTTCCCATAAATAAGCAAAAGCAGTTATGTTAATTTTGGCAACACTCTCTATAGATTTTTGTGAATGTATTTTTTTTTGCATTTGCATCCAATGCTTCAGTCTCTATATTAAAGAAGAGCATTTAAAACTGGAATAGGTCCTTACTCACAGACTGATAAGGTGCTGAGTAGTTCTTCAGCATAGCATGTAAGGACAAGCTTTATTGTTAGTGCTAACATAATCTAGCTTCTAAATGGTCTGCATCTGAAATACAAGAAGAGATGGATCTATTTGGAGAGTGCTTGCTGCCTTGCAGATATTTGTCGTACTGCATTATCTCATTTTTGCAATAGCTGATAAAAACTGCAAGTTCTTGAAAATATATTTGAAGTTAACATTTTATATAGCAAGCTTAATATTCATAAGAACATGAATAAGCTTTCACTGTGGATGTGTTAAACAATAGTGTTTAACTTCTGTTTATTTGCAGTTATAAACAACAGAAATTTAATCTCTTAAGAGAGGAGAATGAAGGTTACGCCAAGCTGATTGCAGAGCTGGGGCAAGACTTATCTGGAAATATCACTAGTGATTTAATCCTTGAAAATATCAAATCTTTAATAGGTAAGGAATTTGTTGGAGGAATATGGGTACTGATTTTCTTAAATGGTCTTGCAACTGTAGAGGGTGACCTTAGACTACTGTTTGAGATCATCTGGGAATCAAATAACATGATACAGGCATGTAGTGTGGTAGTAACGTATTGGCAGACCATCTTCGATTGGATTATGAAATTTGGATGCTCCTGTTTCTTTGGCAAAGTTGATTTTTGGGAATGTTGTGTAGTTAAAAATTAGATACTAAATGTATAGTACAGTCCCAAATGTGACTTTGATCAATTTCAGCAGCTACTTGAAGAGTAGTGTTTTTTGAGGATGTTCTTGATATCTCTTAGCAGGAAGATTAGAAAGTAACAAAGTAATGTCTTTTGCTATTTTAAGGTACTGAACTCAATGCATGAATATCCTTTTAATCTTGAAGGAGCTGAACAACTGGTTCTTTATAAAGAGACATGAGTAGTAAATGTTTCTCCTTTGTCTAGTTCAATTTGTGATTTTTTTTCCATATATCTAAATTTAGTAGTAATAGGGTCACAATAAAATTGCAAAATACATTTGAAACAGGAAATGTTGTGTAATTCTCCATATTTTAGACTTCCTTTTTGCACAAAGAGTTTTATAATATATTAATGTTCGCACCATTTCCTGTTCTATACAGTGCCAGTGCAGTCGTGGTCCAGAAGATGTGCTAGTATTTTATAAAGATAATTTTCCATCTGTCACAAAATTTTGCTTGAGACTGTCAAATCCCTGTAGTAATACTACTTGCTTTGGAAGAGAGCTAGATAATAAGATGGTTTTTGGTGGTTATTACAGTAAAAAATACACATTCAGTTTGAGGAATTGCATAACAGTATTTTTCTGTCTTCTGCAGTTTTAGGATTTGCAGATAGACTTCCTATAAAATGTCCAATTTTCTAAAGTACTGATTTGCAGGAGGTCCTGACATAGTGGAAATAGCTTCTGGGGAAAGAAAGACTGATGTAATTACATAGCGGCGTAGTGGATGTGCATGGATAACGTTTTTTCTCATGGTACAAAGAAGAAAATAGCGTAGATGTGGATTCTTTTGTTATAAATAATAGTATTTATTTTGTGGCAGAAAAAGTTTAGTGAAATACAGATACTATTTCAACACTGGCTTAAGTTGATCTATATCCTTGCTCTTGCTCCCTTAAAATAAACAAGCAGTTCTCCCTATTGCTAGCAGCAATGCTGAATTGGCACGACAGTGTAACCAGATGGGTCAGGATTTAGCTGCAAACTTGAACACTTCTTTGGGGTGTAAAATAATGCTTTGGGTTTACATGGCTCATTGATGCAGCTGCATGAATACGTGTGGCAACACAAGGAGAGAGGAGGAAGTCTGTGCCTTCTGCTGGCACTATGGGATTAGTGAAATTTGTTTTGTACTTCTTAAATGCTGAACTTAAGATGGTAACTTAAAATTTCTGTGTAATCTGAATTGAAAGTCCTGTTGAATGCCTTTTGCCTGGTTTAGTACTAGACACAAGTCAAAATGATCGGTGTATTTAGAGGTGATCCAGATTATTTTGTTGTATGTAATTCTTTTCTGTTAAAACTTCGCCTTGATTAAATTTTAAAAATTAATGCATTTGTAGATTAGTAACAGAATGAAGATGAGAAGTAGTGATATTAAGCTTTTCTACTGTTCTTTTCCACTAGGATGTTTTAACCTTGATCCTAACAGAGTTTTGGATATTATCCTGGAAGTCTATGAGTGCAGGCCTGAGTATGATGATTTCTTTGTACCACTGATAGAGTCGTACATGTACATGTGTGAACCACAAACTTTATGCCATATCCTTGGGTTCAAATTCAAATTTTATCAGGTAATGTATTTCTTAATTATCTTCATCATTGGTTGGTTATGTAATGAACTGCAGTCAGTGATAACAGACATCTGCTGTAGTGTTTTTAGCATGGAAATTAATATATGTTGTAGAATTCCAGTTTTAAAAGCAATAATTTCATTATTTGAATAGAATTTTATAATGTATTTTTGAGGAAAATGCTTTCAGCTGCCTGTCTTGAGTTATGGTCAGTCAGCAATCTTGATCATGACACCTTCCATTTGAAGGTGTATAGTTATATAAGGACTGGCATTAACGAAGAAACTGTACCTTATAAATAAAAGACTTGTCCACAGGAGTAGAGAGCATGTTTGCAAGGTGGTTAATATTTAAGAGAATATTCGAGCAGATTTTTGAAGTATGGTATAGAATTGCATACAAGCACCACGAGATGTGGAGATAATTAAATCTTACAATTTCTGAAAAATCTGATTGCTTATTGCAGTTAAGTCTAGCTATAAGGCAATATGGCTTTGGAGTAGTAGCAGGTGTAACTGACATGGCAGCAAGGGGAACAGTGTTGATGAAATTTCATTTGTTTTCATGTCTTTTCCTTTCTTTTAAATTTGTAATCTTGTGTTCTTTAGGATCCAAGTGGTGAGACGCCTCCTTCCTTATACAGAGTTGCTGCTGTGCTGTTGCAACATAATCTGATAGATTTGGAAGATCTTTATGTCCATGTAAGTGACAGTGCTACTTGGTCAAATGCCAAAACGAAGAATTATTTTTTAAAAAGTGTGCTAGATATCTTGTCCTATTCCTAAAGCTTAAGACTCATGACATACCTTGTAGTACCTGTGTATGTACATTTAATATCCTTTAAATTTCCCAACACTTTGTAATGTCACATATTCAAACAAGCACACACTGAAGTATTAAAGAGGATAGGCCTTCTTTGAATTATCTGTGTAGTATCTTCCAGGTTTGTTTAACCTCCTGCCTGGATTAGGAGACGGGAGGTAAGTGATAAGAGATTGGTTTTAAATGCCTTGAGTAACCTTCCTCAAAAACTAGACCCTTGGAGTGTTTTCACTTTTGAAAATTTTTGAAGAAAGTGATAGGATGATTAACAGCTTACCTTTTTTTAATAGTATATTTTTTAAAAACTCATATATACATATTCACGAATCTGTCTGTAATTTAACCTACAAGAATTCTGAATTGTTAGCCTGCAAGAGCAAAATGAAGTTGCACGTTCAGATTTAATCTGAGAGATTTATCCTCTCCAGTCTGGCACTCTGTCAACCAGCCAGCATACTAATTTGACGGATGGTAAACAGAATGTTAGAGTTATCAAAATATTTTTACATTATGCACCAATTTTTAATTTCAGAATATCCATATATTTCAAGGCTCTTAAGTCTTCCACTGAAATCAAGCAAATGAGCTCTAATTACAGCTATGGAAATTTTGGAGTGTAGTTCTGCTGTTAATTTGTGTGGCAGTTAATAGCGTCACTCACAATCTGACTTGTCAATTACTGTCTCTGGCTTCATTATTTTTTTGGCTAAAAATATGTCAGGTGGAGCAGGAGTGGGAGTGAGTATCTCAAATAATCAGCGTGGAGGGAGGAATGTGTGATGGTAATGCTAGTTTGTTAAGGAATGTTGGTGAGGTTACAAAATGAATGCCTCGATTCAGGTTAAGAAGGCCTGTGCAATCTCAGCTGGATCCTGTATAGGTATTTGTGTTTTTTGCCAGTCTCACAGTGGGAACGGCCCCTGCATCTATTTGTACTGCTCACCTTTAGTCACGTTGATTCTCAGCCTCATTTGCAATCTGCTTTCATTCCAGAATTTTCTCTGCCAGTCTCGGTGTCTATCTTTGACTGCGTGTTTGGCATGGCATTTTCCTCTTCTCAGTCAGGCTTAATTTCATGTGATATGAGAGTTTCATGAAGATAATTAACATACAGGTGCTGAGCATTAAGTGGTATATATTGTGCAGCTTCTGTGCAGCAGCAGCTGTCAGGCTTACACTTTACATCAAGAATGTCCTTGCTCCCCTGCCCCACAGTCGTACAAGAACCGTTGTTTGCTTTTATTTATGCACACAGGCATGTACGTAACAGGCATTAGGTCCTATAGATATGATTTGTTACTTTTCATTCCACTTTAGGTATTTCTTGGTGAATCTTAATAGATTATTTACATTATTAAGTGACAAGGGTGTAACTCTTTAAACCTTTCCAGGTGGGAGAAGAAAGAATCTGAAGTTCTATGTTTTTGGTGGAAAAAGGGGAGCTTATGCAACCAGTTTTTGGGAGGAAAGTGAACAATGTTATTGTTCATCTGTCTTTGATTTCAGAAGTCTGTTAATAGCATGCTTCCTTGTTGGGATTATGATAACAAGAAAAATCTTCCAAGGAATGTTTTATCTGATTAGTATTGAGGAAGGACACAAGTGTGGCTTGGGCCTCTGGTGTTGAAAAGCAGGAGTAGCTAACTTTCATTTTCAGAAATCACGTTTGTTCTGTTTTCTTAGCTTCTTCCAGGGGATAATGCCATCATTGAAGAACACAAGCGAGAGATAGTGGAAGCTAAGCAAATCGTCAGAAAACTTACAATGGTTGTCTTATCCTCTGAAAAGACTGAGGAAAAGGAGAAGGAAAAAGAAAAAGAGGAGGAGAAAACTGAAAAGGTTAGTGTCTGTGAGTAGCTTCTTTTCCAGGAAAACAACTTTAAACGGAACATAGTCATTGTCATGAAAATATATTTTTTTCAAACAAATATAAAAATACAGGTATCCAAGTATCTGTTCTTGGAAGGCTTTGTCTATCTTCTGATAGCACTTGATTTATGCTAAAAGTTCAAGCATGTTCTTTGGGATTTGTTCTGGATTTCTGTACGTTTTAGGCTTTTGGTTCCTTGTCTAATTAATTAATATGATTCCTCCTTTTTGTTGTATCAGCTCCACAGTGTGTGTACCGGCATTCATGTACTTGAGAGTCTTTTAAAAGCTTTGTCTTCTAGGTCTTACGTTGTAATCGTAGTTGATACCTTAAGGATGCAGACATAAAATGCATTCTTTATTTCTCCCAGTCAAGAATTGGGATGAAAAAAATTGCCAAACTTAAGAATGCTAGTATAATTAGCCTCCACTGTAGAAAAAGTTTTAATTGTACATATTCTATGGAAACTGTCCTTTGTGCTTTCCATTAGACCTGTATCTTTGTCTGTGTCAGTGTATACTTATTTAAGGTGCTACTGTGTCATGTCTTGTCCATGTTGCCCTAGGTCTAACTTGCTTCGTTGTTTTTAAGCTTAGCAGTTATTTTAATTTTTGGGGAGCCTGTTTTCCTCTTCATTTCAGAGTTGTAACCACTGCTGAAATACCCTTTTTTTTTTTCAAAGGTAAAAAAAAATTGCTACTTTCATTTGATAGTTTGAATAATGGAAAGGGTGGACAAGTCCATCAGTATTGATAACTCCTGCTCTTAATGTTCTGTATCCTTCTGGGTTCATTATATCCAGCTGTTTTGTCTACTTATTCTCATTTGTTCTACCTTACCTTGATTCTCTGCATCTCTGACCTTCCTTCCTCCTCTTTTTTTTTTTTGCCTAGCTTGAAAAATCTAATTTCTTTCTTGTTCCTTAGGCAGCTGATATAATCACCGCTCTCTGGTGCTCAACTGCAGTCACATCTGCTGCTTAAACTGATTCCTTTCACTAGCTTTAATTTTTGACCTCTTTCCCCATTCATTATCTCTGTATTGCTTTTTATTAAACGACATTGCTTTGGTCTGTCTTTTCTACAGTCAGATGAGCTGCCTGGCCTTTTCTGAAGCTCACATGTCATAACGTTCTGATGGAAGATCGAACTCTCGATTGGACATAGGGAGCATATACATTGCTCAGTAATGTCAGAAGAATTAAGAGTGTGTTCTTGTGGCTAAGCTTTATATTTAAGAACTAGGGAATTTTAAGCTCTACCAAAAACTGCAACATTTTTTGAAGCATTACAGTGATGAGTAACAAAGTCAGAGTCTGTGTGGTGGGAAGATAAAGAGCTGTACCTAAGCAATTTCTCTGACTCTGAATTTCTCTGAATGCATGCTGTTTCTCAAAAGGCTTGTTTCTGTAATAGTGTTTTTGTATGTTAGCTATGCAATTCGTAGCAATGAGGAACGACAGGTTCCAGCACCGTTGGCAGTCCCAGCATGAGTGATTTCTATCCAGTATGCAGTCTTAACATACTATTTTTGATATGGTACTGTGAAATACATGCCTGGATAAGGGAGAAAAATGTTTAACAATTACTGGCTTAACTATTTTTTTAAATTCGTGAAGTTCTGTCCTTTGTAAGTAAAATGTATTATTGTCTCATGACTCTTAATATGAATAGTGTTGTCAAATGCATCATCTACTCTTGCCTTTTGGGATGCATTTGGTGTAACCAAATAATGGTGAAAACAGACAGAGAGGGAGATAAAAATTCTTGAGGTCACAGAACTCAACAGTATGATGAGATTTGACAAAGTCTAGACCGACTCTTTTCTGTCATATGTGCTTTTGCTGTTGGAGAGTATGTTACAGAAGAGCACGCTTATTTAAGGACAGACACGGTCAAGCAGTGTGTATATGTAAGCAGTGCCTGCTTTGGAAATGAAGCAATATTCATTTCCATAGAAAGACTGTGTGACCTGAAACATGGATTCTAATACAGTAGTAATCACCTAACAAGGCAATTTGGTAGTATCAAACTTTATTATGGTAATACCAATTAAATAATTACGACTTTTGATATTTTAAACAACATGACTTCTAAGAAGTCTGTAATTTTGAGTGTGGGTTTCAAGCTTCCTGCTTATACTGAACAAGGAAAAGTGTTTAAATGCTTCAGTGAAGGATTAGTGTACCCTTTTGTTAACACAGTATAGATTGACTTTAAAAATACAAGCCCTGGCGTCAGAGGAACTTTGGTACTGCATGGTAAGGAGTTGCATGGTGAAGTAATACTAGTGTATGCATTTCTGTTTGCACATGTACCTTTTCCATCTTCAAGAGGCTGATTCTGTTCTGATGTATGGATATGTATTTTTCTTGAAGAAAAAGTGAAGCTTCATTACTGTGTGATTTCAGTATGAATATTGTGAATATCTGTGCATTTTTTGCTCTGAAAATTTCCTCTGCTTGTTGTTACATACTATACTGTTCGATGTTTTCATAACTATCAGAAAAACACAGTTGTTTATAACACTTACAAGTGTTATAAACAGTTTTAAAAGGAAACAAAGTCCATGCAAACGATACATGATTTAAATTTAATTTTTCTGTAGTCTTGCACTTAAAACTAGATTCTTCTAGAGTAGGTGTCAGTGTGAAACTTAGGATATGAGCAAACTAAGAGACAAGGAAGTTTGTTTTTAGATCTAGTTTTGCTAAGTACTTTATTTGGAAAAAAGTTAAGAAATTCATATTTTCAATCCAGAGTAACACACTGTGCCAAGGATTCTTACATGCTTGCTTTGTTCTTAAAATGTCATGTAAAGAAGCAACCTGTAATAGATTGTGACATATTGAAAAGTACGTGATCAGACATATTTCAGAGCTCAGTGTCTTTAACTTCATTCTTAAGTTTTTCTTTAGGATGTTAGATTCTAGGTGGACTGGTTTATTATTGCTTTTGAACTGTTCTTGTTGCGTAAATGTCTAGCTGAATTTTATGTTTTTACTTTATATATAATATATATAAACTAGTATTTAGTCTGCATAATATTTTTCTGGAATTTCTTGTGGACTACAGCTGTGTGCTACTTAAGGAAAAATATTAGATTTTATGAAAAGACTTTGATTAATTGTTCATTTTCTTGCAGCCTCCTGATAATCAGAAGCTTGGTTTATTGGAAGCTTTATTAAAAATTGGTGATTGGCAGCATGCACAAAGTATTATGGATCAGATGCCTCCATTTTATGCTACTTCACATAAGCCTATTGCAATTGCCCTTTGCCAGCTTGTGCATGTGACAATTGAACCTTTGTACCGCAGGTAAAGTAAAAGCTAGATTTCTGTTGCTAAAGAGTGGGAAAACTACATAAAGCTTACAAGCATGAATTCACTAGTGAGCCTAACTGTATTTGTGTCTAAATATTTTTTTCATGCAAAATGCCTTACATCTTATTTTCAGGGTTGGTGTACCAAAAGGGGCAAAAGGGTCACCAATTTCTTCTTTGCCAAACAAGAGAGCACCAAAACAAGCAGACAGCTTCGAAGACTTGAGAAAGGAAGTGTTCAACATGCTGTGCTACCTTGGTCCTCATCTCTCCCACGATCCCATTTTATTTGCTAAAGTGGTGCGCCTTGGAAAAGCATTTATGAAAGAGGTTAGTAAGACAAAAAAAAATAAACATTCCCACATGTATGTTGAAGACTTGGTCATGTGACCTGTTTTAAAAGGCTACGAAGTTTTTGTTCTGAACTTCATTGGAATATAATTAGAAGCTCAGACAGAGGCTAGTGAATTTTGCTACCTTTCTGGCAACTTGCTCTTTGATTAACTATTTTGTTTTATTTTCCAAGTCAACAGTAGAGGTTTCTCTCTATTTTTTTATTAATATCAGTTCTGAGAAACTTTGGAATTCAAAGTCTTTGAAATACCTTTTTATTATTAAAAACAAAACAAAAAACCTTGAAAACCACTATATTTCCCGGCTTTTAATTTTAACTTATGAAGTGAAGCACTTGATGATTGGTTGATTTAAATGGTATTCAAGGGGGGAATTTTCAGTTTTAAAAGTTCAAATAAAAATACTGTTGATTTTGGCTACAGCTAAAAAATATTAGAATGTCCGAAGTGTACATTGTCAACATACCTAGCTGAGGGGTAGCTGTACTTGCTGTCCAGCTGTATTTGGAGATGTGCAAGTAAGAATGTAGATAGATGTTAGGATTGAAGTTGTTTTTATTTAACTTAACAGATTTTGAGTTTTTTTGTCCTCAGTTTCCAAAATTCAAGGATAGGGTAACAGAGCCTACAGTAAGTTTGACTTCCTAGTAGTCTTTGTTATAAATCATGGTAACTTAAAGCATTTTTATCTTTTTCCTACTTCTTCCTGCTTCTTTGTCTTTCCATGAGGTATAATTTCCAGCATCTTCTCTTCCAGAACTATGAGATTCCCTAGTGGCTAATACTCCTGTTTATTTCTTGCTGCCCTGTGAGAAGAGTGGTGTTTGAATGATACACTGTATTGCACTGACAGTGCAGTTAATGTGGAAATTATAATTTCAAGGGAGTAATTCATATTACTGCTGTCAGCAGACTATCAGGATGACTTTGTAATTAAGTTCAAGTACTGAAGATCCGTGAGACCTTGTTTCTTTGCGGATGCGGGCAATAGAATGGAGATTACTTGGTTATAGTTTGATTTATATATTTATATATACATACTTGGATTACAAATAATATAAATATAGTAGTTCAATGTGTTCATGACAGGGATGAGCAACATCTTAGCTATTTGCTTTAGGTTGGAACTACGAAGAAATTCATCAGTGACAGAATGGTTAAGGTAACATAGGGAAAGTTATTTTTAATGCACTACTGCCATCAGCATGTTCTAGTTAAGAAGCCTATAACATACAGTAGATATATAACTGGAGGTGATCTGACTAAGTTAACTCAGTAGTTTAAAATTTAGACTACTAACATTGCACTGCAGCTTTTGTGCTCAAGTGTAGCTTTAAGATAATCATGCACTTACTGATGCGTTAGCTTACTATGCGTTTTATGGTGAGTGGAACAAAAAAAGAAATGTATAATTATGACTAAAATCTTGAGAGGGTATTATTGTGAGAGAAAGATGGGGGAAAATAATCTATAGCTGTTGGTAACTTGTGTTGGAAGTGCGGTTCTTTTTTAGGTAGAAGTTGAGGTGTGTTTATTCCCTATTTCCAGTAAGAAAATTGAGTATTTCATATATATTAATAAATTTCCTTGATGCTTGAGTTATCTCTTTTTCAACATAAGCATTCAGTGTCGCTACATATGTAGGCAATATATTTCATTTATTTGATTTTTTGTTCGAAGAAAATACTTTTCTATTTCTCTATTGATTCTGCTCACAATAATAGCTCTCAAATACATTAATATTTTTTTCTTTAGAAGCTCTTGGTAAACTCCATTAATAATTACCAGTTTCACCAAGGAGTTTGTGTAGCTAATCTTTGGGTATACTTTTTATTTCTTATTAACAGTAAATCCTATTGACTGATAAAATGTTGTGCTTTGATTTGTTTGCCAGGAACTTTAAATTTATACCAAAGCATAGTATAACATATTGTTGCTGAACTGCCCACCAGATTGGGGTTCAGGCATTTTCTGTTCCATAGTGAACTTCAAGATATATATCTAGATGATTCACTTGCAAACAAGTACAACTAAATACAGCAAGCTTCCATGTGAAGCTAACACTTCTTTTGGTTACCTCCGTAGGTCCTGTAAAGTTGTAGTTGCTGATCTTGGATTGTAGGAGATCAGTCTTCATTTTTCAGGGTTTTTGGGGGAGACTAGAACACATTATAGAACACATTATATCAGGAAGGTAGTTTCATGAGCCATGCGAGTGTAGTGCTGAGAATACTCTTAATTCACTCTGAGTTGCTTTTAAAAGCTGTTGAAAATAAGAGAAAAATTTTTTTCTAGCAGGATGGCATCTGATTTTGGATTGTTAGAATGTTTCTAAATAAGTGATTTATTCATTTCATGTTGTATATTTTGCAGTGTTTTCTAGAACAAATGCTGATATTGACAGTCGATCACAATTTTAGTACCTAGTTATGAATTTAGATAAAAGTATGTTTTAGAGAAGGTGAAATCTTGGTCAAGTGCAAATGTGTAACTTAGAGTCAAAATTTTACATTATGATGATAGACAAGATAGTAATGAATCTTATGTTCATGGTAAGTATTAAATGAAGTAAAAGTAACTTTATAACCGTGATGTTTTTTCCACAAATGGATCAAATATCAGTGGTTTTCACTTTTCCCTGTATTGTATAATTTTTTTCCAGAAGAACTATTAAGTGTATATCCTATGGATTTTTAGGTGTAATAAGGTGTATTTTAAAGCTTTGGGGGTTGCAAATGTTGCATGCACAAACGGCATAATGGACCAGTGGCAGTGTTTCTGCATGTGGCTTAGCTGTGTCCTACACCCAGTTCAGAGATGATGAAAGTAGGTATGAAGAGATTTAGATGGAGGAGGAAGAGGCCATATGTGAAAAGATGAAAGCACTGCAGCATGTAGCATTGAGAGCATACACTGCAGCAGATGGTGCTAATGAAGATTGGGGAGGATATGTGTAGGTCTTTAGATGTCCTTCCACCCACTAGGCCTGCAACTATTTTAATGCTAACAAATCTGGAAAATTAAACATTTACTAGGCATGTGGCCCATTAGGTGTGTGCTTTTGCTGAGGTAACCTTGTTCTGAAACTGTTATGTTAATTATTCTGAAATTAACATCATTGTCTTTGTTATAGTTTCAGTCTGATGGAAGTAAGCAAGAAGATAAAGAGAAAATGGTGAGTTTCTTAAAGACTTCTGATCTGAAAATGAACGTAACATTTCTAGTAGAGCTAATTTCTAGTAGAGCTAATTCTTACGTATTTCTTGGAAGAGCTTTAAATGTTCTAGTGATCTCATTCCTCCTGCACACTGCTTTTATTACATATTTTAGTTCAGTAAAATGGCAGTCTATTTGTGGAGGTGAACTTGTGTTGTAAATTTTACTTCTCTCATCTTTTGAGGAGGAAGGAGTTCTTATGAGAGTTTAACTGAGACTAAATTTTTAATAACTGTGCAGCCTTTCTTCCTCTGTAGAATTTAATTCTTTACCAAACGTACACTGAAGACTTGTCTTGGTTTTATAGGCAGGTTTGAGCCAGTCACAGTCTTTTTTGAATTGCTGTGGGTTTTCCTCTCTCCCCACAGATGCCTCACAATTAATATTGTTCTAATAGCCTAGTGCATTCTACTACCAGTTGGCTTAGAATCAGGTAGAGCATCTCTGTCACATAAATACACTGTCATAGTGGCATCTTGTATTTTAAATAATTTATGCATAAGAGCATAGAGAAATGAGAAATTAGAAGTAGGGTAGGTACTTCCACTACAATTGGTAATTTTTGTTTATCGGCTAACTCACTAACTTTTGCCCTGGGAGGTTGTGGAGTCTCCTTCTCTGGAGATATTCAAGGCCCATCTGGATGCCTACCTGGGCAGCCTGCTCTAAGGAACCTTCTTTGGCAGGGGGGTTGGACCCTATGATCTTTTGAGGTCCCTTCCAACCCCTTCGATTCTGTGAACTCGAGATTGGCCACAGTGAAATCCAGGTATCCCACTGAGATCAGTCTTCTTATGAACAGGCAAGTTTTCAGTATAAAGTTTGTGTAGTTTTCAGCAGGTTCTTATTACTTCGGTTTCTCACTTGTCATGATTTCCTGACTTCTTGAATCATGGCAGAGAGGAAAAAAATCTGAACTGTTTCTAAAAGCACTAATAATTAGAACTAATTGAGCTAAGAGTTCAATTTGATCAGAATCACTTTAGATTTTGAACTTACTAACTGTGGGGTAACATCAGCTGTGATCCATGGCCTGCAGATGAGTCATGCAGTCTTCTGCAGATGATTGCTGTTCTGTAGGCTTTGTTTATCCCATTCTTTCTTAGCCCTGAGAAAGTTTCTCTGGGTTAAAAGAGAACCATGTGTTTCAGGGAGACAGTTGTAGACTGAGTCTGTCCATCTCCTGTAGGAGATTGTCATGAATGTAAAGTGAGACTCAGAAGAAACTGCCAAGTAGTGCATTAACTGGTCTGTTATGCCTCACTAGAAAGGAAGTGCAGCTTAGAAGTGAGTAGAGTGCACAGTTGGGAATTAGTTCTGACTCCTAAGGCAGTTGGATCCATGACCGAGTTACCTGTTGCAAAGAAATCTTGGCTGGAGACATGGATAGCTGCTCGTACATGGAAGTGCTGGAAAAACACAAGGACTATTTCTTTTTTAGTATTTATATATTATAATGTAGGATGTGATACCATATTAAAGATTATGCTCTCTTGAAATTATTATTTTTTTTTTACATTGTGGTTATTCTAATAGCCACAGAAACAGAAACTTTAGAAAACTGTCCAAATGGGAAACGGAAGTTTAAAAAAAAAAAACACAAGTTTAAAAAAAAATAGTTGATATTGAAAAACATGAAAATTGTTACTGTGTGCCTTGGGAACACATACAATGCCTTTAGATTTTAACCTAGAATTCTGAAAATTTAAGTAATAGCAAGGAGTACCGTAATACATTGAAGTTAGTTGCCCAAATCTATTTTCTGATGTTGCACTTCATGCAAGTCCCTAATTTATTCATTTTTATGTATTATTTGATTCTATAATATGAATATAACACTTGGAAAAATGTCAGCTACTTTGCAAAAGACTTCATACAGGCAAAAAAAATACTGACAGCATATGTGGTCCTTGATTTAAGAATATCTCACATCGTAAGTCTTTTATTAGCTAAGTCCTTTTAGACTTTTTTCTTGTTTAAGAAGTCATAATTTTGTGGCAAATGTGCAATTCATGTTGTTTTTGACATACATGGTAGTTACCCTGAGTTTTTTGTCTTTATCTCAGGAGATACTGTTTAGCTGTTTGCTGAGTATTACTGATCAAGTTTTGCTTCCATCTCTTTCTTTGATGGACTGCAATGCATGCATGTCTGAGGAGTTATGGGGAATGTTCAAAACTTTTCCATATCAGTACCGGTGAGTAGAATAACTTGTTTCTGTTCTTTGGAAGTGGCCTCTTATAAACCGTGAATACTAAAAATAGTTTTCCTTTTATTTTTCAAGGTACCGTCTTTATGGACAATGGAAAAACGAAACCTACAATAGTCATCCACTTCTAGTGAAAGTTAAAGCTCAAACCATAGACCGAGCCAAATATATTATGAAGTAAGTTGTCTAATTCCATAAATTATCAACTGTGGTGCAGTGTATTGCATCTCACCAGCTGAAGAAGAAAAAAAAAATACCTTGACAAATACTTTCCTTTTCTAATGACAATCCTTGTTTGTAAAATATTTAATGTAGTGTGCTTAAAAACTGTAAAATAAGTAGTGAAATGGACTAATTTGTCACCAATAAGGGTATTTCATCTGCGAAATGACCCATTAAATGTTTTTAAAACTTTTTCCATGGATATGCTGCTGTTGATAAACTGCTTTGCTTATGGGAATGTCCTGAGTGCAACAAATTTTCTCTGTGTATGGAGGCTCTTTAATCCCAACAGACTGAAAAGTCTTGTCCCAGTTTCTTTTTCTGTAGTTTTCATAGCAGAGCAATAAGTTGAATTGAATGGAATGGTTTGTTTTCATCTTAAATTGTTTGAGCTTGCATGAAGATTTACCTTCAATGTGACATCTCAAGAATTTGGATTCTCTTTGTATAGCTTGGGCTAAAAACAAACTTTTTCTTTAATGGCAAGACAATAATTGCTACATGGGCAAGACAGAATAATTGTTACTGGCTAAGAGACTTCGGTCTTGCAGATGTGAAATCTAGATAGGATTATGATTCTCTTTTCTGACTTGGAGCATAGCTAGAGAAGACTATGGAAGTGTGTCCCTTCTTGTACAGTGAATTTCTATTGGGCAGGTGAGCCACACTGCTGACAGTTAAGATTGCTATGAAAAGCCAATAAAACTAAGGTAAAATTGTTTGTGTATGATCGTTTTGGCCAAACTCTTTAAAGGTGTTATGCAATTTACAGTATTGTTCCTTTTCCAGGTAGAGAATTGAGACAGGAAACTGAGATAATTTGAAAGTTTGAAGTACAATTTAAATAGAACAGTGTAGTTCTCAAAAACCTTGCTACATACCAAAATCTCTGCAGATTCAGTTACAATGGATTTCTTCATGTTGGAGCTGTTCATGGAAGCTGTGTACAGAATATAGACCATTTTGAAAATTTTGACGAAGTACTAGAGGTTGTGATGGTGTTATACTGTTGTTATCACTGAGGCAGAAATGGTGCTTAAACATCTGTGGGGTGTGAACTGGAGACAAGTGAAACTAAAACTGCTGAGGTGTTGCCTTTCTACTTTAATATTAATGTGTACAATTTACACTCATGTATCAACTTCAGATTTAGTGTTAAGCTTTTATCTTTATTAAGGAATGATGTGGAAGTAAAACAATAAAATTAGTGAGGGTGTGGGGGCTTTTTTGTTTTCAATAAACAGGGCGATGAATACAAAGTGACTGATCTGTGGCTAATTTAAATTTGCATAAGAAACTAACAGTGTTACGGGCTGTTTTTGTAAGCTGTATCTGTCCTGTTGACAACTTCAAAATGCAAGGTGCTCAAAATTGAAACTAGAATTCAGCCCATAGTAACATGGGGACAACAGGTTTGTTTTTTTCTTCTACACGTTCTAGGACTATAGGCTTCAGATTCCTAGAGGAATAATATTTCTATGCTTAGATTTCTTAAAAAGTGCATCTTCTGTTGAGGATTTAATCATTGCAACTAATAAAGCTCTTCATTGGATCTAGCCTGTTCTAATATTCTTTTAGCTTTTCCATTGCAATAAAAAATGTTCTCTTTTACAGGCGTCTAACTAAGGAAAATGTGAAACCCTCTGGAAGACAAATCGGAAAGCTCAGTCACAGCAATCCTACGATTTTATTTGATTATGTATGTAGTTACATGTGTTTAAAGACTTTTATCCTAACTCTAGATATTTGAGCATTAGAAAACACCTGTGGTCTTGATGAGAAGGCAGTTCTATTTTCAATTTTTTTACTTTTCTGATGCAAATTTTGAAGTGTGATATTTGCTGTACTATAGAAACAAAGACCGAGATATTAAATGTTGACAATAGCTCTTAAATAACTAAAACTGCACTGAAAATTTCATTGCTTCTGTATATGAGTGAAGTATTTAATTTGAGACAGCTGAGGTAGATCTGAGGTACACAGATGTGCTGATCAGGTTATTCAGGAATGATACACCAGATTATTTATCTACCAATTGTTATTTATAAGTTTAAGTATTATTTTTTGTATTTATTGTTAAGTATTTTTTCAGTATTAACTTGAAGTGTAACTATGTCTGTGTATTAAATCATGTAGCAAAGAACATACTAAAATTTGATTAATACAGTTTACTTGTATTATTTTGTGAAATAGTTTCTTTTTGGTAGTCTTAAAATAGCTGTAAGTTTCTGTTGCTGCTTTAGGGTCTAGGATTTTGAGAGGTCTTAGAAAAAACAAAATCAGTGAAATGTTTTTGCGATTTTTATTTTCTGATAGATTAAAAGTTAATATTGTCAAATTTTAAAGAAAATGCTAATATAGAATTCTTTTTTTAGAATTTAGAGATGCTTTGTCTCATATTTCTAAGTATTTTGAGTAGGTTTTGAAGATGAGTGTCGCTAAAAGGTTTTGGTTTATTATGTGAAAGAGAAGGTATGCTGTTTGTTCTCCAGCTTAATGTGTCTTTTTCTAACTTTCAGATTTTATCACAAATACAAAAATACGATAACTTAATAACCCCAGTTGTTGATTCACTGAAATACCTCACTTCACTGAATTACGATGTCTTGGCATGTATCCTTTTATGTAAATTAATACATCTGGTACTGATATAGTTGCAGTTGTAGATGCATTAAATCTCTTCTTTGTCAGTAAATACTGTTTGGTTGCTGCTTTTTGCTGGAAATTTTAGTGAAGTTTTGGAATACCTTTTTACACTTACAGGGTTACAGAATACTCTCTACTTGTTCTACACTACTTTCATACTATGAAAATTACACTTTATTTTGAAGTTGATTTACTGTTTTTGCACCCTTCTTGAAGGCATAGCAAACCTGTAAATAGTGGGTTAAAGATTTTAAGTTACCGTTTTCATGATTTTTTTTTTAACACCAGAGCTATATGTTAGTGGATCCCTTGTATCATGCTTTCTGTACTTGTATATCATATTCATACATTACAAATTGTGGAGCTGGAAAAAATGTCTGTATAGCTTTTGTTTTGACAAAAGGAGGAAAAATATTCTCTTTAACTCCACTAAAGACTGTATCATTGAAGCACTGGCAAATCCCGAGAAGGAGAGAATGAAGCATGATGACACTACTATTTCAAGCTGGCTTCAGAGTTAGTATTTTTATTTTATTACATTAACATTTAATACTTCACTGTCACTATGATCTGCCATGCTATTGATTGTTGTTATCAGTCTTTCACTTGGATCTGCCAGCTATTTTTTTGAACAGAAAGCTGGCAAGTTTAATCAATGGAAAAACATTTTTCTTTGTATTACAAAAAAATACACATTGCCGATGTTCTATGTGTATTTGTTTAATACTTATATATATATATATAATGAGATTCATTCACAGCTTCTGCTTCTCTTTGCTTTAGGTCTGGCTAGCTTTTGTGGTGCTGTTTTCAGAAAATACCCAATTGAACTTGCTGGCCTACTTCAATACGTAGCCAACCAACTGAAAGCTGGGAAAAGGCAAGTCTTGCACAACTGATCTTCATAAACTCCATTTTCACAATGTCTTTTTTGGATGTTTCTTCTGCTGATATATAGCACTCAATTAGTAGTTACTCTAGTAGTGGTAACGCTCCATTTATATTACTAGAAATGTTAAGAAGTTTAAATAGAAAAAAGAATAATATGTTTGCTGGATTTTTCCTGAACTTTTATAGCTGTGCTGTGTTACTATTTGAAGCACTAGTCTTTCATCTGTAACTTATTTTAATAGAGTTTTCTTGCCTAACCAGGCAAAAAAAGCCCTCCTGGTCTGCAATACTGTTGTAGAAATTATTGTCCGTTATTTAAAAAAAAAAAGAGGGGAAAACCAAAACCATCTATGATACAGAAGGATGTGATTGTTCAAACTTCAGATTTTTCTTTCCTGTAATGTCTTATCTGTAGGGATCTTTTAAGATTTTTATAGTGTTTTAAATACTTTGATTTATGTAATGACTGTTGAATTGCTTCTTGGTACATCAGTATTAATCACTCAAATTTTTTTTAAGGTTTGCAATTTGAGTCTTTTATGTTCTTCTGTCCTTCTGCCATCATCACTTAGTATTACTGCTTCCTTATTTAATTAATTTTAATGGATTATTTCTCATTGCATAGGTGAATATTGACTTATATTCTATTATGAATCCCCATAGTCTTACTGAAAGACAGCAGGAGATAACGCAGCATGTTATTTTAGGGTATTTATATCGAGAACTCTAGTTTTTTTCCCTTCCCTGCAAAGTAGATGCTCTGTCTCATGTGTTCCCCTGTCCCCAATTTGTTTTGTATTCTGATGGTGATACAATCACATTGAGCTACAGGAGGGTAAGTAGTATTTCTTGTCTTTACCAAGATTTATATATTAAGACTAAGTATTTAGAAGAAAACACAAACCCAGAATATTTAAAAAAAATATATTAGTACTTCTGATGTTAGAAATAAAATAGATTTACCACTGTGACCAGTTCCATAGGACTGCAGTATTCAAGTGTTTGGATTAGAGTATATGTTGGTATTGCAAAGTTCCTAAACAGAAGACACATTTTTGCTTGTTTCTCCAGCTATAAACAGTATAAATTATTTAAATGCACAACTTCGTTTTGGAGTGCATGGGTCAACACATTTTTTCTAAGTAGGTCACAAATTTGAGAAGATAAAAAATATTGCTTATTTGAATGATTCTAATATACCTTAACTGTACTTCTGTTGAGGATTAGTCATCGCCCTTAGAATTCATAGCATGGAATGAAGCCTAGTTGCTGGAGGGCATAATTACTGGAGTATTTTGTACTTTCTTGTGTTTTAAATATCAATGTTTTCTGTGTTCCACGTCAGCTCTGTTGACTAATTGTGCCAGTAAATTTCAAAACCCATGTACTGTTGTAGAAATTCGAAAAAGAAAAAAAATCTGTGAATTCCATGTTCACAGTAGGTGAAATGATATAGATACAGTATGAAGCATGTAAAACAACAGGAGAGAACAATACATTTTTGAGTAATTTGTTGATACTTAAAGCTAATAGGACTATACTCAATATTTTCAAAAACAATGAAATCTGTTTTTCGTAAGGGACTGTAAAATCCAGCTCTTGAATGCTTGTGCTGCTTTGAAATAACAACTTTGAACCTGTGATAGAGAAATCTTTGTGTGCTCATCATACTTTTTCCCTGCAAAAAACAATTTAAGATGTCATTTGGTTTAACATGCATCATATTGTTGCTTTCTACTGTGTATTGAATGTCACAGCTTCCATTTCTTAAGCAAATTTTCTTGTTTTTACTCCACTTTTCTGTGCAGCTTTGATTTGCTTATTTTAAAAGAGGTAGTACAAAAAATGGCAGGGATAGAAATTACAGAAGAAATGACGATGGAGCAATTGGAAGCCATGACTGGTGGAGAACAACTAAAAGCTGAGGTGTGTTCATATTAGATTTAATTAATAATAGCTGTTGCTTGTTAATGGTGCTCCTGAAGACTCTTGATTCATGACCTCTGGCAGCATAGCTGAGAAAGGTGTTAATGCTTTTGTCTGAGACCTTCCTACTCCATTGAGCTTACAGACCTTGCAGACAGGCAGCCAAGATAAAGTATACACAAGCCTTAGTTGCTGTGCTTCACAGCATCCCTCTGTTAATGAAAGCAGCCTTCATTATCTGCTGTTACAAGACAGACTGCAAATTACAGCAGCCAGTGAGCTTGTATGTTGTGCAGTCCTGCTGTTTTAGCCCAGTTATGAGTGTGGCAACTCCCTGTTGAGTGGAGTAATATCTTAAGCCATCTTAATGGTTCAAACTGTTGCAGCCTCGGCTGCAAAGACCTAGTTGAGTCTGACCTAGACTGAACTCCCTAGGCAGATGAATATCTAGAATAAGAAATAAATTCTGAAGTTTCTGAATTGAATAATAGCTGTATTGAATCATAGAAGAGACTTAGACCTAGGTCTGCAACGGTCTGCTCAAAGATGCTGTGTCATGATGCCCATGATGAGAAGTGGCATTTACTGTGTAGAAAACTAACAGCATGCAAGACAAGTTTGTTTCTGATTCTAATATTATATGCATAGCAACACAGGATCCAGAGAGAAATTTTTATTGACACACAAGAAACTGTATTGATGTTAATTCACCAGTATTTCCATGATCAGAAGCACGTATGGTTTAAATTTGTAATTTGCTGTTTCCAAATTTAGGCAACTTTTTTTCCTGTACTGTGCAGGGTGGATACTTTGGCCAAATCAGGAATACAAAAAAATCCTCTCAGAGATTGAAAGATGCATTATTGGACCATGACCTTGCCCTTCCACTGTGCCTGCTTATGGCTCAGCAGAGAAATGGTGTGATCTTTCAAGAGGGAGGGGAAAAACATCTGAAGCTGGTGGGAAAACTGTATGACCAGGTAAGATAAAAACATTAAGACTTTTCTTTGGTAACCTCTAGTGTGTCAGCGTTTGGTATCAGCACAACATATAAGAATTTTTAAAATTTACAGTGATATCATTATAACACACTGATGTCAACATAATTTATACTTAATCTTTCTGAGTGAAAGATTGAAGTGTCCTTTGTCATAGGAGGTAAGGACTTACATTTTAAAGTAGGTTATAGTGTTTTTCTGATCTTATTTTGTTAGAGGGATTCTTCTTTTTTTAAAGAATCAGCCCGATTCCTTTGCTGCCTTAGGCAGTGGGAATTAGTTTCATTCTGGTAGAACAGAATGCTCTTACAGATCTGCTGACTCTTGTAAGTCTTTCCTTTAGGTGCAGAAACAGTTGAATCAGCATTGAGTGATAGAAGTATGTAGCATGGAAAACTAAGCAGTTCTTCCCCCATGAGAAATTTCTTGGTGTAATATGTGGTGTTAACCCTTGAAAAAGAAAGAGCAACCAAAAAAGCAAACAGACTTTCAAGACCTCCCTAGGTTCATTTCTGAACAAAATAAAATTGTTCTCTCTTTGTGTCGTTTACATAGTGCCATGACACCCTGGTACAATTTGGTGGGTTTCTAGCATCCAATCTAAGCACAGAGGATTACATCAAGCGAGTGCCTTCAATTGATGTTCTCTGTAATGAATTTCACACACCTCATGATGCTGCGTTTTTCCTCTCGAGACCTATGTATGCTCACCATATTTCAGTAAGTAGAACGCTTTTTAATTTGTCTGCTGTTAGAGAGGCCATTCTACATTTTATTACTATATGTGTTAGGTTCCTATGAAAGTTTGTTTGCTAAATAAAAAATGCAGAAGCCTTATGAGGAATTATTTCTCTAAGAAGAGGTGAGTTGAAAGATAGTACCATCATTGAAGAATGATAAATCCACTAAAGGTTCAGTATGATATTCTTCAGTTCTTTATGTACGTAAATAAAATATCTTACATAAATCTTTCTTACATAGAAGAGCTTTTGTGAAATTAAGTGATTTCTGTGTACAGAGGTTACAAGTGTTTACCTTTGTGTTTCTATCCACAGTCCAAGTATGATGAACTAAAAAAAGCTGAAAAGGGAAATAAACAGCAGCACAAGGTTCACAAATACATTACATCGTGTGAGCTGGTAATGGCACCTGTTCATGATGCTGTGATCTCTCTGCACCTTCCCAAAGTCTGGGATGATATCAGTCCTCAGTTCTATGCTACGTTCTGGTCTTTGACAATGTATGACCTTGCTGTCCCACATAGTAGCTATGACAGAGAAGTCAATAAACTTAAAGTCCAGATGAAAGCCATAGATGACAATCAGGAAATGGTATGTTTATACGTTTTTATGCTTGTTTAATCTTGAAAGACTTTTTTTCATGAAACGTTGTATTAAGACTTTTTTAATGACTAATCCCATATATAAACAAAGAGCAACTATCTGTTTACTGATACTGTTTCAAACTAGTACTTTTCAAAATGCCATTATGAAGACATGATTATTCCACTTTGGGTAGTGCTGGATATTAGTTTTTGTAGCAAATACAGAATTAAAAGTTATATAAATAAATGTTTTTGTATGCATATGTCATTGCTAAGGAAGAGTGTGCTATTTGTTTGTGATACCATTATTGATTGTTTGCCAGCAGGGACAGAACTTTTCCTGGAACTGCAAGTTATGCATGCACATTATAATTTGTGTTCTAAATTTTACTTCCTTCCATGGAGTAAGATAGACTGCATGGAGGTGTGTGGGCTTTTTTAAGATAAAAATCTCTGAAAAATCAACTACTGATTTGCAGTAAATGACAGGATATTGAAGTACCATATTGAGTTAAATCATTTAACTGCTGTTTCACCTATTTTATGTAAATAGATTTTTATGTTAAGCTAACCAAAGTTAAAACTTAATTCTGAGTAAGTTGGTCCATTCAGAGAGCTTTATTGTCACCTCACTCACCGTTCTGATTTCTCAGTCATCTAATTTGACCCTTGCATATGATTTCCATTTAAAAAACACCAGTGGCTCCACTGAGTAAAAATTACTGGAAAAATCAGTCTTCTGGAAAACAATCATTGACACCTGTGTATGTAGTTTAGGTGATCACTTTTTGTCATTAGCTATCCGGTATTCATAAATAAAATCAGGTGATTATTAGAGCAGAACATTACTTAGTGAGACAGAAAGCTTTTCACATTTTTTAGCAGTACCAGGAATGTCATTGTTCTGTCTACAGCAAATGTTAGTATAATATTAAATGAGTTTATTGATGTTTTATAGCCTCCAAATAAAAAGAAAAAGGAAAAAGAACGTTGCACAGCTCTTCAAGACAAGCTCCTTGAAGAGGAGAAGAAGCAGTTGGAGCATGTGCAAAGGGTTCTACAGAGACTGAAACTGGAGAAGGATAACTGGCTTCTGGCAAGTAAGTGTGTGTGGGGGGGATATATGACACATTCTGGATATTTTTGTAGTCAGCACTGCCCTTAGAACTGAAATCTTAGCTTGCACTAGTACTCTAAATGTTGATTTTTTAAAAGTTGATCTCTCTTTATGTTGAGGTCTGCCAGCAAGATAAAGTTTTAGTTAGAATGTAGTATCTTTGTGTCTTTGCAAATGCTGAGTAGTTGCTTTTTAGGGAGATGTTTTATTTATTTCTTGCAATGTCAAGATGTTTTTTAATTTTGTGGTGACTTAGAAAATATGAGCTTGACTCACTAAGTGTGATGGTATAGCTACAGGGTGGTTTGCAGGTCAGTTTCTGCAGGTAGAATTCTACAAACTTAGTTGTATTGCAGGGAATAGGAATGTAAACTCCCAATGATTTATTTGAGTTAACTAACTTTGAGTGCTATGTTTAAGAACAATGTGTCAGTATTTGGCCAACAATATCTACCCTATTCCGATGACAAGATAAATATTGTCAGTCTAACAGCAACATCAGATAAAACACCACCTGAATGTTTCATAGGGAGGCAGAACAAACTTCTTTCTCTGGGAGCGCTTTGGTAATGTTTCTTACGGATGAGGAAATTACTAGTATGGTTAACCCAAAATGTTTTCTAGTCAGTTTTGTTCTCTGGAGGAACTTTTTATTTTTAAGCGGAAACAGTTGTCTGTCTGTCCCAAGGAGCCTAACATCATCCAGTGGAAAAGCGTTTTATTGTCTAACCCATGCCAGATACACCCAAGTGATTTGATAAAGAACCATTGACGGTTAAATCAAGAGAGGTTCTTCTCTATAAATATTTGATTAGTTCTCTGTACCACTACATTAGCTACATAAAATGGCTAGTTGAAAAATTGCTACCTGACTGTGGCTTGGTCTAGAGTTGACTGCTACATTTGTTGATTTAAGGAAGTACCCAAAAGCATGTGGAAAATTGCACATGTAGATATGATGTGTGTGTATATATAAACAGGTACTCTTAATGCTAATGACTTTTGGGAGGGTGAATGTATACCTTATTGTTGGCTCTTGAGTGCTCAAGCTTCAGCTGCAAGTTGTTGTTTTCTGGGATTAAGTGTGAGGATAGATACCTATTTTCAGTAGTTTCCACATTGAAATAAATTATCTGTAATTGTGCTATATGAGGAAATTGAACAATACATATGCTGTAGTATTATCATTTTTCTTATTGACATTTGAAATTGTTTTTGTTTCAAGACTGACTCATGTAGACACTTCTGATAGAGTGGTTACATCACTAACAGATTAATTTTGGCAGAATAACTGGACTTTGGTAGTTCTAACAATTAAACTAGCTATTCTGCTGTGGCTGCTTGCTTACCTTGCCCTTGGATTAAAACTTACAGCTCATAGAACAATCAATTGTGACTTGTGATTTTTATTGAAAAAGCATCAAAGGTACTAAAATTTAATAAAATCAACTTTTTTTTTAGTTTAGTAAAAGCTGATGGTTCTTTTTGAACAAGCTTTATTCCATGAGCACCACAGAATTGAAGCAAGTAATTTCTGGTTGTTACGACTTTGGTGCTCTGCAGCCTGTGCAGAATCCCAGCATAGTGACATCAGTTGCCCTTAAAAAGATCATGACTATTCTTCCTCTGAAGGCATTCTTTTGCAGTGTTCAGTCTTCCATATGTTTATTTTCAGAAGATCTGCTGTAACAGCCTTTCTACCCTTTCACATGTTCATCAAACAGTTAGAACTTATTTTTCTTTTCTGAGTAGTGTCGAATATGTAGATATTTGTAGAATACAACTTGGAGAATATGGATGTGCAATACTGAATTTATTGGGAAGAGTAGTTGTGCTAACCCATTAATCTACTGTTTTGTTCCTTTTTCTCTCAATTTCTTTACTTTTGAAGAGTCTACCAAAAATGAGACTATCACAAAATTTTTGCAGTTATGTATATTTCCTCGCTGCATTTTTTCGGCAATCGATGCAGTTTATTGTGCTCACTTTGTAGAACTGGTGCATCAGCAGAAAACACCCAACTTCTCCACTCTTCTCTGCTATGACAGAGTAAGTAGCTAGAGCTTTGTGTGTGTGTGTATATATATTTAATTTTTGTTGTAAGTATGAAAGACTAGAGTCCCACCTGCCTCCCAAAAGAGATCTCAACAAAATATTTACTTATATTTAATTCCAAAATCTGTGATAATCAGAAGTTTTTCTTTATGCTTCCTATTCTACAAACAAAGCTTCACTAGTGCTTCAGAAGATTATTTTCAATAAATTTTGTTTCTGGTTTATCCTAACGGATCTAGACTTCCAGAGCGAAGTCATTAGTCGAACAGGTTGCATACATTTTGCAGCCTTGCAGTGATCTGTGTTTCTACGGCCTCGTCGAACCTTCCTGTTTCAGCTCTGTGGCCATACTGTTGCAACTTCTGTTAAGCTTGCCCCAGCAAGTAGCATCCGTAAGACCCTTCTGACCTGACCCTGGTGACAGATATGGGAGTAATTTGTACACTGCTGAGACATGGGAATAGGATGCCATAGGGAACACTTCTGATAGCTGCAGTAGCCTGACTCTCTGGGTCAAGCAGGGTGCTCGGAGAAGGTATTTGTTCAGACATTTTTCACAGTTCATGTAGCCATTCTTTTTGTCTTTTGGAGAAAAAAGGTGGTGAATGTAAATGGGGTAATTTTGCAGGATGCATTCAGCTCTAACGGTACCAGCTGACTCTACTATTTGCGGATATCAGAACCTTTCTGGCACTTTCTGCTGTTAAGAAGCCAGATAATTAAGCTAGTGCATCATCTGTGTGGTTACAACACATTGGACTATGAGCTTTGATTAAGAGGATATCTATGGGTCTGTATAATAAGACTGGTGAAGATAATATTTTTATGAGTTTTCAATTAAAATTTCTGTTTTCCTTTGAGATGAGACTTGAAGTTGGGATCAGCTCTGGGATCAGCTCTGATTTCATGGGTCCAAAAGAGCATTCTTATTCAAATATTCTGCTTGTGTTCTCTGTTTATTTTCGCTTGTTCAACTCAATTAACAGTTTGAAACCAACACAGTTACATGTCAGTGAAGACGCACTTTACACTTGGAAAACTGTGTATCAGTAGCAGATGTATGCAGAGCTTAAACTCTGGGCTAAGTATAAAGGTCTAATAATTAGTTAAAATCTTGGAAAAAAATGAGAGTACTTGATAAGCTTCTGTAGGCAAACGTACCTTTAATTTCTCTGAGTAGAACATGATTTGGTTCAATCAAATAGCCATGGTTTCCAGGTATTTCTGTAATATTTTTGTAATTTGACCTCCTTTATATTTAGGAAACAATTTAACAGTGGATTAAATGAGAGGAATTTGAAATTCTTGATGGTTCTTACTCCTTTTGTAATTCAGTAAAGTCAAAGTGACTTTTCATTGCTACTATTTGCAGGTTTTCTCTGATATTATATATACAGTAGCAAGTTGCACTGAAAATGAAGCTAGTAGATATGGCAGGTTTTTATGCTGTATGCTGGAGACTGTGACTAGATGGCACAGTGACAGAGTCATATATGAAAAGGTATGTAAAGTTACTAAAACACTTCCACTTGTGAAAAGTTATATAACGACCACTTGTATAATTTGGCCCAATAAAAATGGATTTAGTGAAGTCATTAACTTGCTTTAAAAACATTGTATTTGAACAAAACAAAAATGTATTCTGATGGCCTCATGTAAGAACAGTTTCTGTAATTAATGTCACTAAGTTATTTTTGTATAGTGTCAAAAGTAAAGTAAAGTTCCAACTTTCTTGTAGCCTGTCTTGAAGATAACAATTTAGGTAGCATATGGGAACCCTCATAATACTTCTTACAAAAGCTAGTTAAATTGCAAATAACTCTTTCCCTTGCCCACAAGTAAGGCTTCAACATAAATAAGCTTTTTTAAAAAAAAGTGTGCAAGTCTTGTAAAGTTTGTTCATGTCTTTACCAGAATCAATAATCAAGTGCTCCAGTTATATTAACTTTTGCAGAATTCCCGTTTTTATGCTTACTGGAAAAAATACATATTTTTAATTTTTATTTTGTCTTTTGTGCACATGCAGGAATGTGGCAACTATCCAGGCTTCCTAACTATATTACGGGCAACTGGATTTGATGGTGGAAATAAAGCTGATCAATTGGATTATGAGAATTTTAGACATGTGGTACACAAATGGCACTATAAATTAACTAAGGTAAATAAGGATACTGAAAATCTCATGGTTTTTGGAAGTTTTAATGAAAAATATTGATTAGATTTAATTTGTCTTCTAGGCTTCTGTACACTGCCTTGAAACAGGTGAATATACGCATATCAGAAACATCCTGATTGTGCTGACCAAAATCCTCCCATGGTATCCAAAAGTGTTGAACCTGGGCCAAGCCTTGGAAAGAAGAGTACATAAGATATGTCAGGAAGAGAAAGAGAAGAGACCCGATCTATATGCATTGGCTATGGGGTAACAACACCTTACTTTAAGAAAGTGGTTAAAAGTGGATCATGAAAGGCTTCTAAAGACTTGGAACTGTTACAGTCCTAACACATTTGATTTTTACCTTATCACAGAAGATTTCGCTATCCTGCATCTCAGGGCTGGCAGTGTGAATGAAAACTTTCATTTCGTGCTGGATGATCACTAATTTCCTTTACAAGACTCTAGTAAAACACATTTAATAGTAAAGATTTCCACTCACAAGAGCATAGTTTAATTGTAGAGAAATAATATAGCAGCAAGTAGATATAAGGGAGAGTAAAATGAAGAAAGCCAAGGGCTATTGTTGCAAAACTGCATAGATTTGGGAAGTTTATACAATTTGAAAGTGTTAAACTAAAATGCTTAATGATGGTTTTCATCTTTCTGTGATGAATGCAGAATCATCCATGGATGCTTGAGGGACAGTTCAGGTTGCCCTTCCAGTGTTGTCAGTAGGCCATTTTTTGTGTGTTTGACAGCTGTGTGTGTGCATGTGTGGTGGTGGTAGCGGCAAAGAGGGCTTGGAGGTAGGGCTTCTGTTGTGTGAGGGTTTTTCGTTCCTTTTTTTATTTTTATTTTTTCGAGCTGATCGATAAAGGGGGAAGAAACTGCGTATCAGTTGGGAAAAACTGTGAAAAATAACAGACGAACTGTTAGATTAAATCCTCATTTAAAATTCAACCCATATTTTGCTTTATGTTTGTGCATATTTAACAATCTGTGCGACTTGCAGCTATTCTGGGCAGTTGAA
This sequence comes from Anser brachyrhynchus, assembly GCF_964034855.1. NCBI lineage: Eukaryota > Metazoa > Chordata > Aves > Anseriformes > Anatidae > Anser > Anser brachyrhynchus. Next base: position 20,860,543 of record NC_137708.1, read on the forward strand.
AAGTAGGAAGCCTTTCATGATACCTGAAAATGAATTCCACCACAAAGACCCACCTGCCAGGAATGCTGTAGCTGCAACAGTACAAAATGGGCCAGGTGGTGCTGGGATGCCTACATCTCTCACAATAAACACAGCTAAACTGGAGGAAAGCCCTGCTGAAGAGACTGGTAAACAAACCTGATTTTTAGTAGAATTCTTTTGATGTTTGCAAGCCTGTTCTCTCAAAACTTGGCTTTTTAAAATGAAAAAAAAAAATGTGATGCTAAATAGGGTCAATGTGTGTTCTTTGGTTGGTTGGAGGTTGGTTTTGCAGGGGAGTTTTGCATTTAATTACCTATTTTGGCTATTAGCTACATGGTTTGTGCATGAATATGCTTAGACACTTGTTTTATTCCATTACACGTATATTGTTGAGATGAAATTTTTCTCTTCAAACAGAAAAACTAAAGGAGAAGTCTCAGGGTGCTGTGAAAGTTATTAATAAAGCTGTCAACACTACACCGAAGGTGACAACAAGCAATGGAAACAGTGCTTCTAATAGGTGAGAAATCCACTCCTTGATATTATGTTGTCTTTAAACTCACAAACCTTTTCTTTCACTTACCATTTAACTTGTTTCCATTTCTTCAAAGCTTAATAAATAAGATGATTTCTGCCAAAATACGTAGCTGTCCTGAGCTGACACAATTGTTAAATGCATTCCATTTTAGTTTAGTGAGGATAAACAAAGTAGTACACTTGCGTGATGATTTTCTAATAGCGATAAAACAATGTCTGACTGCTTCGGGGGGTTCTATCAAATCATCAGGAGTAAAACTTGATGACAAAACAAAAGCTGTTTTTTTGTGTGTACCAATTGGTCTTTTTATTTTTGATGCAGCAAAATTATTAAGGAGAAAGATGATAAAGAAAAAAGTGGGAAGGAAAAAGATAAAGAAAAAAAAGAAAAGATTCCAGCTGCCACTCCAGAGATGAAGGCACTTGGGAAGGATGGGAAAGACAAACCTAAGGAAGAACGGGTGAACAAAGATGATAAAGCAAGAGAGATCAAGGAGAAAACACCAAAATCTGACAAGGAGAAGGAAAAAGCCAAGAAAGAAGAAAAAGCTTCAAAGGAAGAAAAATCCAAGACAGTTGTTACCACCGTCGAGTCAAAGTCAGCTGCAGAAAAGGAGAGAGAAAAGGAGCCATCCAGAGAAAAAGATGTAGCGAAGGATATGAAATCCAAGGAAATTACTAAAGGAGGAGAAAAGATTCCAGTAGCTGGGTCCTTGAAGTCTCCTGTTCCCCGATCAGAAACATCAGAATCTGAGAGGGGTAAGTCTGTTGGTGTAACTTCTCTCGTTTTCTAGAACAGTAAGGACATGTCTTTGGAAAATCACTGAAAGCGAACACCTCACACCCACCATGGTGAGAGAAAGTGCTAGCTATTATGTAGCCATGCTAGCAATGACTTGTAGACATCTTTAGTGCCTGAAGTAGCTATTCAGGATATCTCCAGAATGATAACTGCGTGAATGTGTGAAGCTTGTCTTCAGTGATTGCTGATTTTCATTAAGCCTATCAGTTTATAAATGTTTTGTACTGACATTCACAATATTTTTGGTATAATTCTAAATGTTTTTTTATTAAAACGTATCTTATAACTATGACCTTAGAAGTTTTGCATATATCCTGAAGAGTGTGCTCAGGGTTTAATCTTAACTTTTGAACTGAAAAAAAGGGATGTAGAAGGTTTCCCTCCTTAAGAAGGCCTCAGTAAGCCTTATTGGTTCTTTCATATATTAAGGATAAATAAGATAAATGTTGGTATTTTAAGTTCCTCATAAGCGGAGGCTGATGTTGAGTTTTATAATTGTATTGCTTTAGGCAAACCAAGTAAAGGAGGACTGGAATGCCTTCTATTTTGTTCAACTCTTCAGATACAAATTTACGTAAAATTGAAAGCTTGAAATACACATAATTTTGTGGCAGTTTCTTCACATTTAATTTTTCCTGCAAGCTTGCATAACGAGGTCAAGGCATGCTGGTATCTCTAGGTAGCTTAAGAAAAAATTCTATGTAGTTGAAAAGCTTGAATTCTAACTTAGATTTTGGTACTTCAGAGAGTCATATTATTAGTCGTCTCCTGTTAAATGTGTTTTAATAATGTTATTCTCTTCTTTTCTCAGAACAAAAACGCCGAAAAGTTGATACCCATTCTTCTCCATCACATTCCTCAACAGTAAAGGTTAGTATAGCCTGAGGAAGGCAGCGCCCATGTTAGGCTCACAAGTTTGGGATGCCAATGTCCGACTTCCTTCAAGTTTTGTGCCAAGTATACACTGGAGCCACTGGAGGTTTTATATTGCATTAGAAAATGCATTCCTTTTCTTTATTGGCGGACTGTCTTTTTTTCTATTAAAAAATATATCTTTTTTAATTAACCAAAGTAAAGCTTCAAGGACCTAGCACAAATTTTGTAAATAGTGTTTGGAAATGGCAAGAGAATTTTTACACAGAAGTGCCTCATTGTTTTAAGCAGTCAGTTTTTTTGGAGTGCAATGGTAGCTACAAGCAAATGAGTCTTTGCAGCAGAATGGAGCATATTTTTCTGCACTTCTATTGAAGAATCTATAGCACTGAAGATTCCTGGATGATACGGGATGTACGATACCTCTGAATTCATCAGGCTTCTTGATGAGCATCTTACCGATATGTGCCTTCTAAGGAGGAGTCTTGAAAGGAGTTCCATTTTAAAGTCTCCTTGGTGATCAGTTCTCCTGTAGTTGTGTATAATCAGTGAGCATGCAGCTTCTGTTGTACCTTCCCTTCGAGGTTTGTTTATTTCCAATGGGTTCCCACCATGTTGAGCCCTGCGGTACGATAAAACCAGATGTGGCAACCAAGCCTACTACCCAGCAAAGAGAAACCCCAAGCATTCAAGCGCAGCACAATACCTTGGGCGTAGCCTACTTGAAGACTCAGGGTAGCCATTCCTTGCTCCATATTTGTTTTATTTCTAAACCATCTATGTTCATGGGATCTTTGAATTTGCAGTACGTTGAACATTTAAAACTGTAAGTTACTAATACTTCATCATGAGCACTCTGATGGATTATGTGGGCTTTTAAATTTCACCATCTTACCAACTTTAGAACAAGCTTTTCTTTTTTCTTTTTTTCCCCGAAGAGTACGTCTTTTTCAATGTAAGATTTACTTAAAAGATTTAGGCTAATTTTGGAGATCTCAAGTTGCGTTTATTAATTTTAGGAAGCAGGTGACAGTGATAACTACTCAAAATGTAACTAAGAATTTTTTCTTGCCTATTTTTATAAACGGGCAAGAAAAGTTGTTCTAGAGTAACTTCTGTCACATTTAACTGAATGTGGAGAAGATGCAGGTTTAAAAACCTTTTAAGCCTATTTCAACTGTGGTTCAGCAGTATTTAGAATTAAGATTATTTTTCTTAATATTTTGTCTTGGTGGGAGAGTGGTTGTTTTTCAGTGTTTTATGAAGAATTAGGTATAAATACATTTTGTAGTTTACATAAGAATTGGGTCTAGAGAATAGATGTCTTTTTTCTTCTTCCTTTTTAAGAAAATATTTTAGTTCCTAGATTCACTCGGTGTGAAGTATTAACATGAGATTTATTCCAGAAGGAGTAGCTGTTTTTTGTTTCGAGGGTACGACCATGCTTCCCAAAGTTCCTCTGGTTTCTGAAAACTATTCCAGCTTACGTGTCATCTCCATTCATTTTCTACAGGACAACCTCAACGAACTCAAGGACTCTTCAGCAAAGGTTTGAATCTTTTAGACACCACCAAAGTTTACTTTTTGTTGCAGAGGAAACAACCTTGATCTTGGGGCAAACCACATCAGAAAATTCAAATTTCACTCCTGTAAATACTAGTATAGTAGAGGAGGGAATTTTTTCCAGTTTACTATGTAGAACTTCTGTACAGGAGAGAAGGAGAGTTGTTGAGTGAAAGCAACATTAAGAAAAGCCCCTGAATTTAACATTCTCTCAATATTTCTAAGAGATTTTATTTCATAGCTGATAACTTCTCCTTTAGTCTGTAGAAAGGAATGAAAAAGAAGCACAACTGTCTTTTGGCTTCACTTACTTCCAAACGAGTAAGCAAGATTACACATCTGAATAGTCAGTTAAAACTGCAAAACAAAAATGTTGGCTATTTGGATATTCTGAACAGAACAAACATCTTTTCTGGTCCTCACTGATACTTGCACATTTATAGAAACCTCCCTATGATTAAGCCTTTTATTTGTCCCAAGAGGCAATAGAATAGTTAGAATAGTATTTCTTTTTTATCGGTATTAAAAAAATCAGTTATTTTAAAACAAAAAATATTTGAGAATTATCTGTGGAATAACTACTCTTTTCCCCTTGCTACTATTATGTTTTATGTTTATGTTTTAATGTTTTAATACAGTTATGTTTTAATGTTTTTATTTCTAAGCATCATAGGCAACCTCTTAAATGATCATCGTATCTGTTTGCTTCCTGTAAACACACTTCAGATTCGAAAGCTTATGGGAACGCATACTAAAAATGCTTTCAAGATTTAAATGACGTTTTAGAGTATTAAATTTTTAGGCAGATTCTGCAACTATTTTGTTGCTTTTATTTTAAAACTCAACCACTTACACAGTGACAGTAACAAATACTGTGAACTTGCTAATATATTAAGATAGCTTTCTGCTACTTCTTTTGAACATGTATAATACACATTTAATTTTATCTGGCTAATGGATGGAAATGGATCAAGTCTTCTCCCATAGTTCCTGTTAAGATTTTAGCTTATGGAGTCAGTATCATTATGTAAATAGCACAAATGCTTATCACTTGAAAAATGTTGAACACTTGAACTTTCTGGATAACATGTAGGTTTATCTAGAATTACGTGTATTTACTTAATATATGTGATTCTAGATAACTTTAAATTTAAAAATGTGATGGATTTACCAGTTCTATTCTGTATTATACACTGCACTAATGTTTTAGTTTTAGCTCCCTTTTGTGAAACAAAGCGTTCAGAGCACTTTGTATGTTTTAATTCAAAATAGCTCTGATTTTTATAACCAATACTTGCTAGCTTTTTAAAATTGAATCTTTCCAGTGCCATCTGTACCTGTTTATACGGGGAGTCCACATAGGAGGCATCCTTTGATTCTTAGACTTAAAATTGATGAAATGATAGTGTCTATAGATTAAATATATCATTGTATATTTAAGATTTTAAAATTAGAAAAAATCTAACATTTGTATTGAACTCACACTTCTTGACTATGTTCCTGGTATGTGGTGTAAGACAAGTGTTCTTTACTGCCATGTACGTGTCTGGGGGAAAGGATGTGATATTTAGAAGCCTGTAAGATTTCTGAGTTCAGCTTCCACTGAGAGTTAGTAGAAGTCAAGTGCTTTTATGTACTTACAGACTTTCTTTATTCCTATCTTTGCCTGACTTTTTGGGGGGCAGACCATTAAAATGTTGTCTTACATTGCAGGTTATAAAATAAATGCTGCCAGTCTTGAGTTAGATTTGTGTTATTCTTGTTTTGGCCTTCGCCCAAGTTATACAACATATGGCAGCGCCCCAGATTTGATGTGGTTTCAGCTAACAGCATTTCTAGAAGCAAGCTAATAAAGCTTGACAAGCCAAATCTATGTTTTTCTTGTAAGGAGAGGTGGAGGGAGTAAATTTTTTCCAAAACTCTGCATTGGAACAGTAGAAGAGCAGTGGAATCTGACCTGAACAGCCATGTGAATGTAAGAAGCAGAATAGGAGGAAAGAGGAGTGTTTACTTACTCACATGGAAAGGATCTGTGGTAGACAGCTAAATGGGGCTGCTTAGAAAAAATGTATTTGCCAAGTCATGTTAAAAGGTGACAGCAGACAAGGGAGCAAGGATAAATTTGTGGAATAAACATGCTGGGGAGGTGACAGAAAAAAAAAAGAGTGAGGGGAAAGAACGGAGATAAAGGGATACTGAAGGCTCATTTACTGGCATAGGAAGGTGATAACATTCCAGTAAGTGATAAAAGGAAAAGGGATGTAACGTTGTTGGTGTGCTTTTTACCAAAACTTAGGGTTACTGGTCTGAAGTTACTCATTTGTCAGAACTGTAGAAGGACAGGATTAACTTAAAAGAATAAAATTATTTGAAAGTGTTTGTTTTGGTTAGTTCTAACGGATTCTAGATTGTTCTAAACTAATCTTGTGCATGCTTCTCTTTCTGGTGTACTTTTAAAATAAGAAAAAAATATAGAACATTTTAACACACTTTTTCAAATAAAATTAATAACTTATGGAATGGGGGAAATACTAAAGTATATCAATTTAAATGAGTGTGTTGATGTAACTTAAATTAGGAAAATACCAAAAAGTTATTTTTCAGCTAAAATATGCTTTTATGTGTTATTTTATTAAAAGTGTTTCTTAGATATGACTAAAAATACAATTGTACTTAAAAACACGAATTGGTTACTGTAATGCATTGATATTTATATAATGTGTGCTACCTTATGTATATACACAGTAGCACTTAAATTTTGCCAAGTGTTCTACTGATGCTACTGTGCTTCTTTTTAAAGATGCTACTCTGATTTTTACTCTTCTCCCTGTCCCCCCTCTTGCCTCACTAAGTTAATGTTACTATTAACGTTACTAGTTTCACAAAGCTGAATATTTGTATATTTTACAGTTCATTAAAATTGGTTAGAAGAGAGTGCAGTAACAATCTAGAACACATTAGAGCTAACACACAGAATTTTGTGTTTAGCTGCTTTTATCATTGGAAGTTTAAGGTGGAGTTTTGTATTACTTTAGCTGAAAAACCCATTATTCAAAGTTGTCGTAAATACTTTGCGGTTTAAGTTTATTCTTGAAAAATTAATTAGAACCTGTCTAAGAAACTGACTCCATTCATTCCAGGCAGAATTGCAAGTGCTAAGTCAGTCCACGAGTCTGCATATCCTGTATCAGTAGTTCTGCTGATTTGTTTTGATGTATCAAACAATACTGGTAAACAACTTTGTGTCTATTTAATAGGTGTTCCAGTTAAGTGAAAGGTTTCTTGAATTTTCAGTGCTGAGGAAACAAAACTGTAAATTAAATTATATATGACTAGTTTGAAAGTGTCTTCAGTCACTTTTCTAATCAAAGTATTAAGTTTTGCTCTTTGAGCTAGATCTGTTATGTTAGAGTAAGACTTCTTATTCCTATGCATCTAGGAATATATATTAATATTTGGTGATATTGCCTTAATTTAACAGCACTACATTAACCACACTACTCCAACACTGTCCAAGAGTAAAGAGAGAGAAGTGGACAAGAAAGATTTGGACAAATCAAGGGAAAGATCCAGAGAGAGAGAGAAGAAAGAGGAAAAGGACAGGAAAGACCGAAAAAGGGTTGGTGAAACTTCTGTGAACTAGTATAGAAAAAGTTGGTATATACTTGGAAAGCTTATTTGGAGTTCTTGCAGTAATAATTGGTGGCATAGCCTGTGCAAGTAGAAGTGATCCATATTAGGGTTGTTTTCTTTTGTTCCATTACATTTTCAAAGATTGGGTTAGAGTAATGCATTCAAAACTTTTTCCCTTCGAAACCGATCTCAAGGTAGCTTAAACAAGCTGGAATAACTCCATTACGTTTTAACTATTCAAAAAACAGTACTTCAAAATAACACTATTAGCAGGTACCTACTTTAGGAGTATGAATTAATCTACTAATATCTGTGTATTTGGTGCCAGGATCATTCAAACAGTGACCGAGAGGTACCACAGGATTCAGCTAAACGACGCAAAGAGGAAAACGGGACAAGTACGTATTCTGTTTTGTGTTTGTATGTGTATTAAGCTTTTATTTGTTGTGAATTAAAACTTTTTGTTGTGTTTTTAGCTGGTTCTTCAAAACATAGCAAAAGTGAAAGTCCTTCTGATTCTCCTCGCTCAAATGAAAAAGAGAAGGAGAAGAGCAAATCAAAATCTTCAGGAAAGGAAAAAGGTGATTCAATCAAAGCAGAAAAGATGGAAAAGAGCTCCTCTGGTAGCAAAAAGGTAAAATAAGCCACTATCATTTAGTTTATTCGGTGGTTGTTGTTGTTTACTTGTTTGATTTGGGATTTTTTTGTTCTTCATTTTTTGTTTGTTTCGATGGAATAAGCTCGCTCTTTTTACTCCACTATAATGCAGTTTTATGGCCTAATAAAGTACAGTGTAAATATGTAGGAAAATGCTTGTGGAATTTCTGGTGCCTTTTGGCTCTAAATATTTCAGCAGTCACTCCTGATAGGATAAATTAGGATAAAGTAGTTCTTCTTGGCAGTAGCCAGGAAAATTCAGAAATTGCTAGAGTATCCAAAACCTAAAGTGCATTTGCAGACTGTTTTGGTGAGCAACTATGTAAAAGCAAGTCTCATTTAAATATAAACCAGTTTGCTTGTATTCGTGTTGTCAAGTGTGTGTGTTAAGACTTTGTGAAACCAGGTAAGTATGTTGTCATCATACTTACATTAAATAAGTTCCCAGTTGTAACTCCTCAGTGATAGAGATTATTATTGAGCTGTAAGACAGTTAAGTAAATCTCAAAAATCACAGAAGCTGACTATAGTCATTCTGACTGGTGATTTTTTAACCTATGTGACTCATTTAATCCTTTTAGTCAGACTGTCTAGTGTATACTCTAAACTACTTCCATATGTTTTTTTGAAGGAATCAAGACATGATAAAGAAAAAACAGAAAAGAAAGAAAAACGAGAGAGTGCTGGAGGGAAAGAAGAAAAGAAACAATATCCTTTTACATGTCAATGTTACAGGAAGGCTACGGAAAAGTAGCTTCCTTTTTATTATATGCAGTGATAAATATATGTATATTTTTCCTTAATGCTGAATCTACTCATAAATCTTCAGACAAGCACAGATAATGAAGAATGTTCTAGTCAAGGTAAAAATTTTTATGGTTTACCTTGTTTGACTTGATAGCTCCTGAGGCTCCTATTGACTGGTAAAGGCTATACACACAAAACAGCCTGAGTGTGAAAGGGCTGAAACTACAGTTTTTAAAAATTCTGTCCTAGAGAAATAGCTAAATAGCTTTCCCTGTCATCAGTATAGAGATTGAATAGATGCTCAAACTGATTTGGCCCCCCAAAAATGGGGTCAGGTGGGATGAGGTGGTTGACAGTGTTGGGTGCAGTTGTATGTTTGGCACTTTTTCCAAGAACAGTTGCCATACAAAAACAAGGGTGAATCACTGTGATCCTGGTAGTCCTGCTAGTCTACTTGTTGGTTAAGAAGATCTTTGCCTAATGTGTTGGAAACTTAATTTTTTTATCCTCTTTCATTTTATCTGTATGGAGAGCAGTAACTATTAAACCAAATTGCTATATAGTATAGTAAGTCAGTTCTTCACCTCCACTTAATCTTTGTTATTTGATCAGATCTGAGGAGGAATAACATTTTCAGTTATTTGGGAAGTAAAGTGCCCCACTGAATTTAAAATTTGTTCACTTCTAATCTTTCTGCATAGACCAGTGGGTGACCAGTGTGCTTATGTTGGGTAAATCTGAAAATAATTACTATTCAAAACTATTGAATATGGCTTCTCTCTTTGTTTCCAATTTGTCCAATAATAATTCCTGTTTGTTCTCTATTTAGAAGAGATGAATTGTTTCTACTTCATTTCTCCTTGTGTTCTATTTGAATGCTCGAGAACCTACAAACAAAACTTCACACAAATTTTTAATTCACTTGAATATCTTTTGCTGTTGGAGCTATTTGCTTTCTCAGAGTAATATTGTTCTTATTAAAGAACAATGTATAAGGCAGATTAATGAGGCTGAAAACTTGTTTTTGTTTTCATGATGGTATTAGCTGGTCTAGAAGGCAGAGCTACCTCTTATGAAAGCTTTGTTGTGAATTCTATTTTAAAAAGTAAGCCGGGGAGATCTCTGAGAGAGGTGAAATACTGGAACAGGTTGCTCAGAGAGGTATGGGGTTGTCGGCTTGGAGAATATTCAAAACCTGAATGGTGAGGTCCCCTGCAGGAGAAGTATAGCTGTGCTTTGCTTGGGTCTTAAAAATAAAACACCACCACAACAAAACCTAAAATCAAAACAGTTTAGAGCAGAAGTTGTGCAAGGATGGCAAATGAGTTTTGCTTTAGACACGGAAATATAATGTTGCAGGAAAGCTGCTTTCTCTTCTCCAATATGCAGCTTTAGTAGGGGAAGAACCTTCCTGAAATCTTCTGATTGTCTAGAAGCATCTTCTGAACTTGGCTTCACAGTTGGATTGTTGCCATAGAGGGATTGGATGGATAGATTATTTGGAAAAAGGATCTTGATCATTTGACATTCCTCTGTCACTGAAGCCAAAGGCAGATGTGTGGAGGGGTTTTGGGTAACAAAGTTTGCACTGATACCTTACACTCTTTGGAGGGGATCTCAGACGTAGTTATTTTCTTTAAATGTTTTTTGCTGTTGTGTTTATTAAAAAAAAAAAAAAGGGGGGGAGGCGCTTCTTGGCAGATGAAGTTCATTACTGAGGAATTGTAGCTTCTTCAATAGAAAAGTAAAGTTTTATCTTGTCCAGCAGTTCAGTTTAAAGGGAGGATTGTAGTTAATTAAAAGCACAAGTGGTTTTTGTAACTATTCATGACTTAAACAAATGCTTAGGTGAATGCAATTGCACACTGAAATTCACATCAAGCATGCAGCGGGCTAGCCTGGGGCATCTGGCAGAAAATACTGACAATACCCTGTAATTTGTATAGTGAAATATGAAAAAACGCTCTTAGTAGCAACATGGTTATGGAATTTAATATCCTGCTCCTGTTTGTTAAATCTCTTATATTCTGCCTCATGTACAACTTCTTATTGACTGCATTTATTTTGTCTAATTTAGATACAGTAACATTTTGAGGAGGTTGTACTTCTAAAACAGTTTTCACCTTGACAGATGACTACTTGTTTCTTATTTGTGTCTTTAAATTTGTATTTACACTGTATTCAGTATTTGCAATGCAATACTTATATTAACATAGTTCTTCTTATGGAATAAACTGGAGTCAGGAAATAAATGACTGAAAATGGTTTCATTTTCTCCCTTGTTCTTTGAATTGTGAATGGAACAAAATGTGAGATGGGTATTCATTTAAACAGCATCTAACTTCAGTTGTGTGTGCCTTCTTTGCAGGTGAGATTAAAATGGAAAGATATCCAGCTGTGACCAGAAATGTATTTTCCAGAGTATAGATTGCACAGAAATTTGTGAATGAAGAGGACCCATCTGCATCTCCTTAAATTATTCAGTTCTCTGCTTTATTTCCCCATGCTGAAGATTTAATTGTTGGGTTGTACATTACTGTATTTTAACTTGTTGCTTAGTTTCTTACACATTTATTTTCAGTACCTGGCTGAAAGTGTTACCTATTCCATATTTTAGCACAATGTGCTGCAAACAGTTGCCATAGTGCAAATGAGGTTTCATGTGTACAGAGTTCCACTTTAGGTTGTCTAAAATACTGCCTGAGTTTAGTAATTCTTTTGACCTGAAATGCATTCTTTTAGATGTTTGAAAACCACAAATAAACAGTTATTGAACCTTTTTGAATTTACCTCATTTAAATTCAGTTTTTATTTATTACTTGGCCTGTTTTTAATATCGGTGACTAAAACAAATGAACCAAGTGGGAGCACTGTTTTCATGCAACGCTTAGGGATTATTTGTATATTGTGTACAACGTTGACTTCTTTAAAAGAAACAAAGAATGAACCCTATCCCCTCCATCTCAACCTAAACCTGTGCTCAATTGTCCCTTGCCACGCCTTTTGTTTGTCATGCTGTTTTTAGATTAATTGGAAGTGCTCTCTTCAAAACTGAAATAAATTAAATTTCAATTACAGCTACAGGAGCTTTTTATCGCTGAACTTTAGTCTGAAAAGTTTCACAATGACATTTTTAAAAAAAGAAAAAACAAAAAATTTTTTATCTGCTGAATTCTACCAGTGTAACCTTTTTTCTAAATAAACAATAGTTTTCTCAATGGGTCGTAAATCATTGTGTGTGTGTGGTCGCTTTATTGCTTTATGTACTCTTACGAAAATTTGATATTGGAGTTGGAATTGTGGGAGGGTATTTTCTGCCTTAGCTTGCAAGTCTTCTGTACTTGCTGGCTGATCATATTGAAAGAGTTACTTATATAGTATGTCAACAAGCCAAACATATCTGCCTACTGTAAAATGACAAATGTATTATACTTCTGCAATGCTTTCAGGAAGCTCAAGATTTGCTTTTGTGCCTTCAGTCAAGTTTGTATCTTTCTCTTGAGATGTTTGTCTGTGGTCCAAAGCTCATTAAAATCTTTGGTGCTCTTGTATTCTTTTCTAGATTTCCTGATGTAGTCAAAGTATACTGACTTTAAAATGTCTTAGTTTAGTTTCAGTGGTTTAATGTCCAACAAAAAAAAAGTGGGGGGGGGGATGTTGCCTGACTTCTGACATAGCATGGTAGGTCACTTTGATACCACTCAGATTTTCACCTGGGTAAGAACTCTTCATGTCTGGAAGTCTTCAACTTCGTATTCATAACTAATTTTTTGTTCCCTGAGGCTGTGGATTTTCTTAAGTAAAAATGATCAATAGATTGTTTAAACTAGGAAAATGTGGATTGCAAGATAAATATCAGTTTGTATTCTTCGGAGAAGAGGCGATTCCAATGTCTTTCCCAAATGCATTGCTCACTATTTAAAGTTTAAAAAGGTTTAACTGGAAGCTGAGCTTTTTTGGCCTGGGCACAACAGTTTAAATAGCTGATGAATGTGTATTCACTAACAAGCAGGAACTGCTATTACATCTAGATTCTTGGTAAATTTTGGAGGTGGTGCATCAATTTTATTTATTTTTACAGCAGATTCTCTCATGGGACTAACTGAAATTGAATGCACTTCTGTTTGCAGGAGCACTGTGATACAGCTTTCTGTAAACCCTAGCAAAGTCCTCCTTTGCTGTTGTAGTCAGTAGCTATGGTAGAACAAGATGTTCTGCCACCCCCCTTCGCCTGTTGGTGACACTTATACATCAAGTCAGTTGAACTGGAATACCACACTGCACTAAGTAGTTCCTCTTCAGCCTTTATACTTACTGTATCTTCTGTCTCCCTTTAAAATTCTGCTTCTTGTCCATTTGGTAAGGATCTGCTGTCTTTTAAAAGTCTTTGCAATAAAAAAGTGTTGGGCGTGGAGGAGAGGATCTGGTGTTAGTGGGAGATATTCATCAAGACTGAAATATTAGCAGGACCATGAAACCTGACAGCCTTTGTCCTCATGTAACTTCAGAAGATGAGTGGAAGCATCATGAGCTATCACAGTTGCTATGCGAAGGATGGAGTGAATTTTCTTCCTATTTTTAAAAGGCCCATTTAAATTTGAGTAATTATTTTTAAAAGATGTAGCTATGCCAGGTTAAGACCACTTTCTTAGAGGAGGTCTGGAAACTAAGTATCTTCTAAGATTTAAGTGTTATAAAGAGGTGATCTTGACAAGACTGAAATTCCTCATGGGTACAGCTTCATCTGGGCCTGATACATCCCCTTGACAACTGTATCAATTGTATTGACAGTCCTTTATGGATTTCATAAGGAGTGTCTCCTTGTTTTTATGATCTCTAACAAAAGGATAAGGATGATCACATTTTTTAAGGTTACATGTTTAGATTGACAAGCAGAAGACGTATTTGTGGGACTGCTGTGGTTTGTATTACTGCCAGCCATGCTCCATATTGATCTCTGCATTAATTCTGCTTACCTTTGCTAAGCAGTGTGTTTATGGTAGCAATGATTCTCATAACTGCTTCTGTTGGCCCTGTCCTCTGACAAAGAGGTTCCTTGATGCTTATTACTGAAAGTGATACAAAACAACTGAAGTTTATGCAGGGAAATGAATCCTTGCCAAACAGACTTGGAAGACAGTTTGCTCACAGGAAATGTATATAAGTCAACTCTGTCAGAGTAAACTACTTTTAATGATGTGTCTGAGAGCCATGCTTAATAGAATTAAATGCTCAATACTCTGTGACCTGTTATATTAAAAGCTTGTAAGGAAATATGAATGATATTAACTTGCCATTTTAAATGATTAAAGTTTTTTTTCCTGTAAGCTGTGGTCAAATGCAGTTGTTCTCTACGTGGCATGTCACACCTGTAGTGTTTTTTTCCTGCCCTGCTCTCCCCCTCGTCCAAAAAAATCATATGAAGCTAGGTGAAAGAGTGTTTAGAGCTACAATTTCTGAGACACTTCTTGTTCAAGGAACTACTTCGGATTGTTTGATTACAGACAGGATTATGTCTGTGTGCCCTCAATAGCAGATCAAGTGGAGGCAGGAGGTTTGTGTTGTCCTAAGAGGCCAAGTTTCTGTGAAGTTCTGTCAAGGGTGGTTCAGAATTTGCTTATATTGACAATTTGAAAGTAGTAAGATGTGTAAGGTATGTACTGTGCTAAAATAACAGCAGTTGTGTTTAACAGCAGTGTTTAACAGCACTGAGCCCAATAAAACTGCGTTGTGAGTTAGTTGCTTTAACTGGTGAGCAACTATTGCTGATCCTTCCTCCCATTCTGACAGGATCCTGCAGATGCAGGCCTTGATTGTCGGCAGCCATTATGCTATGAAATACTTTCAGCAAATCATTAGTGTAACCTATTTTTCCTTTTCCTGAACCAAAGCATGCATTAACCTCTGTGAAGAGTGATTGCTACTGTTCTGTGTTTCACATATTGAAGCTCCACCAGAAGGGGACTGGCAAGCCTTCCCTTTTGTGCAGCTGGCCCAAGCCACTGTGCCGGGTGGGCTGTGAGCTCCTGTGCTGCTGTTGTGCTTCAGGCTCGTCGCACAGCAGCGGTCACTGCTCCTGACCTTTTAAAACAGGAAGAACATTTGGTTTTTCTCCATTAGTTCACAAAATGTGACACGCGTTGGGGGAAAATGCTACAATGGCAACATAATGACATTTAAAATAACTGCAAAATAGTAATTTTCCCCTTCTAGAGGTTTTTTTTTTTTTTTCCAGTTTAAGTGTATGTGCCTGAAGTGCTGAGCCTGGGTGTTTTCAGAGGTGATGGGGAGCTGGGATTTCCACGCTGGAGTGCCTGCTACTGTTGATACTAAAGCAGATAGGAGTGAGAGGAGACTGAGTATGCGCCTGCTTCAAACCACTGCTTTGCAAGGAGTTGTAACCTAGACAGATTTTTTTTTGTTTTTAACTGCAAAAGAAGATTTTGATCTACAGGCACTGTCCACAAAGCAAATTAATTTGTTTTATTCCTGAGAGTATATAGAAACACACTTTTTGCATTGATTTAACATCAACAAAAACAAACCTATAGCTAATGGAATATTTGCTGACTGCAACAGTAAAAACCTGACCTTCTTGCAACAAATATTAATACTATTAAACCCAGGAGCTTACTTTTCTTTTAAATATTGCTTTGTTGTTTTTTGTTTGTTTGTTTTCAGTATAATCCATAGAACTTGAATAAAATGTGGTGCATCCCTGCTGTTCTGTGAAGGTCAGTTTGTGTCTTCTGTCACCTGGTATGTGGGACAGACAGGTGTCGTCTTTGTGGCTGTACTTGAAAGCAAAGATTAAGAAACTGCAGTAATTATAGACATCATCAGTTAAAATTTAGTGATTAGAATTTTCCTTATTAACTACAGGTTATTTCCCAATCAATCAGCAAGACTGAATCCTTGTTCCTTGTGCACAGAAGACACGAGCACATGGGACAGGGAACCAGGTAAGGATTACTGGGCTAATTAGAGGTGAGGAGGAATTACTAAAAAAAAATAGAGTAACAGAGCTAAATAGGCACTTTTAATTGACTCATTAGGGTGATATGAAATGAAATACTTCCATCACTGTCACTCCACTCCTTGGGATGTACACAAATGCAAACAGGATCAGGATTTGGCCTGCTGGCTGTGTAAATGACACCAGCTGGGGATGTACCAGCTGCTGTGGGGAGCTTGTTGCACAGAAATGGGATTAAGGCTGTGAAGAGAAAGGTGACGCAAGGTTCTGAGTGTAGTGTGGTCTTCAAGCAAAACAGGAGGCTGCCTGTCAGCTCAGGCACTTAGAGATGAATTGGAACAGTTGTTTATACTTCAAGGAACCATGTTTATCTTGGCACCTCTGGTACATGCTGACAGCAGTAGCAGTGAAGGCTGTGGGTCAACAACATTGAACCTGCCCTTGGGTGCTGAGTGCAATAGGACAGCAGCACCTAAAAGGGATGGGCACCACTGCGCTTCCTGAGTGGTGCACCCTACATTGTGGCTAGAGAAAACCTAAGGAAAAACAGTTATTAATTAAGCCCAGTTTCAGTGTGGCAGGTCTGATGTGATATCTTAATTGCACTGTGCAATCCACGGTGTCTGTGAGAGGTCACAGCTTCAGCTATTTTATAATAAGCTATTTTGCTGAAGATAGCAAACTTCCCTTGTTTAAAGGGCAGGAGAATATTAAATAAATACCATTTATATTTATTTGCCTCAGCTCAAACTGTGGCTCTTACATTAATTTTGTAGGTTTTTTGTAATTAGCCTGCTCAGTCCATATTTGGAATTCAAAACCAATATTTGCTGAAGAGCTTTGCATGACATTTGACATTAAAATACGATCCCAGCATTTACACAATGCTCACCTCACCCTTCCAGCTTCAGCCCTGGTCTGTGTCTTGCTGAGGCATGGTGGGTGCAGTGATTTGGTAGAAGGGTGCTGAGAGCCTGATCGGGACAGCTCCCCTTGCCCCAAGGCCCCACTCCCCAGGGAGCTGCCCCCCTTGGGCTATGAGCTGGGTGAGGATCCCCAGGGGCTATGCTTTGGGGGGCTACATGGCTTTGTGAGCAGCGCTTCCCACCCTGTCTGGCCACTGAATGTCAGTGTTGCTCCAAACAACTGCAGTGACCATGTGCAGGCAAAGCCTCTCAGCTTCCTCGGTGTTTGTGATGTGGTGGCAGGGACCTGGCCCCTGTCCCTCACTCGTGCTTGGGGCCTTGATCCCAAACCTGTCACTGCTGGTGAGCAGAGAGCAGGCACTGGCTGTGTAATCAAATCCTTGTGTTGTATCATACATTTTTCTACTGTTTACAGCATACCAAGCATTGTCCATGTGCTCGTTAATTGCTCAATTACTTTATTTATATGCTAAACATTATTTACTGCACCAGTCATTACCAGCACCGTGCCTGGGGTTTGCATCACATGTTTAAAAGCTTTATGTGCCCTACCTGGGCCTGCCTTTGAGGCCACAGGTGCTAGTGCAGGCCTCAGTGCACACCTAGCCTTGTGCAGCCCTCACCGGCCCCTGCTGTGCCTTGTGTTTTCTGGGCCTTTCTCAGAGCTTTTTCCCTTTGGCCTTTGCTTGGTTAACGCTGCTGACTTCAGCTCCTCGCTCCTGTGAGGAAGCCAGAATGAGGTAAAACCTGACCCTGCAGCAAAGCAAGTGGCAGTTGTCCCCTCGGGCAGGCCAGGTGCCACAGCTCAGCTGCCTCATGGCACAGCTGTATTCCCAGCCTCAGAGGTTGCTACAACTTGGCCCTGGGTCACTGTGGGTGTCCCTACTGCCACAGCCCCTTCCTCAGCTGGCAGCCACACGCCCCCTGCACCTCAGGTCTCCTGCCCTGGCCCCTTCGCTCCTCCAGGCCTAACTTCAGAAATGGCCACAGAGCCAGGCCTCGGCCTCCAAGTTCATCCTGTCATCCTGAAATCCTGCACTCTAGTGGTGTTTAATGAAATGCAGTGTTGGTGTTGAGGGATTTTGGGTGTTGGAGGGGTCCCACCGTGGTGTGAGGTGCCAGTGCACGGTGAAATGTGGTTGCAGCCACCCCCAGGCCGGGGGCAGCAGTGGCTGTGGGTGATTTTTCCCCTGTAGTGGTTGTGGCTGTTCCATGTTCTCAATTAATAGCGCTTTGAAATTTATAGTATCTATGAAAACATTATCTCTGTACTTAAATCCCTTAGTTTAATTGAAAAGAGCTATCATTACCCAGAGCTTGTTTATGTATTACTGCCTGCAAAATAGACTCAATTTTCCAGACTGAGATGATGAATATGAACACCAAAGAATTTTTGTAATTTTATTTTAATAACCATGAATTATTATTATTTTAATAAACACAAACAATAACTGTTTTAAAAAAAGAAGTTGCAGTGCTCTGCACCCACCCCCGGCAGGGCAGCTGTGCACCCTTATAGCACTGTGGGGTTTGTAGTGCTGAGGCCTAGCAGAGGGGTGCTGGAGGAATGCGGTGTGGCCCTTACACAGGCTGGGGCACCAGCCTGCCCCCACCCCAGGCTCCATCCCCACTGCTGCACGTTGACCATGCAATGTGCAGGGGGGCTCAGTCTGTGTTTGTCTCATCTACAAGTGCCAGATCGCCAGCACACAAGCTACATGAATTAGGTGTGGATTTTTTTTTTGGTCCTGTCCCCCTTGCCCCAAGCCTACCAGCTCTGAAGCAGCACTACCCATATGGGATGCCCCTTGATTTTTTTTTTCTTTTTTCTTTTCTCTCCTTTCCTTGGCCTGTTCCTGCACTCCCAGCCATCCCCATGGGTTTTTGCTCAACCTCAGGGCTGAGCCGTATGGGAGCTGCTGAGGGCTCTGATGGAGCCCCACACACACAGCGGCATCACCCTGGGGCTGCTGCAGGGAACATGGGATGGTTGGTGCCACCCTTGGTGTGGTTCATCACTGCTGGCCTGGTTCTGCCCCTTCCCATGCTCCCACCCTCCCTGCCTGCTGCCTGTTGCACCCTGCCAGAATCACACCAAGAAAAAACAGTTCGTTTTTAGGGCGCCAATCCCCACAGTCTTATTTCCCGGAAGCATTGTGCCCCAAAGCCTTTCCCCAAACAAAATAATTGTTGGTCCTAAACAAAAAAAGAGACAGACTTGCCTGGCCACAGTGGTGCCCATAGGCAGGCAGCACCTCTCCTTGGGGGAAAACATCAGCCAGCTCTTTTTTTTTTTTTCTTTTTCTTTACAGTTTTATTTACAAAATGTATTAAAACTCTTTGTACAACACCTCATTAAAATGAGGCTCAGTAATTGATGCCCACACATGCAGTTTATGCTTTTACAGCCATTAGTTTGCTTGGCAATTTTTCTGCTCACTGAAGTGCAGTTTCAACAACCAAAAATAGGAACTTAAATTACACACACACACACACACAAAAAAAAAAAAAAAGAAAGAAAAAAAAAAAGAGGAGAAAGGAAAAGAGAAAAGAAGAAAAGAAAAGAAAAGAAAAGAAAAGAAAAGAAAAGAAAAGAAAAGAAAAGAAAAGAAAAGAAAAGAAAAGAAAAGAAAAGAAAAGAAAAGAAAAGAAAAGAAAAGAAAAGAAGAAAGAACACAAGAGACCCCAAAGCAAAACAAAGGAAACAAAGGAAAAGAATATATTGAACCAGGTCACCATGAGACTACTGCTGAACTTCCGATAGCTTGAAGTTGGTAGCTGGGATTTGTAAGCAATTGACACGTTTTGTTTTAGATTTACATGCAAGTTTAAAAAATATCGAACCATTTACCAAACTCCTTTTACTGGTCTGAAGCCTCCACTCTTTAAAAATTTATTTGATAAACACACATTTTTATACAGCTTTTAAGAAAAATGTTTGTTTTAAATACAACTTATAACTGCACAGCTTTAGTTTGCCCTTGCTGGGAACGCGATTGCATTCAGAAGTTGAAAAAAAAATCACAGTTTCATGAAACAAAACAAAACCAAAACCAAACACCTTTTTTGTTCAATAGCTTGTTAAAAACTTGAACAATAAATTATTCTCTGATGAGCTTTTAAAATGATTTTATATTACATTTTGTTGGAAATACTTATTTTTAACAAGACTTTGCCCATATAATATTTTTTTTTTCTTTTAAATCCTATTAAAAGTTCAACTCTATCATCAGCAAACTAAATGCCTAAGGGTCAGACTGGTTTAAATGAACTTCTTTTTCACTGTATGTTACTGATGAAACAAAACCCTACAGTAAACTACAGAAAGTACATATTGTCGTATTAGAGGTAATTAGTATGCAGACATTTCATTGAACGTTTCCCATGTGACTGACAATATGTTTAAAGTGTTGTGGTTTTTTTTGTCCTTTTTTTTTGTTTTTAAAGATGACGTTACGCAGTTTCCAGGCAGAGGGTCGAGGCTGAAAGGCTGCTGCTGCTGCCTGTGAGGAGGAGGTGGGTGCCAGCCATCCCCACAGCGTGCGCTGGGCTGCAGGAGGGGACGGGAGCATCCTCCCGCCAGCAGCCATGGAGCCAAAGCTGGCAGGAGCTGCTATAATCTACCAGTGCTAGCTGTAGTCATGTTAGGTCGCTAAGTAATACTCGGGAACTGCGGCTCTAATTGGAGTTACTACCCTCTTCCCATACTTCGGTTTTAAAACGACAACTGTTGAGAAGCATTAACTGAGCACAGTGCTAGTTTTGAGAAAATTGGTGTGAAGCAGAAGCAGGCCTGGGAAAAACTAACCTGCGCTTCTCTTGCTTCATTGCTTGATATTAAACATTGAATTAAAATGCAAATGCACAGCAAGGAAAGAGATATATGATCTGAAACTAAACAGCAAGTAGCTTTTTTTTTTTTTTTTAAAGCCACCCAATGTCATTTTAATAAAGCACCTGTAGGTATGCCTGATGATAGGAAAAAAAAAAAAAAGGCATACAGTATTTTCTGCCTGCACTTAGCTACCTTGTCAAGAAAATTAATTTAATGATCTGGAAGCAAGACATGCAGTTCCACAGATTACTTTCTTTTGGATTTACAGATTCACAGTCAGTGACCTTAATTTTTTTTAATGCACATATTCTTTTCTTCAGGTATTATTCACTGATATACAGAATTGCTCAAATTAGCTGGAGAGTTTAAAGTGGCTCGAAAAAATAAACTATCAATCACACCACCTGTAAGTAAATACTTCAACCACATTGCCATCAGCCCGGAAAGCAGTGCCAGGCCAGGCCGTGCATGCACAGCAGGATCTGAGGCTGGGCGTCAGGAAGAGTTTCAGAATTGGATGTGGTCGGGTGGCTGATGGCACCGGCTGTGGTTTGCTTTCAGGACATGAGTTCAGTTACTGTGCAGTGGTATCAAAGAATGGCTTTTGTTGCACTGATTTTTTTTACAAGATTTTTTTTCCACATAGTAATGTCTTATTACCAGTCCTTTCCTTTCCTTTTCTTTTCTCTTTTCTTTCTTCTTCTCTTCTCTTCTCTTCTCTTCTCTTCTCTTCTCTTCTCTTCTCTTCTCTTCTCTTCTCTTCTCTTCTCTTCTCTTCTCTTCTCTTCTCTTCTCTTCTCTTCTCTTCTCTTCTCTTCTCTTCTCTTCTCTTCTCTTCTCTTCTCTTCTCTTCTCTTCTCTTCTCTTCCTTTTCTCCTTTTTTCTTTGCTTCTCCTTTTTTTTCCTGTTTTTTTCTTTCAAGCAAAGCAAGAATATTTCGGTGATGGTTTGCATTGTTGTGAGTCTCAGAGTCTTCCATAAGGCACTGAAGGAAAAAAAATCAGTTTTTCCTGTTAAAAGTTCATTGCACCATCATCAATGCATGTCATGCCGACACCTCGGCTAGAGTACGACTGACTGGCTCAGGTGGTCCGAATCTGTGAAGTAGCCACATTCTCTGCTGCTTCTCCTCCTGCGTGCTGTCAGAGCGAGGATCTGTAATAAAAACAACGAGATTTCATTTTTCTCCTCTGAAAGGGAGCCTTTCATTAGAAGGTAACGAACCAACCTGCACGGGAAAGGAGGCAGCACGAGCAGCACTGAGCTTTAATAATGTCCAGTGAGGCTGGGAACAACTTGCCCCGCTCCTTCACTTGTGGCCGGGATGAGATGTTGTGCTGCTGGGGTGTTCCCAGGGACCCTTCTTCCCTGGGTGCCCACGGCCTGCTCGGCAGCAGTCTCCAAGCCCCATGCAGCCTGTAGGCAGCTGGTATATATAATATGTATTGAAAATGAGCTTCCAAACCTTCCCCCCCCTTGCCTGGGGCAGCTCCCCGGTAGCCAGGCAGGAAAAGGATGCAGCCTGTGTGCATTGTGGAGCTAGTGAGGGTGTCACAGCCACCTCTAACAATTCAGTTCTGCTTTGCATGCTTTACATATCATGATTTCTAAAAGCACTTACCTGATCTGAGTATGGCTATTAAAAATAACAGGGAAGAGCTCTCAAGCAAAAGAGGTGTGAATTCTGGATTGTTTTTAAATTAATAAAGTTGAGATTTATTTTTTTTAATTAACAAAATATTTGGATTCAGTGAGCCACTGGAATAGCAGACCACTGGGGAGAGGAGTCCTCACTGCAGCATGACCCCACCATCACCATTGGTAATGCAGGCTGGTGACGAGCCTGCTTCTGTGCAGGGGAGAACTTTAAATCCCCAATAGCCCACACCATGGAAAAGAGACTGCCAACGCTCTGCATTTTTAAAGACCATTTACAGCAGTCCTCTAGTGCATACAACAAAAGAACACACGGAAGTTAAAGCATAAAGAAAAAAAAGTTTTTTTTTAGTTGACTGAACCGTACTCGTACCCCTAGATTTTCACGCTTTCTGTGCCATACACGTTGTAGCCTTCTCTGTACGTAGCGTAATTCTGGGTATTGGTGGCGGGAGCAGGTTTAAAGTTTTGGGTGTTCTTGGTGAGTTTCATTCGCTTGGACTCTGCCCGAGACTTGTAACAAAACTCGATTAAAGCCACCATCATGGCGAGCCCAAGGCCTCCAACAAGAATATAGAAAACCCCGGCCACATTGCTCAGGCTCAGAGCACTGGTCTTGTCCTAAGAGAAACGAACCATGGCATTAGTTTTGCTGTGAGAAAAAGGCAGACAGAAGACAGGTTATTTTTCACTCAGTCCTAGCCGCAATGACCACACATACACACTTTCTGATCCAGAGTTCAGATTCCCCAAACCCCCGCATGACCCGACAACCTTACCCACGGCGGTCACACTGCGTGACCCGCTCATTGGTGCCACTGGCCCTGCGGAGCAGGGCCGGCAGCAGAGGCTGCTCTGTCCCGCACCGTTTGCTGTGTGAAACCTTGGCCATGTGGAAGGCGGTAAGATTTTTGCCATTGGCTTCCCCAGGCCTTCGCTGCCCCACAGCAAAGCTGCCTAGGTCTGGGCACCGCTGGTGGCCAGGCCACCTTCGGGATACTCTAACAGGCAGACTGGGCTACATAAAGTAGCAGGCTCTTACATTATAAAATTAAAACCAGAAAAAAACAAGCCACTGGACACCTGGCTTTAGTGAATGTAGATAAAATTAATGAGATGCTGCTATACTTTTCTACCTTTTTTTCAACAGGTTTAAAAAAATAAAAATCAGCCCTAGGAAGATGGTCAGCTAGGTTAAGGTCCAGCAGGAGAGCCCTAAGCTAATCCAGCACCTGCAGCGACCAGCTGAACAAAATGTGCTGCCTGGGGTTTGCATCCTTTAAGGATGTGACAGACGGGGGAGCAGGCTTTTGGTTTTAAAAATGGGATTTTGTAATGAGCTTAAATAGAAGTGCAATCCTTTTGCTGCTGCAAAAAAGGGTGTTGGTGGTTCTTGTCTGAGCTGTGAGGCAAGGTGAGCCTCCTGGCTGCTGCCAGCCCCACTCTGCCTGGGCTTACTGCAGACGCCTACAGATGAGACGCCTACAGATGATCTGAGTGTATGACTATCTCCAGGAGCATCCAAACTTCATGCACTCGGAATAAAAGAGGGTCTACCTTGTTAAGTGTCTGTGCATTTCACAGGCAGTTTAGATGGATGCAGTTTTAGCAAGCAGCCTGCTATGAGCTCTGAAAATACTGCTCATGTGCACCCCTTTACAATTATCTGGTTTGCTGCTGCAGCGGCTATGCTCAGATTTCCTGGGATCCCGGCTTTATCTCAAGCAACAGGTCCGAGGCTGTGCCCCAGGCAGTTTCCAGCCCAGCTGACAGCAGTGTGTTTCATTGCTGGCTGGGCTGGAACTCAAAATGGTGCCTGACTCATGAAGGAGCCTCCAAATCAGAAGCATTTTCTGTGGGAATTGTTACAGCGAGTGCTTTCAAAGGCACCAGGGAGCTAGGCACTCGGTTGCGACTGATTTCAGCGGGAGAAATCCTATAGGTGCCTTTGAAAATATTCTTTACTCCAACAATAAGCACAGCACATCAGTGTTTTCATCCTCAATGCCTCTTTCAGTATAGAAAAACAAAACAAAACAAAACGAAACTCTGTTTTCTTTTAACTTAGCAGCATAAATGAATGTTTGCTGCAAATCCAGCGTGGCTGATGCAGCCACTGCTGCCCATGCTGGATGTCCCAGGGCACAGAGGTGTTGCAGCAAAATGGTCCCAGGCATAAGGAGAACAGCAGACAACGTCTGTGTAATGTATCACCAATAATAGTTCCAAAATTCAATCAAACAAGTTTCAAAGTGACTTGGAAAATTGGGCAGGAAGGATGTTTCTTCCTTATCCCAGGTCTGCCCTGCTATTTTCTACCCCTAACAAGCATGTGACTGTTTTTCTAACTGGCTTGTATAGGATCTAATTTACAATTTTGCAACAAAATGTGGGGGCATTCAATCAAACAAAAAATAATAATTAAAAAAAAAAAAGATGCTGGTCTGAATAATATACACTGGCTGTGGTGGAACTTGGAAATTCAAATGAAGATAGCAGCTTTGAGGGCTTTGGGGAATTCTCCTTCCACGTGTGTCCAGCAAAATACTAAACAGCAAAACATACTTACAACTTAAGTATGAAAGAAAAATGCTGTCATGTTCGGAAACAATAGATATATATTTTTTCTATTCTTTTCTTTCAACCTTCAAAATGTAAATTGCAACTTTTGAAAGTCATTCTTTGTATACACAAACAGTGGGTCAAAATGTGATTTCTAATCAGTACGAAAAGACCTTCAGCGACTGACCTTACTTCCGGAGTCCTTGGCTCCACATTCACCCTTATCGTACCACCATTTGTTTTTCAGCTTGTCTAAGATGCCTTGTTCACTGAGTTTCAATACTGCAAGGTTTACAGGAGTTCTTCACGTGGGAAATAACATAAATAACATTATATTATGTTATTTTATGTTATTCAAGCTTTAAACTACTTTAAAACTATACAAAGCGATAAAGCAGGGTTCCTGGCCACAAAGTATTTACACTGCAGGCAACTGGATCATCCCCTTAAGTTAATGCTAGAGCAACACTATATTACCAGGTCCTGCCCATATCGCTTTGAGTAATCGGCACTCACTGTTAAATGAAGGTAGGAGAAACAAAGCAAGGCCAATTTCCCACTTTTGCACAGCCCCAGGCATTGGGAGTAGCTTTGTGGCCGGTGGTGGCTCTGGTCCAGCAGGACACCCCCATGGCACTAACAGAGAGCGAAGCCCCAGCAGACAGTAGCATGTGGGCTCGAGCCACCAGGCCCCGAGCATCCCAAACGCAGCCGGCACCCCGGGGAGCTGCAGCAGAAAATCAGGATGTGCAGACCTGTATGAAACACCTCTGTGAATGTCAAAATGCCGGGTTCGCGTGCCCAGAGTGGGCCATTGATCCGTAGCCTTGCCGATGCTTTGCCACCTTTTGGGATTGGCACCGGCTTTGTGCTGATGGGGACCGGCTGGGTCCCAGCCAAGCCCCCCAGGAGCCCCCTGACCTGGCTGGGGTGAGCACAAGGTCCAGGCATCACGTGCAGCCAGAGAGAGCCGAGCGCCTTTAGGCATCTGCTACGAGCCCCAGCAGAAAGAGCGGCGTGGATGATTGTTGAGAGAACGGCTCTCTAATTTTAAATTTCATTTAAAAACTATCCAATTTGGAGAGATTTTATGCAATACATCTCTCCGCTTTGAAAAAGCATTGTGCTGCTGAGAATACAGAAACAACAGGGAGAAGGTTATAAACACCTTTCCTGCTCTCTGCATATTTTATCGTGCAAATGCTCCCTTCCCCCCAGTCCTATTCCAAACACTATTTTTAATTTGCATGCCTTTATAAACACCTTACTGAGCACGGAGAATTTGCATAACATCCAATACATTATAGATTAGCTTTCACAATATTATACAGTATTGGGAAATGAGGAGGCTTAACATGCTAATTAGGGCGCTTTATTATTTTTTTTAAAGCCAAGATTGCAGTTAATTGTGCACATGTAACTGCCAAAAAAAAAAAAAAAAAAGGTAAACTAAAATTATCTTAACTAAAGAGAGGGGACAGGGGAATTTGACTATGGTATAGCAGGTGGGCAGGCGACCTGGACTCCAGCACCCTGGGGACGGGGACACCAGGCACCCCCCTGAGCCAAGAGCCCATCCCTGGGTGCTGGACAAGGAGCGAATTTTGGTGTCACAGAGCATGAGGTGCTTCTTGTTGGACCAATGTCCTGGTACTGAAGGCAAGGGAGGTTTTTTTCTGTGCTTGCTGCAGGAAGGTGACTTTTCAGAGCTTGCCCTGGCACTGTTTGCTTGAGGGCTTTTTTATGGACCAGCGAGTTGCCTGTGACCTGTGGGATGGCTTCGTCCCAGTTGCTGACCCCCTGGTCACCCCACCAGCAGCTCAGGGGATTGTTTGTTCTGTTCCTGGGTCTCTCTCTCAAAAGACTTGCATTTCTTCATCTTTTTCCTGGGATAATTTTGCACTTTCCAGCTGCTTTTTTAAATTAGATTACTGATCAGAGACTGTATGGGTTGCTCAGTGAGGTCCTTAGCCCTTTCCCTGGTGGCTTCAGCTGCTTTTCCTCTGCCTTTAATTTATGATGGGATTCTTTTTCATCTTCCCCTGCGTGATTTCTAGACCAGCTCCTGATTAGTTTGATTGCTTTTATCACAGTGAAATGTTAAGGTGTTGAGAGCTTGTGCTCTTGCTGTGCTCCATACTCCCAGCAAGGCGAGGTGTGGTGAATGGGATAAGGCCAGCGGCAGTCCTGTGGTACAGCACAGGGCCCTGGGGTACAGACTTGCCGTGGTTTTCCTCCTCACCATAACTGAATGACTTTTTGTTCTGTTGTTTGTTATTTTAATCCAGATTCACCTGATCCCAGTGTAACCACGTGAGGTTGGGTGTGTTGGGCATCTTTACAAAACGCCGCTGAGATTTTGGTGGCTGATGTTTATATAGGACTGGAAGACTTGAGTTGAGGGAAATGGTACCAATACCCTAACACTGAGTAATATTGCCCCCAATGGCAAATCAAGCCATTTGCTATGGCCGATTTATTTAAGGGAGGCATGCCATTGAGAAGACTGGTGCCCAGCCATTCTAACAGCCTTCACTTTATTAGTGTGCTGCAAACGTTGTTTGACACCTGGGACAGAGAGGTTGTTCACTGGTGTTTCAGCAGCTCGGTTTCTCTGTTCCTGGTTAGAAGACCCCACTTGGGTGCTGGCAGAGTGGGCACCCATCCCTTACGGCCAGCGAACAAGAGGTGCCAGTTGCTGCTGCTGGCTCAGTGGATGGGACGATGCTGATGGTGTGATTTTTGAGAGGCACTGTGCTTTCATTCATTAAAATCCCACATCTGAACCGGGTCCCCCAGGCTTCTGGTTCAGTTTAAAAATCCTGAACTCTTCTTCCTCTCAATGTAGGAATTGCTATGGCACTTCCTTGTCACGAAGGTGATCTTCCACAAGACACAGCACTGCTTCCAGGCTGAGGATGTTCCCCCTGCTTACATGTGAGATAATCCCTCAGAAGAAAGGCAATGTGCAATGTGCAGAGCTTCTATTGCTTTTCTCTTTCATTCTCTGATTATTTTCCATCCTTGCCATCAATACAGAAAAGAGGGAACACTTCAACACAGAACCCATCTGGCTCTCTCATTCCTTCTCTTCATGACACTGTCACTCTGTCTGAGGGATTTCTCGCCTGGCCTCCTCTTGCTGCAGCAGCTCAACAACATTTCACATTAGTTGCTGTAATTTTTATTCTGTTAAGAAACGCTGTGGCATGATGATTTTTCTTTCTGGCCTGAATGAGTTTGAAGTAGAAGAAGAGTAAATTAATCATCAAAGAAACAATTCTTTATCAGTCCCAGATGTTAGCAGGTATAACTCATGTGCCTTACGAATTATAAATCATAACAGGTTTTAAATCTGATTAATGACCTTTTGGGCTCATTTTCATGATTCTACTTGCACCTCTATAAAGCAGATACACAAAACCAGAGTTCATACACAAAACCGTTGCTCCAGCTTCTACAGGCTTCAGGAGGCCGCAGCAGGCCGAAGGCCCTCGTACACCTGCAAAAGCCGTCATGTTTGGGCTGTTGGTGACCAATTCCCACTACCTACCAATATTTTGATGTGCCAGTGCTGCGAGCAGCCCGTGTCACTGAATAACCTGTGCAGGAGCGGCCAAGCAGGTTCTTGGCAGAAGTGCTGTTAATTGATGAGAAGAGCATCTCCAGTGTCAGCCTTGCTAGGAAAGTGCATTTTCCGGGAAGAAACTGGGACATACTGATGGCTGCGGCACTGTGCCCTTGTTCTTGGCTTGGCCCTCACATGCCAAAGCGTGAGGGAAGAGCTGCTGAGCATTCAGCAACTTCAGGAGCAAAAGTCACTTTGGGACAGGAAAATCTCACCCACTAACACCTAGGCTTTTGTCAGCTGCATATAACCGGTGTCTAAGTAGCATAAACTCTCTGTAAAACCATAGTTATGTTTATTACTTGCAATCAATAAAGATTTAAGTGGTGATTGGAACAGCTTTGGATAATTAATATCCCATTCTGTGCTCTAATGGATGTAATATAAATGTTATACCCAAAAATGATCATTGCCAAGGACAGCAAATGAACGCTGCAGACACCACTCTTCTCCCCTCAAACCTGATAAAATGTTGCTCAGAATTAATTTAGGATTTTCAGACCCAATCATTCAGAAAAAGGAAGCTGGAAAGAAAAGGCACAACAACTAAAGGCTCATGACGGCACTCGATAAGGGCTTCCTCGGTCCCATCAGCAGCCAGTTTCTGATGTTTCTCAGATTATTTGTGTTCAGGGCTGCATCCCCCGTGCCCACCTGGGCAGGACGTCTGCTGTCTGACATGAGGCCAGAGCGTTAGCTCAGTGCTGAGGATGAGAAATTTGGGAGCAGTGGCGATGGGATCCTCCTCACAAGGCAGATGGACGCTGGCTCCAAATGTACGGTACATGTGGCCACCAGAAGGAGCCTGTCCCCTGGCTGAAGGGCCGAAGACACAACTTCCTAGTGTTCTCAGAACCACATCTCCTACAACGTAAAGTCCTGAAGAGTCGATAGAAAGCCTTTTTATTTTTAATTTTTTATTTTCAGCAGTATATTAGATGCCAAATAACTCTGGGTGAAGTCCTGTGGAAGCACACACGCATATTAGGGATGTGACATTTGTAGAAAAGCTGTTTGTGTACCCTGGCACTGGCCATTTGGGGTGCGTTAGGGTAGGCAACATCACAGAGCCAAGGGCACCTCTGGGCTCCGGCTGTGTCACACCGCGCTGGCTGTAAATCTAGTTTAATATCTGGCTAGGCCAGGTTTATGGCCGATCTGTGGGCTCAGAGCAACAAAAAGCCACAGGAGGCTTCTGGCAAATATGTCCCTCTGAAGACTGAGAGATTAACGAAGAACGATGTCCTCACTTGGCACTAATGTGCAAGCCTTGCTGAGCAGCATGAAGGCAGACCGTGAGCCGCAGCCTTGTAAAGGGCCTTCACCTCCTGTGCAAATCTCAGCGACATAAAGCAGGCAAAAGCTCAATGTTGCATCAGATCTCCATGAGTACATTATAAAGTGTTTTTTTTTTCTTTTCCCCCACTGGTTTTATTTTTAATCCCTGTTATTCTTACCTAATCTCTTTAATTTAGGAATTTGACATATTTAGAGCACTACTTCCTGCAGCATGATTTTTTTTCTCTTGTTTCTTATGACCACAGCTGTCCTTGCTGGCTGAGGCATCACCAGAGTTGCTGATGTCAACACAACCCAGCCAACCGAGTTGTAACATCAAAGAGTTTAGACATTGAATGCTTGGGTTTCTAAAATCCATCTCATAACAACAGAGGAAAGGGAAGCAGAATAAGGTGCAAGCAAACAAGTAAAGTGCTTAACTCAGAAAGCTTCTTAAAATCCTTTGGGGCAGAACCACTGAAAACACTGAATTAATTGTTCCTGTTGGTGTCACTGGCAAATCTTCACTCACATCGGGGGACGCAGGGGGTGAAGCTGGTTGCAGAGATGTGATAAGTTCCGCCTCTCACATGAGCCAAGCAACAAATATCTGACGGGGACAGGGCAAGCCCCAGACAGCTGCCCCGAGATCTCGTTCAGGAACCTGATGAACCCAGGACTGTCCCAAGGGGAGCAGCCAGTGCCCCTGCCCCATACCCCACGCCTGGCAGCTCCTGCACATCACAGTGAAGGGCACTGGCAAGAGCAGACGTCAAGCCCCAGCTCTCTGCTCGACTTGACAGGGCACCAAACCAATCTAACTAACAATCGCCTTGGCATCGTTAAAATATAAAGATAGAAACAATCCAGGAAGAGATACCAAATCCAGCACTATTCTCCAGAGGGCATTGCTTGAGGTTAAAGACCTGTCTAAATCAAATACAGCACTTTATCCCCCCAAGCTCTATAAATCCCAACCTGATCTGTAACTACTGAATGTACTTTTTGTCAGATCTTATTACTGAAATAATTTCTGACTAGATAGGAAGCCAGAGGGTGAATGTATTGCCCAAGAGTTCTGCTCTTTCCTAGATCAGATCTCTCTCAAGATATGGCCTGTCATAATTCACCAATTTAGTGATGTCTCTTTGCCACGGCTTTGTGTCTTGCTATGCACACGTGTGTCAGAAACGGGGAAGATTTAGGACGGAAACGGACTCATCATTAAAACTCACTGTGTGTGTTTAAAGACTACAGTTGCATGGTACTTGAAGCAGGCGTGAACAGAGCCCTGAAATACAGTCACTCGCTATTCCTCTTTATTAACTTTTGCCTCAAAGAGTGATCTTCTGTATTTCATACTGAGCATTTCATATTCACAGAAACAGCAGCAGGCATTTTTTTTTTTTTTTTAAGAAACGAACACTTGGTTGCACTCTGCCACCATTTCCGACCTTTGTAACTTCTTTCTGCCCTGCGTTAACCAGCAGTTGCAGGCGTACAAACATGTAACATCCTAGGGATTGGAATGCTTTATGGGTGGGCAGAGGAAGGGGTAGAAGTGAAAGCCATCTCGTTTGAAAAGACGAAGAGCTTTCAAAATCAGGAGATTAAAACTAGGCACTTCGAGCCCCATACATCCCCAAGCCACTAAAGAAATACACTGCATGCTGATGGCTGGTGTCACACTCAGAGGCATCGGTCACAGCATTAAATCCTCCAACAAAAGGGTTTTTTCTCACTTTTTCTCTCAACGGCACAACCAGATGCCATTCCCCTTGCTGCAGGCGCTGGCTGCAGGCTCAGCCATGGCTGTTGCTGACTTGGGAGGTTCAGGGAGATTGCCGCATGTTTTGCTTGTTTTGTGTATTGAATGGTGTCATGGGATGACAAGACTCTTGCATTAGGATGTAAAGGAGTTTTTAACATTTTTTATGCTGTCCTACTGCCAGCAGCAGAGCCAGGAGGTGAACACAGGCAGTGCCATGTTCTGTCGTATTTACGCAGTGCAGCAGCCTGCGAGGACTGCTCCTACTGAACAGGCACCTGTGAGCCCGGGACAGTTTGTTTTATGCTTACTTTTTTTAGAAGAGGGTCAGAGCACCCTTTGCATCCTTGTGAAATCCTCTAGGGATTTCCTTGCAGAAACTAGGTGTGCATTTTAAAACCAGGTTTTAGCTGGTGCTGTATTTGCTGCAATGTGGAAGACGAGCACAGATGCATGGTGCCATCACACCACCTACACGCACGCTGAACAGACCTGTGCAGAGCCAGACGTGTCACCGCCTGCGACCGCAGGTTCCTCCACGCTTTGCGGATAGTTTGCAGTTTGTGTACAGCAGCCACAGTCTCTAGGAAAGTATATTTATATGTTTCATAAATGTAGCTCAAACAAATTAAAGTCTGTACTAACAGGATCATAATTTAATAGAAGTGCCAAGTGCTAATGCAATAATACATGCATATTGGATTAGGAAACGCAAGCTGTAACAAGTCATTGTAGTTCATTTGTAGCAGTGCCTGAGACTCGAGGTAGGGCTGCGGCGAGGGCGGGTGGCGCAGCAGCCCAGGAGAGGGGCAGCAGCAGGACGGCGGATGCTTAACGTCACGCTCCAGCCCACAGTGCCTCCAACAGCAGTGTGGGCCCTTCCTGGGTTTACCTGGATCCTTCCTAGCCTGGGTGATACGAGCAAGAGACTCAACTTACCTTGCGTGTGGGCTATCCCCTCACCTTCTCTTTCTCTTGCTAGACATATCCACTTTTCCCCCCGTCTTCTATGATCTATTTTCCTCCTGGGATGGCCTCTTCTGTGGCTCCTGTTCCTGGCTCCTCAGGCAGCTGCGGGCAGGTGCTGCACAGTCAGAAGCCCACCAGGCCCTCACCGAACAGCTGTGTCGCTGGTACAAACCAGACGTGTCCCAAGCACGATTACAGCGCTGGCGAGCGCACAAGTGCCTGCGTCCATCTGAGCTCAGTGCTGCAAGGTTAGAATTACTTTGAAGAAGAAGAAGAAAGGCATTTATTTTTCCCTTTGTATTTTATATGACAGTCATTAACAATGGAGAGGAAACAGCCGAGCCTGGAGCCCCATACAGATGCTCAGGACAGGGGTCCTGCTCTCCACCTGCAGCTGCTGGTTTTCCCTTGTCCTTTCTGCAGTCCCAGGGAACCAAGCCTCAGCTCCCCCAATCCTGACGCTTACAGTGCAGGATAAATGACTCATGCAAGCAATTTATGGAAAATTACTCTTAAGCACCACACATATTATCAAAATGAAGGCATGAGTCACAAGCCTTTCGCTAAGGTTTCCTGTGGCCGTGAAGGCAGGACGTGTGGTCGCTCTGCCGCAGTCAGCACCGCACAAGCACGCTTCCCTGTCAAGGGAGCAAAGCAAGTCCCCACGGCAGCTACATCAAAGTTACACAAGCAAAATGAAGCAGTTCCTAATCCTTAGATGCCAGCCCTGACTCCACCAGCTCCTTCCTAGCCTGGGCAACCTGCTCGTCCTTAGTCCTCGTCCTGAGTCTCCTAATTCCATCCTCCCTAAACCATCCTCAAAGACAGACATTTCACTGACATTTCTGCAAACCAATGCAGGCTCTCTGCCCTTCTTGGCAGTGCTCTAAATGAGATGCTCCACTGAACTCTTAAATTGTTAAGACTTCATTAGTGGTAAAAAACATACACAGTTTTATTTGTTAATTTGCTATGAAATAATAGCTGTCAATTAAACACATATTTCGATGTCTTCCTTTGAAAGCATTATTTTGCTTTTTAAACTGTTATTTTGCTTTGTCACTCATTTGCACAATACAATAATTTCCTAATACTTTCCTAGGTCTGAGCATGAATTAGCTCTGCGCTACTACCACTGGCTCTGACCGGCCATTTTATTTTTTCCAGATCATAACCCAGGCCTATAGAATGGGTAACAAGTAAATTCATGCCGATGAACATAATTTCAAACAAATTGCTCAAATAAACTGTGCTGCACCTTTTTAAGCTCGCCATTTCCCCAAATGTTCTCTATAAAGCACCACACGTTTGGTGGTGGTGCTCTTTAGATGTTAGGTATCATCTAAACTGATGGCTAACAGATTTCTTCTAAAAATATGCCACTTAAAAAATTATGCCGCAAATGCTAGCTGCTGTGCTGCAGATGTATCAAAGCAAAATAGCATTGAGAAATGGGGGAAATGAATCCCATCTGCTAATGGCCCTGCTCTTGTCTCGGAAGGGCTCAGAAATGCCATGCTTTATGATGTGTGGCTCAGAGGGCAGAATTCAAACAGCTCTCCGGAAAAGTTATCCTCTGATTAAAAAGAAACAGCCAAAAAATGAAGCAGTATTGCATCAGGTATCATTTCACTGATGCCTTCCAAAAGAGATATCAGCCTAAAAAAGAATACGTTAGAGAAATTAAGTCAAATAATTAGCAAGGGCTCCTGGCATGTGAAGTTGGTGAAATGCTACATTCCAACAATTTCCTCCTGTGCTGGCTGTCATTCAGTGTTACCGTGAAGGTAGGAGAATACAAGAAATGTATCAACAGCAGAACTATAGAAATTAATCTTAGCAGAAAATTGTTCCTATGCAACTGAATAATTAGTTTCCCTTAAGTCACTCATCCTGCTGTCTACATCTCGTTTTCTCTATTTCTTGTTAAATTCCTATTCAGCCATCACTCAGCTCTGGGATGATAGGATTGTATAATAAACAAAATAATTAGTTTCCAAACTGGTAATACGCTGGTAATAACATATTTCCTGGAATAATATATATTTTTTTAATAGTAACTGCTATTCTGCATTCTCTCACAATAGCAAACTCAGGCGACACCTATAAGAGGTTGTGAATACAGTATAATTGTGCCATGAAGCCAATGGATGAAACTAAATAACTAAATTCATGCTCATTTAAGAGAGAAAAATGGGCAAATTTCGATGCACCTACCAGTATGCCTGTGTCAGCTAAGTCACTCTACACTTATTAACGTCACATATGGATGGAGCACGGCTCCCTTTGGTTTTAAGCAAGACCCAGCACCCAGGGAAGCCTGGATGCTGCGGGGCAGCCCCATGCCCGCTGTGCCTGCCTGAGCTGGCACATCCTGATGGCACTGAAATGTCAGCTGAGAACTAGCTCAATCTCTTTAGTCTTCAATTACAAGTGGCTGCAGGAGTTTTGGGTGCTCATAGGACTAATCTTACACAGTTCCTGTCATGGAGTAGGTTTAGAAACTTTCTGAAAGGCCATTCAATACCTTCTCCGATTCCTACCATAAGCCTCAAAATCCTTTTGAAATTTCGAGTCACTGGGCAATCTTCCAGTGCCCATGATCACGTGGCAGCAAGAAGAGAACTCACAAATACAGCTCGGCATTACTGATGCCCTGACAGGTGAGCTGCACACAAAGCTCAGGTAGGACACACAGAGGGACCAGGGTCCTTCACACTTTGGTGATGGGCACTGGCACGGGCCAACGGGTGGCATACTTACCTCTGGCTTCACAGCTCTGCTTAAGACACTGGCACCACCATTCATTTCTGCACGCAGTTCGTTTGCAGGAAGCAGGCAGGGCTGACTGCCAGTTCAGGGCAGCTATTCCCCAAGCCCGGGCCTCTACTGGCTAAGCTGAGAGAGGGGCTCTGTCAGCTCAGCCGGTAGAGAGAGCTGCCCTGAGCGAGCAATGGACCCTGTGCATCACCTCCCCATGGGGTGCACCCGCCGAGCAGCGACTTGATCCCCCAGGTGCCACCTCCTTCACTCAGTCCCCTCAGGTATCGCCTTCTCTCAGGGAAAAGGGAAAAAAGAACAGCCCTGAAGCAATTCCCATGGAATTCTCTACTCATAAAGCCATGCTGGTATGAGCAATTAGCTGTGTGGATGGGATGAGATCAGTGCAGGACCTGGAAGGAGGATGGAGGGGAGAGGAGCAGCGTGGGTGGAAGGGCTCGAGGATGGCACGGCCATGACACTGTGATGGCAGAGGATGTCAGCGTGCTCTGCCGGGAAGGCATCTGTATGTCTGTCTGCCTGTCTATCCAAGTGCTGCACAGCCTGAGCCTGCAGGATTGAGTGCCTGCAGAACGCTGCCTCAAAGGAAAAGCCATTTTGTCATAAAAGAGCCCTTTGATTTACGCCATCGCTAGAAATAACAACTAACCCCTTCCCTGCCTGCCCATCGTGTTCGCCCTTCTTCTGTCCTTGCTGGACAGTCTGTCCTGGTGTACCTCTCCCAACATCTACCGAGCACGGCGAGAGCTTGCTAATAGGTGGTATTACTCTTTTTCAAAGGACTTTCAGCACAAGCAGAAGCAGAAGGATGACCCTGCCCTAATTATGACCATTTTCAAAATCCTTCTCAGTTTCCTCAGGGTTGTAAGCTTTAGTTGACTGCTTTTAATGCAAGGAACTTGCAGCAATGAAGTTCATTGATGCTGCTTGGTACAAAGGGTTTGCTTTCATGGAGGTAGTATTAGACAACGCAGTGCTGGATCCCAGGAGAATATTAAACATTTAATATACCAGCAAGTATAACATTATATAAAAACGTTGCATGAAGGATGAGCTGCAGAGCTAAAAAGCATGTAAAAGCTCGCACTCATCTGCAGGCTGCTGTTGAGCACTGCAAATGCAGGCACTGAACGAGCCTGAATGGGAGATTTTCTCCTTCCTTTTGCTAATATCAGAGATGAGGAGCTGAATAACTTCGTAAGTAGCCAACTGTAAGCAACTCTTATTAATAGAACACAGCAGTAATTTGCAGTAATTGTCTGAAACTGTGGTTTCCTGAAAATACTATTCTTATTGATCTTGGACCAAAGATGAAACATTTTTATAAGGGGGATCAGAAGCTACTGTTCCTTAAGGAACTGGATTTACTAGCTGTAAGAGAGTGTCACTGTGAAAACTAATCTCAGTACTTTTCAGTATAACAATGTATTTGAAACTAAATTCCTTAGTAATTCCCGTACCAAGGTGAGCAACAAAGTCCAACCTGCTCTAGCTACAGCTTCTCTTCACCAGAAATTGCCTGTTAGCTCTACAAGGCAGGGCTGGCAGTACTAAAGTGCACACAGCTTCTGCAACAGGCGAGATCTTAAATCAATTTCAGGAGCGTGGCTCTGGCATGGCTGCTGGGTGCAGCAGGGGACCCTCTGCCACAGAAGGCAATGGAGGTGTTGCCAGTGGTGCCACCAGAGCTGGGGTTTTAAACCATGCTTGAAAAGCATAGCAAACACAAGTGCAGTGCTCCTGTGTGCTGTGGTCGTTGTCATATAAAAGGTAACTCTAAGCAAAACTACCCAAACCTTTCTTTAAGATGAATTTCCACTTTACTGCATCATTTTAATACACTTCATTGCTGCAAGCAACATCTCTTGTTTCAGCTTCACCCACTGCAAGTGCTAACTCCTTACACATTGCAGTTATTGTCAGTATTTTACCATTAATGGGCGACCACCATCACCGTTTAACTTTTAGCATACCAAAGTATTTGAAAGTAAATTCATTGGTAATTCCTGTACCCAAGACAACTGATAATATCCAGCCTGCTCTAGCTAATGCCACTGCTGTGATCAGTGCTGAGTGACCGCAGACTGCACATGATCTAGCAGCCGCCGTGTCCTTCCCTGAGCTATGGCACATGGGAGCAGCCCAGCTCTGGAGACCAGGCTTCAGCCACAGAACCCACTGGCACCAGTCTGTCCACCAAAGTCCCAGGCTGGGCTCGCTGGGGACCTGTCTCCAGAAGAGTCCAGGGAAAGGGAGCCCTTCCTGACACACACAGCCTCTCAGCAATGCCTCTAACCCACAGCTAAGTCACAGAGGAGGCCCCAAAGCCTCATCCTCAGGGTTTGACACAACAGCCGGGTGCGATCGCGTCTCCTTGAGCAGCCACAAGTGCTGGCTGCGCAGGTCCCACCGACACAGGGCTTCTATCTGTTAGTTCAATGAGGTTTCCAAGCTTGACCAAAACTGCTGCCGACATTAAACAACACTGTTTCTTTGCAAGAGCCACTGGGCAAGCAAATGTTTTTTTTTTTTTTTCCCACCACAATTATTCTGATGGTTTTGATCTGCGTTTTTTTTTCCTTGGTGAGTACAATAACAGCCTTGCCGATTACTCTCCACTAAGGTACCCGATTGTGGTGACATTGAGGCTGACCTTGGAGTCACCTCCCCCGCTGCCGCACTCTCCTTTGTCGTACCACCATTTGTTTTTCAATTTGTCCAAGAGGCCTTGCTCATTCAGTTTTAATACTGCCAGGTTAACAGCATTTCTTGAAACGATAAAACATAACTTGTAAGAAAAATGCACAAATGCTTAGGAAATCGTAACGTATAAAAAAAGGAGCACAAGAGGACAAATTGGCTAAAATTTCACAGAACGTGGAGCTATAAAAATGTTTGTACAGCAAATACAGGGTTAAATATTGGAAGGTGGCATGGAGGATAACATTTGCTCAAAACTGAAGTGTGCGGGATGGGGAAATTGTCTTTGAGAAAAAAAGTAACAAGAACACCACATCATGCAGTTAACATTCGTCACATATGGCAGGTTAACTCGGCTTTTACCATTTAAATTGAAAAAGCCATCGAACTGTAAAATTAAAACAGCAACAAACAATCAGAAAGGACAACACGAAGAGAACACTAAAAAATGGATGCATTAAATAAACGAAACCGTAATTTACCGTCTTATTTAACTCCATGGAATATTGAAGATTTTTAAACTTTAAAAGTTACCTCAAAATCCACAAGAAAGAAAATGACAACACAATACATCAGGGTAGGTGGAATACTATAACAACATGGATATTGTTATATTATTCCACCCACCTTAATGCTGAGCCTTTGGGGGTGGCTACACCATAGCCCTTGGAATCCAGGTTCCCGCCGACTTTCATGGTGTCGCAGGGCTTGCGCTGCTCGATGTACTCGTTCATAGTTGACTCCAGCAGGAAGGCGAACTTCCCCTTTGACTTGCGCACCCTCGCCACCCCGTCTGCCGTGGTTTTGGTGAACACGGAAGGCTCGGCCGACTTCATGTATGACCACATTTTCTCATAGACGGCGATTTTTGATCTCTGGGAGAGAGGAAAGGAGGGAAATGAAGAGCGACGTGGGTACCAGGGATGCGTGGCATCACCTAGGGCTGCTGCACCAGCAAAGCCCCCTGGGCACTACCAAGCCATGGAAGTGCTTGGGAGGGGGGACACATCTCAAGCAGCCGCTCCTTTCCATACAAGTCCTCAGCAATGGTTTTTGTGCTCACTCACAGTTAGGAAACACAACTGCTTACTTATTAAATGTTCCCAGTAAAGCATGAGCCTGCTTTTCACAGCGGAGATGTAAGGTTTATGATACAGGAGGCAAGAACAGCTCTAGTGGCCTCTTAAAGTGGTGCTCACATGAGGGATATAAATAGCAGTAACAAAACCCTTTCTTATGTAATAATCAAACTTTCAAAATTCAGTTTTCCATTCTCCTAAAAGATGGCAAACACAAATATTAGCAATGAGCTGAAGCAATTGCTGGTTAACTGCTTGTGTGCCATGCACATATTTTTTTTAATTTCTCCTGTTTTTTGAGACTGAGCCATTTCTAACAGCCTCTAGCTCAGCACACAGGTTTTGTGATGCTGGAAATGCTGAGAAATGCGTTACTTCCCCCTCTCCCACCTCCTCTCCAGTAAGACTTAAACCACCCTTAGATGTTAAAGCCACCTCAAGGCTCCAAGGCATCCCTATCTGGCACTACCAGTTAAACTTCCCTCCTTCGTCGATAGAAGGCAGTAACACTTACGTTATTGCCCTACAGTCTAGAAATCCCAAGGATTTATATAAGGCTTTCAGCCCAGGCTGTGTTTATCTTGAATTTATGCCGCCTACTCCTTGCCAGTTTCCTGTCCACAGCCTTCCTTGCAGAATGGGAATGAAACACGCAGTAGCTAAATCTAGCTCAAATTTAACAAACTTGTGGCAGAAGACCGTTAATGTCCATCAGCTTGATGATCAAGACACGTTTCCTCCTCATTCAGGACAATTTAATGTGTTTTGAATAATGCAATGCTTAACAGCCAGCCTGCAAACATTTCATGGGAAGTAAATCCTGCCTTCACCATTCTTCAGATTAAAATACCCAGCTAGCGTCACTATGACAGAGAGCGAGGAGCACGGAGGGCAAGATTTTATTTTAATTATCCTTCCTGATGAGCTGAAAAATGCAAACCAATTAAAATCAGCACCATTGACAATACAAAATTAGAGAGACGGCAATGCAATGTGGTTTCATTAGGAGCTAGCTGGCTGGGCGGGGTGCTAAGAGCAAGCCAGAGGGATTTGCATGGCAAACACCCCTTGGATGAAGACCGGCTACGTGGGTCCTCCTGTCAGCACGAGGAATGCCAGGCATTTGGAGAGGCGAGGAGAGGTGTCCCTGCGGGGCGCTGGGAGCTGCCCGCAGGTGGTGAATGTCACTGGTGTGGTGGCTGCCACCTTCTTCGTGCCCCGTGGGCATCTGTGCACAGCTGTGTGAGGGGTAGAGTTCGCCACTGCCCCCGGCACGGGGTTGACCACGGCCGGAGCTGCCCGCTCTGCTCATGCAATCCGCTCACGCAGAAACGTAATAGAAACAGATTGCTTGGCCAACACAGGGACTGCATAAGCAATGTTAATTCTGCTGTGTCCTAGTTTCAAGGTGCTTGTCCCTACAACCTTAATCTTCTTTTAACATAAATAATACAAATGCACCTGCCCATTTATATTTGGAAATGGGCATCTAAAGGACAAAAGGAAGGTAAAAATGTGGCTTTACTGGTTCTCTTTACATCTCTCAGCCAGCT
This sequence comes from Anser brachyrhynchus, assembly GCF_964034855.1. Classification (NCBI taxonomy): domain Eukaryota; kingdom Metazoa; phylum Chordata; class Aves; order Anseriformes; family Anatidae; genus Anser; species Anser brachyrhynchus. Next base: position 20,901,087 of record NC_137708.1, read on the forward strand.
AAAATAGTTTGCCTTCAAAAATAGTGCAGACACTATGTATGCTTCTGCTTGTTTTCCTCTGTATAGTGTGCCTTTAATTACACAGATAAACCATAATTTCTTTTCATCTTCTAACTCACACCAGAATGTGTCTTTAATAAGTTCTTTCATGCTCTTTCCAGCTGGCCTGCCTACCTAAAAGCAATTGCCAATACATCTGTGTGTTGTTAATAATAACAGTTATCTGATGAGTGCCAAGCACACTCAGAGCTGCAAATGGTCTGAGCAAAGCATGGTCCCTGCTCCAAGGGCAAAGAGTGAACATCATCATCCATCATTCAAAAGCCCAAATTCCATGACTCAGAAATATAAGGCCACAGATTTATTTTAAACTTCAACAAATAAACTAGGTTTTAGAGTTTGCTACCTTCATTTTACTCTTCTGAATGATCTGGTTAATAAAAATCAAGACACTTCTATATGATCACTGCCCACATCTCTCTCTGCCAAGTGGGATTTTTGCAGTACCTTGTTATTAACAAATTAACCAAATGAGTACAGCAGTCTGGTCTGATCTAAGTAGACAGAAATGTGCAAGCTAGGAAGCTTTAAAAAAAAAAATGCATAAGGCAAGTCAGTTTTGGAGGGGCCAGGGTCCATGAAGGAGGGCCTGGCTGAGGTCCCGGGAGCGGGGACGGGATCTGTGCAGGCTCCGTGCTGCTGTGTCCTGTGGGGCTGGTGCTGCTCCTCACAGCCTGAGGCTGGGCTTGGTGTCTGGGAAAGCACCAGGGTGTTTTTGCCTACCCTAGGGACCATATTTTGCACCTGCTCCACTCAATGAAATGGCTGGTTGGCTAAAGGTGGTCAAATACACAAAGAGATGAAATGAAAGATGGTATTTGGAGTAAATGCTTGTCCAATTTTCCAACTGCTTCAAAAAGAAAAACACAAACAACCCCAAAAAAACAACCCACCCAAACAAAACACAAACAAACAAACAAACCAAACCAGAAGCCCCTAAAAGTCACACCTGCAAGGGGGTCTTGGCCACAGAGGTGCCTGGTACAAAAATGATTTATGCTCCCACACAGGGTAAGGTTGGACAGACCTACACCACTGGTAGAGTTCAGTGGCAGTAAAACATTTTCCCTCTCATTAAAGTGTTACTTTTAAGGAGATATTTAGAAAAAAAAAGCTTAAAAGCAAAGATTTAAGCCAATTCAGAGCCCCTAACTGCAATAACTCCCTGTGCTCTGCAACTCCTATTTCATTTCTTTGATATTGCTCTCAAGAAGTCTGTCACACACATTTCCTTGGGATTTCAAGGGTATATTATTATCATTTTTTTCTTAAAAGCAACATTTTCAGTGTTTCATCTAGGCCTCGGGACACATTAAAGTGTCTTTCCATGATTAAACCCTTGCTGCAGACATAAATAGAGCCCCTCCCCCCCCCAAGGCGACGCACCCACAGGGCAGTGCTCGGCACCATGAGGCTGCGGCGTCACCATCAGGCCGGCAGCCCCTGCTGGGCCTGTCACCACCCAGCACCCAAACGCCTGCCTCCTCCGGGTGGCAGTGGGCTTATCATCAAAGGAAGTGCCAAGTCAAGCCATCCACATTTTTAACTTAATTTTGCCTTGCAGTTCTCCCTCTTTTTGAGCAGGTTTGTCTCCAGCACCTCAACGGAAAACCAAATCAAGACACAGCACCGAGATGTGCGGCATGACCTAGGCCAGGCCTGTGTGCCTCGCGTGGCTGGATGGCATCAGGACAGCAGCAGGATGGTGGCAGGTTGGTGGCAGAACAGTGTCAGAATGGCGTCAGAGCGACCCATCAGCATGCCTACTGCTTCAGTCCACCTTCCAGCATCAGCAGCTCAGCGCCGTCAAGCCCGGCCCCACAGCACTATGATCAGACACCTTTGTTCCTCATTCGCATACTCAAAACTGCCTAAAGAGATAGCACAAAAGCCAGCACCTCTCACAGGGTTATTTGACGTTGGTTAAATTTACCTCTAAAGAATCTTTGTGGCAGAAGCCTTATCCCATTAACTGCATTACCTTCCCCCCTTGCAGACGTCTGTCTCACATTTCGGCTAAAAGTGACGTTGTGTCAGCTCCTCCGCTGCTGAGTGTCATGAAGCTGTTATATTTGAAAGCAACAGTGCTTTTCCTCTAGAGCTGAAGTCTGTTACAGGGATGCCCTTTGCCCGTTTCAGACGGTTTTGCCCTTTCTGCCACCTCCTCCGCTACATGCAGGTCTTCTTCAAAATTCCCTCCTGTTGCATGCTAGTGGAATATTTTGTTAAAAGGATCAAAAATGGACCTTTGTTTCTTCTGATGGGCACCAGGAAATTATTTCACGGCAGTCAAGTGCAAAAATGTTCTCTTACAGATGATTACCGGTGATAACCCAGTCATGAGCCAAATTCACCTAAATCAACTTTACTTTTAAAATAAACTGCACATTCTCTCTTTTTTCAGCCTGTACATTTAACATTTCAGACCATACTGATTAACATTTTTTACGTCTGTCTTCAAAACTGAGAGAGAGAGGAACAAAGAAACAAGAGACTTGAGAAAGAGAAAAGATGCCCACAGCAACTAAGGACAAGTGGGAGAACATTTCATGACCACAATGCTATTGTAACAAATGGGACTGGTGGGCTGAAGAGGGAGAAGACCCAGAAGGATGCCAGTTACTACTGCCTGGTCTCAGGGCTGGGTCCAGGATATATATAGGTTTCATATACTTTGGAGTAGCCCAGTATGCACTGAAATGCAGTAAATGCAACGTGGACATGCAGCAAATGTCAGATAGACTGCTGAAAACTGGATTGGGCATCCTGACCACAGGGATAGGCAGGGACATCTATAAAGGACCTGCAGCAGCAGAGGTCACAAGCTTTTCTACTATACCAGCCCTGTCACCACATTATAGCTCTTTAACAAGGGAAATTAATAGCCCTAAGTCAGACAGATGTTGCTGACACAAAACACAAAGGTCCATACTAAAAGCAGTGCAGGTATTTAATCTGAATAATGCATGCTGCCTTTATATAGATGCACGCCTCACTGATATGAACCTGAGTAGTTAAGGGTGAACCTGAGCTTCATTATCATCCATCATTGCTTTTCTTCTACATGCACAATTAGCTGTTCTACAGCAGGTAATGAATCCAGCAGCTTATGAACCATTAAAAAGCAAGTCACTCAACGGGAGTGAAAAGGGACCGGGAGACTGCCCTGCTATGGCACCTGCCGCCTGGCTTTGGGATCACTTCGAGACCCATTGGTTCTGGGAGCTGCTCCCAGTGTGGAAAACCACAACCGAGTGGCTACAACCGTCCTGGTCTTCTGGACAAGATTTGATCGGATGGATGCCTGTCTGCTCCTGCAAGCGTGGCGCAGAGCAGCCTCAGGAAGGAATGCAAGGCAGGGGCCGGTGCCCCCGGCCAAATGCCAGCTCTGGAGCAGGCGGAGCCTGGCCTAACACTGCAGCTTCAACAACATAAATGTGATAAATATTATTGCTAAGGTGTCTCTGCCTGAGATTTCCAAGCTCTTTACTAAGAAGGAAAAAGTAGGTCTCAGAGAAGGCCTGAGGGCACGTTAGTCCCCTTTCCCAGCTGTGGACATGAAGGCAGGGATGTCATTTACTGAATGTCGTAGGGCACAGTCTAATAGATCAATGTCACAGCTTTTAGCCACAGATAACTTGTGATGCCAGCAATTTACTTACCTATATGGACAGAAAAATCAATCCCATCATTACATGAACCTCTTGTTTTTATTACATTCTGGGCAGAAGAAAGTAGGTCAGAAGCCACGAGCGCACACAGGGTGCTTCTCTTTCAGCAAGGCCAGCCTCCAGATCTGCCAAACCCTATCCACAGCATATGGATTTGGGGGACGCTGCTGATAAGCAGGGCCAAAGCACGTCTATGTGAACTAGTCCTTATATTTGCAGGAATATACAAAATGTTGTATGCATAAATGTAAAGGAAAGGGTGAATAGTTCATAGTCAAGTTTGGGATGGGAGACACTGTCACGGTGGTTTGTTACCAACGCTAATGAAGTTCTAACTTCTGCTTAGAAGTTGCAATCTCCTTTCCCAGTTGAGGCAAACGAAGCTCAGAGAGCTGGTGGATCAGGCCCACAAGCCCAGGGCGTCCTGTTTCCTTCTAGGGTCCCCTAAGCAAAGGCTTGGCTAGTCCCTGTATGGTGACTGTCAGGACAGTGAGCACTTTCTGGAGCAGTCACCCCCGAGCCCCCGGCTGCTTCCACCCCTGGGCAGAGCATGGCTGGAGCCCGGGAGGGAGCTGGAGGAGGAGGAGGTGTGCAGGGAGGCCCATCATCAGCACTGCACATGCAGGGGATGGGGACGAAGCCCGCAAAAAAAATCCTCCAGGCTCCAGCAGCATTCCTGCTTTACCACACCTGACACTCAGAGTGTCCCAATTACAAGAGAAAAGTCCATCTTGTAAAAATAACATGTAAGAGTTTTCTTTTGATGCTTTCTTCTTGTGCATCACGGTCATTTTGAAAACATGGGCTTTGGCAGCGGGCAGCTGCTGTAACAGACACCTTGTCTCAGGTGCACTCCGCTCACACAGACAGGCGAGCAAACAGTCACTCTGGCTGCAACGAGACTTCGCTGACAAGTCAGTAACAGTCTGAGGAGCAGAATGTAAATCAAGATTTAAAACTTCCCTTCCTGGCACAATATTGAACTTCAGCCTGTGCCTAGATTCATCTCCTCGCTTTATTGCTGCCATCCATTCCTGCACGTTGCAACACTGATCAGAAAATTAAAATGAAAGTCTTTACCAGGAGACAAGCTGTCTTTGTAAATCCTCCTGTGATTCATGGCTGGAGCCATGCACGTTGAGCGCTCACCATGAAGAAGAGGCAACGAATGGGGCTGGTGGCACCACTGCAGACCAGTATGATTGTGCTGTGTGAACGTCCGTCCGTCTGTCTGTCTGTCTGCCCAGGGAGCAGTAGGCAGCGTGCATGAATGGCTGGAGGGCAGGATTACGTCAGGTGGAGGGGCATCCTTCCAGCCGTGTCACATTTAGCAGACTAGTCTTGTCTGGGCAACCGAGCAACTCCCCAGCCCTGCTCTGGGTTCAGCCTCAATAAATTAACGGAGAACAGTGTTTCCAGCACAGTATCTGAACACTATCAGGCCTAATGAGTTTTCAGCTCCAGACAGAACAGGCCAACATACAGGCAATGAGGGAGAAACCCCAGCAGACTGCAAGAGGGGATGTTTCATATTCTCGTCATTAGAGTTTCTAAACCTCCATGTATTTTCTAATTATGCAAAAGTAACAGTAGCAGCATTGTAAGTAATTTATCAGCACCCATGCATTTTAAATGAATCCCTAACAAGCACGTATTAATGTGACATGGCCGCATTACATAAAGTAGGAGAGACTTGAAAACCCAGGGTCCTCACTGTCTTGAGCAATGTCATTATCATTATCATATAGCTGTTCTCCAAGAAGTAGAGCATTCAAACAGCAAGTGATTTTCCCCCAAGGCGCTCCCTGTTTCCTCCTCTAGTGCAGACATGGTTATTTGATTAACCCACTGCTATCCACTGCACTCATCCTCACTGTGGGCTTGGCTCCATTCTCACTGCTGGACCTGAGCACAAAATTCCCCTGTGCAACGCAGTCGGCAACCCTGGACTTAGAGGAATCAATTTCTGAACAGGATCGAGATGTATGTGAGCTGGAAAGCCTAAACAAGGAACACAAGCAGAGCTGATAGACAAATCCCATCTGTTATTGAAGATAAGGAGAGATTTATTCAAATATTTGTTACTAAATGTTGATTGAAAGCTTCACTGAATCCTGGCTTGTCTGTTGAAGTTAGTAGAATGGTTCGGGCACCTTAACCCCTGCTTCCACACAAACACATCCTTTGCCAAGGAGCGGATGATGGATGAGCTGCTAATTTTGCTTCCCGTAAGGATACATTTTCCTTTTCAATCCATAGGCTTAAGGACATTAGATCACTTCATGGGAAACCATTTCTTTTATAATTATGTCACATTTGATTTCCTGTCATCTTTAAAACTGCCTGTTAGCCATGTGGCAGAAGGGAGGCTCGACAAATTAAGAGAAAATAACCTACAAGTAGACCGTGCATCGTTATGCAGTGGAGAGCTGGTGAACTCCCTGCACACATGCTTTCACCTCAGTATCCGTGCACACACTCACCTATGTCAAACAGGGAAGGGAGAGAAGAATATATGGGTGAATAAGCTTTTCATATTTTCTGTGTTGAAAAGCAGTTAAAACATAGTACTTTTTCTGATTAATTGCTGCCACGTTGCGCATCAAAGATCAACGCAGCTCATATTTGAAGCTATCACTTTTCTGTGATGTTCTATTCTTTAAAGTCCGTAAATACAACCACACTTCAATATTTTTGTCAGGCATTTGTTATGATCACTGTGTTGTTTTGCTCAGCGCCAGGAATACTGAAAACTTGAAAGTGCTAATCATAGTTTTATCCAAAGGCAAAAGGAAAACGTGTATGAATTCTGTGCTAGAAACAAGTCCTTCATCTTCACTAGCAAAATAAATTTTGAAATTAAAAATCAAGGAGTTTAACTACAGATGAAACCCTTTGCAGTACAGGTACAGAGTTCACAATGGTGGTTTTAATAGGCTTTAATGATGGTCTCAGTACTGTTTGATTGCACAAAATGCACAAAAATCACATGGCAACTGCTGGTTCGTAATTAATGGCTTTCCCTCAACTAAACTGATTGCTGGTAGAATTTATTTCCCTTGCCTCTCATCTTCCTACAACCTTATCAGAGGAAAGCAATGAGCTCTTTATCTTCTAACTGGTGTGTAATATGCTAGTGCTTCAGAGCCTATTAGAGCCATTATTTCTCTCTCTCTTCCTAATGGGTTTGGGATCATGCTGTACCCCTGCCTACCTGGCTTTCCACCCCGAGGGACTGGCCTCGCTGGCCACAGCTTGCCCTCATGCTGAGGGTCCCAGGGGCTCAGGGTCTCCGCATGCTTTTGGCTGGATTGGGATCACTGCGGGCAGTTGGCTCTTTGCGTCCAGCAGGGACCCACGGGTGTCACCACAGCCCCACCTTGTTCAGCCCATTACAAAGCATTGCCTGAAGAAAAGGTACCCAAAGGGTCTTAGGTACCCAAAGTGCTTTTAATGGAAGGTATTTCAAAATCCTTTGGATGAGTTTAAGGATTTTTTTTTTTTTTTAATTTCCAAGGAATTTGGGGTTAATCTGTTTATTTGTTCTCTTGCTATTTTTTCAGATAAATGTTTACTTTCTGCTTTGGCACTAATCTGCCTGGTGTTTTTTTTTTCTTTTCTTTTGAATATATATATTTTTATATCAGCTTTAGTTTTATCAGATAAACAAGTTATATTTAAAGTTCTTTTTAAAAGAAACACAAAGCATCTTGCCAGGACATCGCATGCTTTTCTGTCTGCTCTTGTTGAATTATTCAGACTTGATGAAACCAAGAAGAGAGAAAAAGTGAAAGTGGGGACCATCTTAGGCCCATTCTTAGTATGAGTTTCTGTGTCTTAAAAATGTTTTTATATCATATTTTTGTGTATGTATGAGGTCCAGAAAGGGCTCGGATCTGAGCCTGACTCAGAAAGAACCACTTTTTGAGAAAACTGCTGAAAAGGAATTTTAAGTGCTGAGTATCCCTGCAAAGGAGAAAGACAACAGTATCGCTTCCAAGCACAACATTAATTAAGAGAAAGATACTACTGAAGTGTCTGGGTAGGGTATCCAAATGCAATGAGAAGTGAAGCCTTCCCACAGGAGGCACCAGGAAAACGTGTGTCGTCGGCTCTTTGGTGTCCTCAACTCAACTATTGCTCCCATGTGTCCTGAAGTAACAGAGAGTTTAATTTAACCTGTGAATTTCATACAATGTTGAAAAAAAAACACCTAAAAATAATATCTCAAGTATCTAAGCTGTGCTTGAAGGCTGTCATCCTGTTTGACTTCTCCAGGCACTGAGCCTGAAGTCTTCTCCTTATCAACAGCACAAACAATTTCAGTGTCAAATTCTCTGTCCCCTACTAATGAACATCAGTGCCAGGTAGGAGTAACCAGCTGTAGCAGAAGAACCATCATATCCAAAGGATCTTTGGCCTTTCTGCTGAAACTCCTAACAGTCCCAAGAACTGATGCCATTTCCAGGAGAAAAAAAATAGGAACTGACTTGAGAACAGCAAGTCATTTCATCGGAGGCACTGGGGAACTGTTGGATAGCAGTTGTTTTCTCAGGGACATCCTTGAAACCACTGTTGAGAAAAATACAAAGTTGCACAATAAAATATCAGTCCTTTGAGGCCTTCTTTTTTTTCCTCTGAGTTTTAGTTAACAGTAATTAACTACATTGGTAACGGTATGATATGAGATGCTTCAGTTTCCCACAAAAAAAGAAAAAGACCTAATGGAAAATCTTGCTAAATGTCACCTATCTCAATATTGCATCCTGTAAAGTCTTGTCATATTACATAAAATTCAAGGACACCTTCTGAAATTTCAGGTTTTCAGTGAAGTGTACTGGTTGGTCAGCTGTGTTTAGTAATGACCAAACACCTACTATACGAGTTGTTTTAGGGAAACCTTTCAAAAGCCTCTTAATACAGTTATCTGTTATCAATTAAAAGAAACCACAATAAACTGAAGAGCGGTTTCTATTTCTAAATGTCTAGAAACATGTTCTTCTACTTCTACAGAAGTTTAAATACAGCTAAGTTTACATAAGAATTACTAATTAGTTGTAAAGTTCATGCCTTTTGAATACATGCATACTGGAGGTCTGAAACCTATCAGACTGTGGTATTAAACTTAGGCTCAGTGCTGAATTTGGATTAAATGATGTTATATTGATTTGATGAGCTGCTCAGATATGCTGAAGCTTTAATTGAATGTATTAGAAGATGTTAATTTTAACAGATATGCCCTTAAAGTAGCAATGTCTCTATTTGTAACTGCTTTCTAGTACAGTCCTTCGTTGGTTTTCAAGAAAAAGAAAGTTATTTTTGAGCCTTTAATCTGAGACTTTATGCGAATAAATATCTAAGAAGAGGTTCTTCTCATTTTCAATATGGATGAATGCCCTTTGAAAGCCAAAAGGGAATTGGTGTAATGTATTGAGTGCCATTTAAATGCCTTTATAAGCTAATTAGTGCAAAAAATAAAATGTTTCTGAGCAGAAACAAGCAACAACCATAAAAACATAGGAAGGCTCATTTGTTTCTTAGATATACTGGGCAGATAGATACCCTGATGCAGAGAGTCACCAACCACTGAGGAGAGTGAATAGAGCCTGCTGTGAAAATGTTACAAAAAATATGCTCTATTGTTTTAACTGTGAGAGCAAAGTCACGCCGACAGTGTTCATCATGCATGCTTGAAACAGCAATGTTGCATCTAGTTTTAATCTACATTGCTGCGATAGCAGCTATCTGGGAGACATTGTGACGTTTAGGGAAACAGCCAACACTACAAAATAGGTCACTAGCTGGAATCTGACCAGGCCTGAAGAGGTCTGAAGTGGCTAAAAGTAATTACCATCTGTTCATGTGAAATGAGGGGATGGTATCGGTCCAGTTCTGTGTAGATAGATATCCACACTGCATAAGAAACCTTCCGAAGTGATCCTAGTTGGAAATGCAGCTGGCGGAAGGGAGCCATGGACTGGAGGATCTAAGGAAGCTCCTTCTAAAACTGTGCAGATGAGATGGTGGGTACCTGAAGCTCTTTTATGTGATGTCCTTCTGTGATGCATTAGGAGATTTTCCCTCACTGTGGTCAGTCTAGCACCTTTCACTGGCCAACAAAAGGCATGAAGATCAATATCTGATCAGTAGCTTTGTTTGAGAAACACCTCTATCAAGAGACAAACCCAGAAAAGCTTCTCAATGGGATCTTAGTATCACAGAATGGTTTGGGTTGGAAGCCACTAGTCCAGGTTGCTCAAAGCTTCATCTAACCTGGCCTTGAACACCTCCAGGGATGGGGCATCCACAGCTTCTCTGGGCAACCTGTTCCAGTGCCTCACTACCTTCACCATTCTAGTGAAGAATTTTTTATATCTGATCTAAACCTACCTTCTTTAAAACTGTTCCCCCTTGTCCTGTCACTACACTCCCTGACACAGAGTCCCTCCCCAGCTTTCCTGGAGGCCCCCTTTAACTCCTGGAAGGCTGCTTTAAGGCTTCCCCAGAGCCTTCTCTTCTCCAGGCTCTTGGGACAGCCTCTGCCCTGTGCCTCCTGTGTGAAGACAAGGCCCAGCTGCAAAGCCAAGTTACTGGTTTTGGTGCCTCTACGCACGTGCTCACCTCCTGTTCACATCCAGGTACCTTCTCCCATCACCTGGGAAGATTTAGCAACCTCTCACATGTCACAGCCACAGTGGGCGTACATATGTATGGGAAATTAGAGCAAGTACTGCACTAAATTGCTCATGTAGCTATCCCCTCAGTTATAATCTTCCTTTCTTGCTGAATAGTTATGGTCCTGACCCACTCAGCCAGCTGTTCTCAAATCGGTTAAATGCTGGTGGGGAATGGGAGGATGAGGATATTCCCCTCACAAGGGGAATAAGGATTACAGTAAACCCAGCAGAACCCAAGGCTTTTTCTGGCTCAGACCACTATCACTCCCAGTGGTGCTCCAGAAGCGGTGCAAAAAGAGCTCAGAGGGAGAAAAGCAGCCCAAAGCACAGACCGAGCATCCTCTGTGCAGCAGGCACTCAGAAACCAAGTGTCCTCCAAGAGTTATTTCAAGTTTCAGCCATCATTACCACCTTATTAGGTACCTAATAAAGATTGTACTATGAAGTATTTATGTGAGTGTATACATTTAATATATGGCAAAGTTTTTGCCGTTCTTAAATCAGCTGAAGAAGACTAATTACAACAGTTTCGTGGCTGCATCACTCCATTCAAATTAATTACTCTGCAAAAGTTAATACAACTGAAATGATATTGGGTGCCTTGAGACTGTCAAGAAGAAACAAGCACCACTTGGGGTCCATTCTCCTCCCCATTTTGGCCCACCCGGACCCTACTGAGCGGGCATTACGCCGGGATCTGCTGCACTGGGGCTCTGCTCTCTTCCCTCCCCACCACATCCTCCTCTGCCTGACGGAGCTGGCAGCCCCTGACAGATCATCCTCATGTAGAGCCCCACTTTCTCCAAGCACCATGAGAGTCACAGCTCATCCCAAGACTGTTACCAGCACAACAAAGCATTCATACATTCACTAGACTTTGTATCTTTTCACAAGAAACACTCATTCCTTTGATCTCCGGGTGAGAAGGGATTGCCATGTTATGTCAAACTATTACGGAAATAAAGAAACACCCCCAGACAATCTCTCTTTCTGTATTAATGTAACGAGATACTCCTAGGAAGATCTTTTTCCCCTAAGCACACGACAGTGCCTGTAAACAGCACCAATATTTCTAATCAATTTGTACCACCTTTTCTGACAGGTCCACTCAACTCATTTTCCTGTACAGGTAATACCGCTGGAGGCTGATAATTAATCCGAATACAAAATTTTACACACTTATGTCACCCTTAGCAAGGTCACTGTTTATCTTACAGGATTTTAATACAAAAGAGAAGCTGTTGTAATGCATCTGCCACCACGGCTAAACAAGAACTAGCAAGTACCCATTTTTATAGGAAGACATTACGTATAGATAAGGCTGAGTACAAAAAAACTTCATAAAATATCTTTGTATTCACTGCTGGCTTTTTATGTCAGATTTATACACACCTGCCTATGTGTGTGTAGTCTTGTATCTGTGATGATGTTATTTATCTTACAAGCTTCTCAGCTTTTCCAGTCTTCGCTCGCTACTTCCTTTTTCATGTGTAGCCTAAACATTCAACATCTTAAGCAAATTCAAGGAGCCATCAATATTTAATCAGCCTACAGCAGCAAGGGTTTTACTGCTCCCTTTTCCCTCACACTTGCATTTGACCAGGATGTGCAATAGGCACTAATTAGTCCTGGCTAATAATTAGACTGACCACTTTTCTATACAAATAAATGCTGGCTTGAATGGCATTTGATTGGCACTGCTGAAAGAGAGCTGGGAGCTTCCTGAAAGGGCTGAGCATCTCAGTTCACCATTGGAAAGGCCAGTAATAAGAGCTCTGGAGGTCATAACATTTTTAGATACAAAAAAGTAGTCTGAGGTCTTATTTAGAAGTTTTAATGACATCCTATGCAGTTTTTAATGACCTCCTATGCAGCTTGTGGTTTGGCAAGTGATTAGAAAGAAAGGATGATCTTAAATAAATGTACATTTATTCCCCCCACCCTCAAATACTGCAAACCCAGCATTTCTATCAGCAAGGTGAACACACGATAGTGTGCTGAGGTACAATCATTTCACTCCTGGCTGTTTGATACAGCCACAGCCAGACACTCGTGAGCAATGAAGACACAGCAACAGCAGCAATCAGTGCCCCACATAGAAATGGCAACACATGCTTCCCACCCCCTTCTCATTCTGGCAAGTAAACACCGATGCTGGATGACATTAACAGCTGCCAGCTGGGCAAACAGAACAAGTAGGTCAAGAGAGTCACTTCTCCAAGAGTTTTCTTTGCTAAATATTGTGCTAATGACTGCATTATTGCTCATCAGACCGAGGCTTGGAAACTGGTGTTAGAAACCTTTCCCACAATAGCAGAGGTCAGGTTTTTCATCTTGAGATGTTTCAGGTTGAGCAAAACTACCAATTCTTGATAAAATGCCTTTTAAAAAGCATCTTTAAAATCTGAACACAGGCTTGCCCTGATTGCACAAAGCAGATTTCATCAGAACAGCTTTACAGGTAGGTAGAAACAAATGACTGAAAACCATGGCCCTATGTGTCAGGCACGTACAGTTTAGAAAAGCTCTAACGGAGATTTAACAGAACTGCTTTAAAGCATGTGACTTACTCTAAAGAATTCTTTGGTTGAGCCTGAATCCAAAGTGCCATAGGCTATCTCCGTTTGTTTAGCCAGATCCTCTGCGCTCTCTATGGGAGACACCATCCTTTCCACCGTAAGGAAGGCAGCAAGATTAGCAGTGTAGGAAGAGATAATGATGAGAGTGAAGAACCACCAGACTCCTCCGACAATTCGCCCTGAGAGAGATCTATGGAAAAACACATATCATCAAATTTTGTTGAAGATATTCCTTGATTTCTTTTTGTTGTTGAAGAGAAATTCACATGCATAACCCTGTTGTCCTCATCCTTCAGGCATCTGTGGAGAGGCTCCTGATAGCCTTCATCAGGAGAGCAAGCTCAGCATGTACCTATTCTTTCTTAGTTAAACCCTCTTAAATCTTTCAGTGGAAACAAGGACAAAGAAATAGTGGTTCATCTGAGCCCAACCCATTTGGAGGCTCGGGGAGCAAGAAGCTCTCCTGACTTCCACAGACCCTTTGGTGGGGAAGTCTTTTGCCAGAAGACTTTTGTCTTCTCTGTTTGGCCAGCCTTCCCCCTTGACTGATTTGCCTGCTGTGGTGTATCAGCATCGCTGGCTCTCTGGGGTCTGACCAGCCCTGAGGAAAAAAATACCTTTTACTCTTAAAATGTAAGATGTGGTGAAGGGCAAAAAGGCATGAGCAAACACCCAAATTAATAAAATAAAAATGATCCAGTATGATCCAGTATCATTTTAGCATCATGACCTAGCAGGGATTACACACTGAATCTGCATATTGAAGTAGGGAAAGAAGCTGATTTGCTTTATATTAATTGAAATTTGCATGCCTAAAACACACTGTTCCAGATCAAGCATACTCCAGCTTTTCAACCACCAGAGCAATGTCGTAGTAAGTAGTAAAAATAATATATATATGTATTTTTTCAAATAAGAAAACTGTAAGGACTAAAACCCTCCTACATACACAATTACAAAACACCTACGGGTTAGGAGATCTTAGACTGTGTGTCTATAAATGCTCTTTGCTGCTTTAAAGCAATTGAACATCAGGCTCAAAACGTTTTTGGGGGGCTGAAGGACACCAGCACCACTCTGCTCAGCTGGGTGGGGAATTTGCCATGTACAGTACACATTCTTCAAACACAGCGTGTTGATCAGGAATCATTTCAGAAGCTGAGACAGAGCTATTTCGTATGTTTTCCCTTAATTCTTTACCCATATCAATGGAGGAAGATTGAATCCCAAATGTATTAAATCCACGGAACCTGGGTGTTGCACTCCTCAATTTGTGTGAAGGGAAGAAATAGAAAACAAGAAAACTCTTACCTGTTTGTTTGTTTCCTTCAAGCCCCTCAGTGCCATCCCCAGACAGTGGGTACAAGTTGTCCTACCAACAGATGGAGACGGGAAAAGACTAGAAGTCTGGTGCTGGGTCCCCACCCTGCCCACACAAGGAGGGGGTTGGCTGGTAAACTGCCTAGTCTTGGCCAGAGCCTGAGATCGCCTGAGCCATGAAAAGATCCCATTAAATTAATAAGAAAAAGAAAAAGAAAAAGAAAAAGAAAAAGAAAAAGAAAAAGAAAAAGAAAAAGAAAAAGAAAAAGAAAAAGAAAAAGAAAAAGAAAAAGAAAAAGAAAAAGAAAAAGAAAAAGAAAAAGAAAAAGAAGAAAGAAAGAAAGAAAGAAAGAAAGAAAGAAAGAAAGAAAGAAAGAAAGAAAGAAAGAAAGAAAGAAAGAAAGAAAGAAAAAAGAAGGAAGGAAGGAAGGAAGGAAGGAAAGAAGGAAGGAAGGAAGGAAGGAAAGAAAGAGGAAGGAAGGAAGGAAGGAAGGAAAGAAAAAGAAAAAGAAAAAGAAAAAGAAAAAGAAAAAGAAAAAGAAAAAGAAAAAGAAAAAGAAAAAGAAAAGGAAAAGGAAAAGGAAAAGGAAAAGGAAAAGGAAAAGGAAAAGGAAAAGGAAAAGGAAAAGGAAAAGGAAAAGGAAAAGGAAAAGGAAAAGGAAAAGGAAAAGGAAAAGGAAAAGGAAAAGGAAAAGGAAAAGGAAAAGGAAAAGGAAAAGGAAAAGGAAAAAAGAAAAAGAAAAAGAAAAAGAAAAAGAAAAAGAAAAATCCATCCAACATTAAAGAGCACACCAAAGAAAATTATTGCCAACACCACAAAAACAGAGAGTGCAGTCTGGAACAGGCCAGTGGAATGTGGAGAAACAAGCTAAGAGGTGAAACAACTGCTCTCCACTCTCCTCTCCCCAGGACATGGAACCGCTGCTCCCACTGGAGGGGCAGGCTCCGGTTGGCTCCTATGGGTTGCCAGCCCCAGGGACTGCTGCACCAGCTCCGTACTGATAGGCCAGGTGGTTCAGGTAGTTACATGGCTTAAGGAAGCTTAAGGAGCGAAGCACCACCTCTTTGTCCATCAGGAAGCGATGACTTCCAAGGTATGAACTCTGAGAGAACTTGCCATCGCTCTGGCCTGTGTGTGCTTCCTCAGGGCAGGCACACGTCTGATGGATCACCAACAAGCAGAGGAGGCTTTCCTGCCCTTCCCAAGGGCCTCCCAAGAGGTTAAAAGGCTTCCAAGTTTCAAGCTGGGGCTGTGCTGCAGCAGTGTTCACCAACAGAGGGCTACCAAACAGTTGCAAAAGTAAATTCCAGAAATATAAAGCCAGAATAATGGAGCAAGTCAAGAAATCTGCCTCGCTCTACATTCTGTGTAGGTGTCAAGAGAGCATCTTCTGGAATTTTACAGATGGTTAAGGCCCTTTTTGGCCAGCTCCCTTACTAGTTAGGGTCTTGCTTTAGCTGCTTTGTAAAACTTGATAACCTACACACCAAATCAAACTCTCACATCAGCTAAAACTTAATTTTAGCCATCTACAAAGCAGTGCCAGCTGAACTCATCGAATAAGGCTCCCTTTGGAGCCATCACAGAGACAGAAAGGAGACAGACACCCTCAGAACAAGATTTACCTCACTTGCTATAGTGTGGGATAGATCTGAAGGTGCCCATCCGTCTCCCATGAGCATGAAGAGAAGTGAGATGCCTGACTGGAGCACACTATACTGCTTTTACATGGCTATGTCAGGTGAAATTCATCCCTCTTTCATTCATTCTTTCAATACATATTTTCCACCTTTGAGATGAAGATAGGCGTGGAGTTGAATTCCTCCTCCCTGCAGTAAAGTTGACAGCTTCAGAGCCAGACTAAGGAGATGAAATTCCACTTGCATACACTATGACTAGCTTTATCTGGCTGCTCCAGGGTCCCGTGGCCCTCTTGCTTTACAGCATCTCTTGAAATAGGAAGATGAAGAAAAGACTTGACAGGGTCTTCGGACAAATTTCATGGAACTATCGGAAACAAAATGGTGTGAGCTCATTCTCCCTACAGTTTTCCTTAGGAAATGTCTTACTTGCATCAGGAGCTGCCCCTTCTGCTTGCAGGACAGATGCATTGCTGGGGTGAAGATGTGCAGGAGGAAAGCCATTTTCCAAACCAGTGAAACCTCAGTCCCACATTGCTGCAACAACAAAATGTCTGTGTCGAGCTGCCTGTTCGTACAGCGTATTACGCACAGAGAACAGTAAAAAAAAATCTTGCCCCCACGATCTTGCAACCTGCATAAACCAAGCAGACACACGCAGGACAAAAAATGGAGAACAGCTGAGAGCAGGGGGAGGTGGGCACGGCTGGATTCATTGAAGAAGAAGGCGCTTCCCCAAGCGAGGGTCCTACGTGCAAGAGAGGGGTCTTGCTAGAGGAGGACCAGAGCAGTTCTCAGAAGAGTTGAGGTCACTTGAAAGAGAAATGGATGTCACTACCGAGTTGTTTCTCCCAGAGCCTTCCAATGAGCACGAAAGGGAAGATTGAACAGCTGCTACCACAAAGTGCTCTGGGCTAATGTAGCTGTAATTGATGTCAAGCACAGGATGGAGCAAAAGAAAAACAAAACAAACCACAAAGCTGATGCCGAAGGACAGACAGACAGACAAAATCAAAGAACAAGAACACAGTTGAGCATGGCCTGGCAGCCTCCTTTTCCAAAAGCACCCCAGATCCCCCCAGTCCATCTGCTGATGCGAAGACTCCTTATACCCACTGCAGGGGCTGGTGTAGAGGGATGAGGGAGAAAAAGGGTTAGTATATAAACACCAGGCTGGTAATAAGAGAATACTTGTTTGTTTTGTACTGCGAAACACAGAAATGTTTCTCCATTACTCAGATAACAATTACAGAAAAATCAATCACAGCTTTTAATACCAACACCACTTTTTCTGATGAAGACGTACCTGTCCAAGTGTGCAGTGTTGTAATTTGAAAACAAACAACTAATGCTTTATCTTAACATGTCATTTTCCAAACTGCTTCAATAAATCAATACATTGCACAACATCATTTTAAAGTGAATTAGAGTGTTAACAAACGAGAGGAGTAACAAAGCCTTGGTATAGCAGAATTATTACACAATTATCAAAACAAGGTCAGATGGTGTTTTCAAAAGGAAGTAAACAGGAAGAGTGCATACCTTGAGAGGAAATTTAAAAGGAAGCATGGAGTCAAATGAGAGCAAATTAGTAACAAGCGAAAAAGAAAATACATATTCAATTTCACATTCAGTTGCCAGAGAATAACACATTCAAACAAAATCCTATTTTTTAACAAAATAGCTTGAAGTTTGTTTCTACTCATGGCCATAAAACATATTTGATTTCCTCTAACAAACAGAAACAATAAGCTTTTCATACTACTTAATTTTTAATTGGGCTCTTATGATCAATACAAGATAGCTGGTATATTGACAAAAAGCCCTGAACAACTTCAGTGCAAAATCTGCTTGCCTAGACCCGCCTTTCCACTCTGAGCTCACGCTACAGGGTACCCGCCAAGCATGGAGCTCAGTCCTTTGCTCACAAACCCAGCAAAACATCTGCCTTTCCTGCTGGCCTCATTTGGCCAGGAGGCACTCGCCTCGGCTGTTGAGACAGAACACAATAAATAAAAGCATCTGAAGCTCTGCCTTGAGATGCTCCATTCTCTCATCATCGGAACCATTGGTGGGAGTTTCAGGAACATCAAGTTACCCAGCTCCCATTGCTGTTTTGAAACTCCCACTAAGTCATTCCCATGGCCTTTAATAGGAGTCTCTTGAGACCTGCTGCAAAAATATGGGTCTAGAAATATAGCCTCTTAAATGACCAAGCTCTTGTGACAATTTTTAATGAACCCCCTGTCTTTTTCCATCAGATATTAATTAATCTAGCCTCCTTGTTCCACATGAATGAAGAGCAAAATTAAAACACACGGTCTCATACAGATTTCAAAGATACTTTTGCTCGGAATGGTGTTACAAATGTGACTGTTCCCTCCTGATTCCATTTGCTGTACACATCTTACATTAAAGCAAATTTAATAATCCACTTTTGATCCATCAAAAGTGAATTTTCAATACTTTAGCTCACTATGCAGAAAACACAGCAGCCTTTGATAGCAGAACAGAACCACTGGAACAAGTGTTGGTTCCATCATGGGATGAACTAACCACCATCCTCTGGCTGCTTTCTGATTCAGCTGAGACGACTCCTATTAAATACAGATTGGAGAGTATAGGGATATATCCTCTGGAATATCCACAAAGCATACTCACCAGGATAGATTTAACTAGTCATTAGATGTCACAGCTGTTCTGCCCAAAGCAGCTGAAAGAGCCTTTATCAGCAAATACAAAAGTGATCTCTCTAGACTGCTTGTCGGCATCTCTCTACAAGTGCTGCACGCTCTCATATAAGAAATTTATTCAGACAAAACTCACAATGGAAGAATGAAGCCCCTTTTAATGGCAATAGAATAGTATGAAACGTTCATCTAGTCAATGTATTGTGAATGGCATAACCTTACAAAGATACGGATTCAGGATGGAATACTTGGGAATAGTCCCTTCTACGGAAAAGAAATTTGACATTAAATCAACTTAAACCAACATATCACTCAAGGGAACGGTGTTTCTGGAATTTAAACCAAGGTATTAAATCTCTCTCTCTCTCTCTCTCTCTCTCTCTCTCTCTCTCTCTCCTGTAGCAATGCACATAACTGCCTGGAATCTGTTATCATGAAAGATAACAAAATAGCCAGATAATAGCTTCTAACGAGGGCCATGAATTAATATTGACCTAACAGCTTCTGATGGACAAATAAAATAAATAGGTTTACTGCTGTCTCTGTTTTTTCTATGTATTTCCTAGGCACATATCATAGTAATATTGAAAAAAATAGAGTATGTTCCACTCGTTATATAAGGTTATATATGGCTGAGCATGCCAGAGTCGCATGAGAGCTTAACAAAAATCCTATGCACTGCTATTTGCTGTCAATAAACAGACCTAGCGGAAACTGTGCAATGCCTACAGCTTTCCATGTGATGTCCCAGTGCTTATTTCCCGGTCCTTTATATTAGGCACACACATGATCAACAGCAGTTTAAATGTTATCACTATCCATCACTTTTAACAGCAAGCAGAGAGGCAAAGTTTCGTTACAGAATTTGGGAATAAAGCAGAGACTGAGCATATAAACTGGAGGAGGAGGCTGGCAGCTGTAGCAGGACAGTGAGACAGCACACTGAAACACTGAGAACTGTGACGTGGGGTCACAACCAGGCAAAAATATCACATGTATGTTTTATATGGGAGGTATATGCATCAGTCAGCTACATATGGTATCTACCTGCTGCTATCAAGACTTCTAAAACATATGAATGATGTGCATCAAATAATGACAGGTATCTATCTGCCAGCATCTCTGAAAATCCTGGACCTCACTGCAGTCATTAGCAGATTTGAACGTGCAATGACTGTGAGCTTAAAGGACCATTATTAGATTATGACAGGCAAAATCATGATCCTTTCCATGAAACTTCCTTCCATGAGGTTTTTGCCACTTCTTTCACTCTCAGACCAGGAAAATCTGGTAACTTTTGAATGATGTAAGTCTTGCAAAAGGTACACAAATATGGAAATTACTAAGGTGTATTTTGAATATAAGTGCTTAGTCAGAAAATATCTGTCTCTCTTGATTTAATTAGCAACCTTGTTAGAGGGAAAAACTGCATCCTGTTTGTAATAAACAGGCATTTTAATAATTAAAATAGCTGTAAACTGGATTTTAAAATATTTTCACACAAAATTTAGTGTTCCCTCACTAAGAAACTAGATAATTTTACTGCTTACCACAGGCATATCACCAAAGTATTTTTACAGTGTATAGGTAGGAACATAATATATGTATTACTAAAAGAATATTTGAGGTATGCATTGTTCAAATAGAGAGAACTTTACTATTCTCTGGTGGTTTTCAAAATGCTTCTTTGAAAAAGAAATGCAATTCTACAATGGTTAATAGCAGTGCTCTCTGTTAAAACAGAACTAATACCAAGCATGTTTTACTAAAGCCTTATTCAGAAAGACTGCCTTTCTGAATGAAAAAAAAAATCTTTATGGAAACAGGCAATGCTTATTAGACCATATTGACTATGAACACAGGGAAATGGATTAGACCAGATATAAATAACAATACACACACAGGATACACACCATAACTGCTAGAGGAGCACACATGGAGATCTGAACATATAAAACATGGTGGTAAGCAAATTACTAATAGATGAAAAGATAGTTCAAGAACAAAATTAGAGAAATGAGGGACAAAAAAAGTTAGCAAAAATAGCAGAAGCCATGGCAGGATCGAATGTGTTTTAAAGTGCTGTTGCATGTGGCTTTTTAAAAATAAATAATTCAGATTTTGCAAAGCATAATATGTTATATGCACCAAGGAGATGACCGTAAAATGAGATATGCAGCAAAAACACGGTAGCCCTCCAAGCATTGCTGAAAACAGAAAACCCCATGCATTTTACAGCCTCAACATGGTGTATATAAGTTTGGCAGAAATGTGTAAGTGGCATTATAAGGCAATGACACTCACTTTTGAGGTGAATGTTAGCAAACATCGGATCGATGATGCTGCTTAGCATTGAATGGGATGTCAAAACAAAAATTTGGAATTGAAAAGAAATTTGAAAACGTAACATATATGCACCATGGCATCAGAAAATGACCATAAAATGCAAAAAGGTGATGGAATGATATGGAACAAACCTTGGAGAAATATCGCATCCTTGCTGCATAAAGGCACCCAGGGAAAACCAAAGGCTGTTAAATATTCCAAACTCATTTGGAGGGTCAGGAGGATTCTGAGGGTCACGTGGCTCTTCAGTGCTGTCTTCCAAGTGCCATTCATAAGGGCTGAATCTGCTGACTAGGAAAAGAACTACGCTGACGCCAATGTAAGCAAAGACTATACACATCCAAATTTCATAAGCCAAAGGATCCAGGAAAGAGAATACGCCCGGTTTAGATTTCTGAGGCTTCTTGATCATGATGGAGATTCCCAGGCTCATAAAGGGCTTGGAAAAGTCTATGACTTCTTCTCGCACCAATGTTATAGTGAGAGGGGCAACGGCTATATCTGCTCTCTGTAAAGGGAAAACAAAGCCAAGTTAGTTACAAAACAGTTGCAACATGATCACAATCTAGAGTCTGAGGTTAATGAATCAGGTGATGAATTACAAGAGTGAGTAGGAAACATATTCTTTGCAGTCCATTTTGCAGTCATTGAAGTTGTTTTAGGACTACATGGACAGAAAATTTTTAACAAGAAAAAATACAACCACATCTGTGCAAGGGCCTCAAGACAGAGGGAGATACATACCAACATGTATTTATGTTTCTGTTAAGTTAATGGATAAATAAACACTACTTTCACCGGACTATTAAACTACTATTAAAGCTATATTTTCCAGGATAACATATAGAGTCAATATAACTTGCATATAGAATGTCATTTCAAGTCTAGATCAGTAATGAACTGTTTTTAACATACAAATGTACTTAAATAATAGGGAAAAAAACAACAAAACAAAACACAATGAAACAACAAATGATTGTGTTTGGTGTTTCAAGTTCAAGTGGATTATTGATGGCCTTTAAATCTCCTTTTTAGTCATTAAAAAGTTGTTTGACGTTAATTTTTAATTCCAGGAAGGGGAGTTACTAGGGGAGAAGGGGAATAATTCTAGGGCTAGTCTGTGAGCATGCCCTTTTCCCTTTTACATGGGTTTGTCCTTGTATGCCTGATAGACACAGTGTGATGCAAGCGCTTGCTTCTTGACTCCTACATCATTTTGTAGTAATAGCCTGTATCTATCCATCTGTCTTGAGGATATGGGGCAAATTACGGGTTTGTTATACCTGGATGTTCTCTTTTTCATTCTTAAAGCAAGTTCTGTTGCCTTACTGATTAGTCCAGTGTCCTTAAAAGGAACCTGAGAGAAGTGATTAGTCATTGAATTTCAGCTGGATTTGGGCACTACCCCTTACATATTCCTCTGGAACTCCATTGCAATAAGGGATAGATGATGGAAGAATAGTGGGTGACAGGAACCAGACAGTTCATCCTGTCTGAGGTCACTGAAGAGCAGTAATACAGATCTGTGAGTCCCTGAGAAGTAAATAGCCTGGATTATCTGAGCAAAACGCAAAATAGTAGTTTTGATTATAATCTATGCCATCTTATACAAAACCTAAACTCCATAGATCTGTAACATAGACCATGCTCTGAGGATGGGTCATATGGAAGCACAACCTCATCTCATTGCATCTACCATTCAGCAGTGTGTCGGTATTTGCAATGAGGCAATACCTGGAACCCCTTCCTTTCAATCCTTACATCTCTGCTGGATTCTGAGGGAGAGTAAGAATGAGAAGTAAACAAAAAAATAAAAAAATTGCTTAGTTACTTCATTAGAAATAGCATTCCAGAATAGATTTTCAACATATTTAATTATAATTGTATTTTGGTACCAGAAGGATTCAATTCATAACCTGATAACCTAACCTTGATTCAGCAAACTACTCAAGCTGATGTCAGCAATTAGAGGGGACTAGGATGTTTAAAAAAAAAAGTCCTTTTGCATGTTAAGAAAATGGTTTAATTATTCTGACTCTATATACCTATGTACCCTTTTTTGTAATTTTCTGCCTCTTTTAAGCAGCCTATAACTATTCATGATATTGGGCCTTTTCAAGATGGCCTTTCATTCATAATTAAGAATTTCAGAAAGAAAAAGTGATTCTAAAGTGATTCAGGGAAAGTTTAACTTACCAGTAACTAAACCACTGTGCACCTTTTAAATCAGTGTTCTGTATCTAACTAGTAAGTATGTATCTGACAGAAAAATAAAATCTTATTAAGTAGAATTTTGAATAAAAGTGAATAGGAAACGTTAAGAAGTGATGAAAATCTGTGCCATAAAATAATTGAATATGCCTTTATGTAAATCTGACGGTGATGTTCGTGACTTTCATTAATATCTGATTTTCCGATCTTCCTACTAAGTTTTTTTGTTTGTTTGCTTATTTATTTATTTGTTTAAGTTTAATAAGCGGCAATGGCAAGGGCTTCCTGGAAAGTTAACCTCAGCCTCACCACTCTGTACCAGCTGGTGCTGCAGAGTCCCTGCGCAGTCATGCCCAAGACACCTTCTCAATGCTGTAAGGCTGGGGCTGACGGCAGCCCTGCCTGCCTTCTCCGTCTGCACACAACCTCCAGACTTGCTCCAGCCTCTCAGGAATGTCTCCTAACAGTTTGCACTTGTGTGTACAACCAAGAGGCTTGGTATAATTTCACTGCTTGGAATAATAATCAAATAAACCATGTCTGCGTACTTAAGTAAGCCATTTGGAAAACACAGCCCATGGTGTACAACACTACAGCCCCCCTCAGCTCCTTTAGACATTCATGCATACTGGGACACTGTCTTTCCCCTCAAGTGAATGCTCTCCTTGAGGAGAAAACCCTCCACCTGATCTTGCTGCAAAAATCTAGTTTAACGTAGCGTGCATCTAGAGACTGAAAGTGCTGGTTGCTGTTGAATGGCTGGGTGTTTACTGGCTTTGCAGATGAACGTGTTAATTGTCTAAGTATTAGGGAGACTTGGGGGCACATGGGTAGAGTGTGGTAAAGGGACTGGATGGGCCTGGAAGTTGCTCACTGATGAATTCCCCCCAAATGTGTATTTGTCTTTTAGGCACTGCTTATTGAACTACTGTTAAATGTTAAATGTCTGCAGTCAGTAGGTATGAGATGCACACAGAACATCAGTTTTATATGTAGTCAGAGTCCACTGCTGGCTGGAAGACTAAGCACTTTGACCATGGCTACTGCGTTTCGTGTTGAACTAATGAGGTACTTACAAATTAATCCCTATTAGAGCAAGCTGAATGAATCAGAACCCCTGCAGAGACTTGGCAATGACTCCACAAGAAGTGGAGCTGAGGTGGGAGGCGGGAGCCTCACCACCTGTCCTCGTGCACATGGACAGCCAGCTTGTTGAGGCAGGAAGAGGCTGGATCAGCTATAAGCATGTTTACTTTTTGTAGCATTTTCCTGGACTTGGAGAAATTTAATTCTCCCGAAGTAATATTTTAATTGCCAAAGTAGACACAGTGGTGCTCTTCCTAAGTGCTGATGCAGCATGCAATAAAGCCTGTATCTCCTTCATGAGCAGCTGAGCTCATGTGGGATGTTCCTGTGGGGTCTTTCAGAGGATGAAGCTGATGCTCTGTTTAGCACTGACAAAGCAGTTTTTAAATGCTCAATTGTTACCATGTTCTCATTCGTATCATACGGCACGCATTTCTCTGTAAATGATTTTAAGTTGCATTTTAATATTACTAGGGATAGAAACATTTACTTTTCTGAAACACTTCAGTCTTCCTGCTTTCCTACCATATTTGATGGGCCTTCTACATATTGGGAACACCAATAAACATCCTCAGGTCTTAAATGAATATGCTGGCAATTGTTTCAGCAAAGGGAACGAGAATGAATTCAGACATAGGGTCTCAGGAAACCATCAACAACATGGGCCCTGAAAGTGGCCCAGCAAAAATCCAGCACCTGAGCCCCATTCCCCACCACCTCCTTGAGTATTAGTTACACTGGAGAGGTTAAAATCAGACCACTCTTTGCATATTTATGTAGATATATAATATTTGAAATGGAGAGAGCTTATGGAGAGCTCTAAGCACCCTAATGGATCATTAATAATTGCAGCATGGTTGTGAATCTCTCTACTTGTTATGGCCGCAGATAAGCTGAACCCATAAAAATTGAACTAGATTAAAAAAAAAAATAATCGCACAGCACAATCACAAACATGCCCTTCCCTGTGCAGAGTTGGAGGGGGGCAGTTAAGAACGTCAACAACTAAGCTTTGCTAATCACTCATGACTAATGGTGTTTCAAACATCATATTCACTGCATTTAAGCCGGGAGAGAAATGTCATGGATTCCTCTGAGGCTCGTTCTGTCTCTGCCTACCAGTGTGGGAAGACGGATTTAGGGAGGACATGCAGCACAGAGGCGCTGCCCACTCTGTTCAAAGCTGACCCCAGGGAGCTGCAAATCTCAAGACTCTTAAGAGGAGGGAAAAAAAAAAAGTAAATGGAAATATCCCTCTGCGTGGAGAAAGAAAAATGATAAGATGTTCCACCTCTGTAATCCAAAAGGAGGGATGGAATTCTTCTGCTTACAGACCTAAAGATGAGCCTTACTATCTTCAAAGACACGCACTAGAGGTAGCAAGAGATACCAGCTAGGCTTCTGCCCGTACGTCTTTTCTGGTTGTTCATGTCTGCAGGGCTGAAGAATTTCTTTGCTAGTGCATCACTTTCCAATAAGTGGGTCTGGGCTACGGTCACTCTGCAAGAGGTTTGTGTTATGGGGTGCCCCCCAGCATGCACCTATGTTCAGACTGAAGCAGAGGGACACTGTGCCAGCTGCTGACTGTCCAATTTCCATCGGGAGCCAGAGCTCCAGGCACCCCAAAAGCACTGAATGCAGGCACACAGTGGCATCAAAGAGACCACGTTGGGGTGACAACTGACTCTGAGCAGTGTAGGACTCGTTTGGGCACTGTGAAGTCTCCAGGTGCCAGGATGGGGTGTCAGACAGAGCAACACATCACCTGCAGTGCCTGCTGGTAAAAGCTACCTTGAGAATGGAGTCCACTATACCCAGGGATATCAGGGTGTGTTGAGGGGCCAGGTCACAAGGGTCCTGTGCTTTTAACACTTATTTAGAAACAACAGGTGAAATTGGAACAGCAACAAGCAGCATCGAGGTATTACTGTGTATTAACTGGGTAACATAAAAAATGATTATGGTATTAAAACTGCAGTTGGCCTCATCTGCTGTTAAGTACCTTCCTTGTCCAAAGGATGCCCACAGTTCTTCCCGAGATACTACTGTTGTCTTTGGCAAATGGAGAAAAGCAGCACGTCTGCTTTTTCATCTCGTGCCTCCTGCTCGGGGTGCAGGGTGGCTGAAGCCTGGTAGCGCCACTGCTGTGACACCTCCTAGTGCCTTTTAGTGTTTGTACCTGGCCTTTGCTACTGCCTGAACCAGCGGCAAGGGGTGGGTGGAGGGCTTCTCCTGCCTGCTGTGCAGGGAATGCTGCCATCGACTGAGAGCATGAGGGAATGTTTTTGAGGAGTGGAATTAGTCTTCCTCTCAGCTACTACTCAAAAGCTGTCCACATGGTCTTTTTGCTTCTGCTTTGAGGGCTGTGGTGGCTGGTCAGCCCGTTCAGGGCAGGGAGATGTGTAGGTGGCCTCGCTCTGACCAGCACTGGAGGCTGCACGCAGCTGGGGGACTGCCTTCCCTTTACACCCCTGCTTCGTTCCTTCACAGTGTTTTACATATTCTGAGATTTTTATAAAGGCCTTTTTGTACCTGAGGAGAGTTTTAAAGGCTGTAAGGTCCATCTGCTCTTCCCAATCCCAGAGCATGTGTAGTTACAATTAAGATACGTGTTAAACCTACTGCCAATTAGCCTCAGCGATGTGAAAAGCATCAGGCCCGGGGAGGGAAGCCTTTCCCTGGCTGCACACTAAAGGAAGAGCAGCAGCATAGTTTGAGAGGGGAAGAAGCAATAAAAGCCTGCAGAAAGAGGCTTACCCTGCAGAGGAGAGCAGCCCATTGTCTGGAGCTCAGCAGCGGCAGGCACCAAGCCCCACGCACGTCTTTGCCTGCTCCTCAGTGCTGGCTGCAGGCAAGTCATTATCGGGTGGATCACGGGAGGGGAGCGCTTGCCATGCTGCTGAGGTTTAAATAGTGATTCACTCGTGCAAATTGAGGAGAGGTTAACTGCTTTACCTACACAGAAGGCAGGTGGCTGTCTGATCAGTCCCCAGTCCTTGGGTGAGCTGCACTGAGATGCATCAGTATGGGCTGGCTTCCCTATTTCATCTCAGGATATTAGAAGGAGCATAAATCAATTTATGTATTAATAACATGGCTATTTATCTTCCTCGACATGTATGCACCTTAAATCTTAATGGGGAATACGGCTTATGTGTAAGTCAAGTTTTAGGCTTGCACAGCAGTGAGAAAAAGTGGCACCCTGGTTATGCAGAAGCGTGAGCTTGGTGATGACTGCAGTGAGGAACCACTTTTCACCAGGAATGTCTAAAATGAAAGAAATTACTGATCTGGAAACATAAGTGTTTGGTAGACTTATTCTGATATTTCTAAGTCTCAGTTAAGAATGAAAAATACTCTTCTAAATAGAAATGTGCAGGAAAAAAGCTCTAACTACTTGCTTTGTTACTGTTAAAATTTTCCACTGTGTTCTAGAAATTTCTCCGAATTTGAAATTTCTCTTAGTTTTTGCGGTGTCCAGAGGCTGCGAGGACCTGGCTGCACTGCATCCTACAGGAAGCAAGAGTGACAGTTTCAAAGAACTGGCACACACTAAACGTTAATTACAGTTAATGAGGGTTTTGGCACTAAAACGCCATGCCATTCACTTCCTGTGACTGTGCTAAGAGCAGTTTTAGAGAAGTGTTGCGTGCATGGGGCTATGCAAAAAAGGGCACGGCATTAAAAAGGATTGGTAAGACTTCCCAGCAGCACCACGCGGTGGTTACAAGCCCGTTGGACCAGGAATATGCTGCATTTAACGTAGGAAACACTTGAGACAAATGCAATCTAGAAGATTGTGTTTGCTGCCGCAGCTTGGTTCAGCTGCTGGATAACTGGTACCAAAACCAATCAGGCCCCTTTTATTCCCCCACGTCTGTCTTCCACACATGCTAATAAAGGCATTTAAATCTAATCTCCCTATAGTCTTCCGAAAATGGAATCCGGAGGAGCCAAATATGACAGTCATTTTGCAGACAAGGCTCACAGGGGCATTAGGGGAAATGTACAGTTTTAGTTCCCTAATAGAGTTTTGAGCCCCTGAGAGATAAAGGACAGTCAGCACGTAAATGAAGCACTTGTTCCAAATAATTAGCACTTCTAGAGCATTTTTCATCTTCAAAGAGCTTTGTGCACATCCTTGTGAGTTGTGTACATAGCCCCCTCTCAACAGCTGGAGAAAGAGGCCATGGTGTTGACAAACAGGGCTGGGGAGGTCTGTGCTGAGTTCAGGGGCTGTTCCCCTGCTTACAGAAAGCCGGGTGGGTCTCTGCGCAGCTCAGCAGGATGGGGAGCTAGCTCAGCAGTGCCAAGCTGCAAGCATTAACCTGGGCCTCCAGTCAAACCTCAAGGGATGCATCTGACCTTTGAATAATAGAGCCTGCAGTTAAGAGGCTGGGTAACCGAGCTCACAGTGCGCAGAGAGGAGCTGTTGGGGGCCAGGGAGGGAAACGTTCCTCAATTTTTCATTAATGAGAAAACACAGATGAAAACTCTGGGCCAGGATACAAAAGAACAGACCTTTTTGCGGGGAAAAATGACAATGGCAGGGGTGTTTTAAGGTATGGCGGATGGTGCCCGTGAGGCTGTACTTTGCTGGTGTGGAAAGGTCACAAGCATGGCTGGGTCGAGGAGAAGTGGCTTGGGCTCAGTCTGATGCTATGGAGGCAGAGCTTCCTGAGTGAGGCTCATCCCAAGTGGCTGTGGAAAAGGCAACTGCTGCCAACCTGCTTATCCAAGCAAAGGCTGGGCTGAAATAGGAATATGGCTCAGGTCTGCGAGCCCTTAATACAGATGGATCCTGAATCATTCAGCAGCTGCACAGCCTAATCTTACTTGGCTCACGTCACGGAGGCAGTGGACCGTATCGCACCTTTCCTCCTCTGGCATAGATGGTCCCTGCGCCCTGGCTGTTAGCAGTAATTTCAGATTCCCTTTGTTAGTTTTTATTTAATTTTTTTTTTGGCGTATGATATGACTTTTCTTTTAAGTGAATAAACTGTTTCATTGCTTGTCACTTGCAAATATATCAAAAGAACCCAATTACAGCTAATACCCTTGATATTTCTTGAACCACACACTGGGAAACTGAGGATTTAAATTTTCATTGCAATGCAATCTTGCTCGAAACTAAACTAAACCTTCTCTTCAGAAGTTCTCAACATACTTGTGTTCTCTAAGAGAGGTAACACTTTTCCCGAATCACAGAACTGAGGCACTGAATGTTCAAAAGACTTGCATAATGTCAAACCTCAATGCAACAGGAAAGTAAAGATACACCCCAGGGTTCCAGACCCCTGTTTACTTTCACTGGGAGATTTCCCTCCCTCCCCTCAGTACAACACCACAAAACCATTGTTGCTTGTATAAAATCTTTTGAAGTCGAAAAGGCTACAAAGTATATAACAAGGGATTAGCACTGACTGCTCCAGAGAAAAAAAAAACTTTTTGAAAATCCTGCAACTACTTTTAAAAAAGACTGATTTGAAAAGAGTTATCTCACCACACATTTTGCAAGAGATGATGATATGATGTTAACACAGAGGAATTTTGAGGTGACTTTTAGAAACTACACTCAGCAAGGGAACAAAAGGAGGCAATGGAAACCACTTCTGCTCAGATATTTTTAATAAAGGAAAGATTGTTAAAAATAAACCGTAAAGATTGGGTGGAATCACAAATCACCTCATTAGCATTTGGGGGAAAAAAAAAAGCAAAGATGACATATCAGCTTGTAAAGTCTTTTCTGCAAAGCCAACTTTCTCCCCCTTCCATCTGGTTTATTTTATCAGCAGTCCAAAATTCGCATTTCCAAAGAAGTTTCTAAAATGGCAATTCCAGACTGTTTTTGCTGGTTTTGTTCTTACTAAAGAAAGCAACGTACACCCAATATAGAAATATAAAGAGGAATGTAATGATTTAGACTTTTTTTTTTTTGTCTGACAGTTCATTTTAAAAGATAAATCCAGGGTTTAAACAGAAAAAGTTGTGGGTGATTTCAGGCCTGCATTGCTTCCTATCCTGAAAAGCAAGCATGGGGCTAACTGAGCCTTTAGTCAAACACAATCTGACATCAGTGATCCAGTGAGGCTCAGCATCGTAGGATCAGACCTTTAATAGCAGGGGCAGCCCTCATCACGTACAGGACTGAGAAAGAAAAAGGAGACGTCGCAAATAAAAAAACAGCACATGAAGGGCAATCTGGAAAATCTGCTGTAGATAAGGAACTTGAAATTTGCCCAGTGCTACTTCTCAACATTTTGTGGAGTCCGATTTGGAGAACAGTGACAAAATGTGACACTTTCCTACAAAGAAATGGTTAGGAAACTGTGCTATAAAAATAGCATTACAAAGAAATACCTAGAATTTTAAAAGTGGTATTCAAACATACGACCTTTACTTTACAGTTTATTAATTTTGAGCATAACTTTTTATAATAAAGAACATGAAAATGAAGGTTAAGAGAAACTTACCCCATAGACCAGTTCACCCACCATGCCATTCCATATCTTAGTCTCAGGGTCCCTAGCTCCATATTTCCCATCTCCAACAATTGACAGTTTGTATTTTATTCCAACATGTTTTGCTATTTCAGAAGCTAAGTCTACACAATATCCTTCATATCTCTCATTCCCTTCTAGTTGTTCATGGTTTTTCTTATACATTACATATGGTGATTCCTTTGAAACAAAAGTAAAGATCAAAAGTCTATGAATGTAAAATACAGCTTTAAAACACAAAAAATGAGAGCTGTTATTATCCTTACTTTATACCACTGGCAAGTATTTACAATATTTCTCTACTTTGGTACAGAGATCAGGAAGACAGACTTTTGCAGGTTGAAAATCCTTGGCATGGTCCTACAGTCACACATACTACAGATTTTATTCCTACTATGGACCCATTGAAGACAACATGACTATTCAACTTTAACAGTTACATTATTGTCTGTAAGATTAGGCCTAATTTTTATGTTATTAGACAGTTGATTAGCATCACTGCAGTAATAATTCAGTTTTTAGTGTATAAAGAACTGACATACCCAACACCTGCAGCATCAAAATAATTTGCTAAGGCCCCCATGGCCTAGAATGGGGTACTGATGGGGATATTTTCAAAGCAGCCTAAGGTAAGCTAGGCTAAAATCCTTGGCAGTGATTTTTGTCACTAAATTCCCTTAGCCTTCTTGGAAAATTCTAGCTGAAATGCTGATTATATCTCACTAAATTCATAGGAGTATAAAATACAGTGCTTCAGGAAACAGCATAAAATTGGCTCATGCTTAGTAGAATCGTAACAGGCATAAAAGTCACAAATAATGCTACACAGAACACATTTGGTAGAGGCACTGGGACTGACACAGGTGCTGCTGTTTACGAGACACAGTAAGAGCAGTACTCCTCTGGAAGTGCATGGGTATAGATAGCTTTACTCCCAGTGCTAGAGCATTTCCAGTTCTCTACAGACTTCCTTGTGCCACCCTTCCTCAGCCCACAGGGGTTGAGTTTACAGAAGCTGTACCTGAGTGAGGGGTGCAAGATGTGACCCTAGAGCGGGAAGGCCAGACCCTGCAATAATCATTTACATACATGCACAACTTCACTTATGTGAGGCGTTTGACTGAGTTCAAGTGTCTGAGAAGCAGGGAAGCACACTGCTGAGCTCAGCGGGACTCCTGTGAGTAAAGTCACTGATACACATAGAAGCTTACACTGTCAAGCCCTCAGCACATATCTCGAAGATACCGAACTTTTCAGTCACTTGAAGTCATTTAGCATTCAACATTTGCCTCCTGGCAAGGTGTCTAACACATCTCAGGAGCTGTGCATCTTATTTCCTAAACACAAACACACTAAGAACATGAAACTTACCAAGATGGTAGTGACAACTATAGTTCTGTTCTCCACGGATGAAGTGTCATTAGAGGGCAGCTGATCTAATGCTGGCACAAATCTTTCATATTCATTCCAATAACCAGCCTATAAAAAGGGAGATTGTTAATGTCATTACATATTTTTACAAGGACTCTGGTGCATTAATTTATAACAAGAACTCTCAAAAGATATGATTTTGTAACATTTATGCAGGGCTACATGAGCTTTAATAAATACAAGCTGAATCTAAGTGAAAATACATATTAAATTCTCACTATCTATATTCACATTGTTATGGTGCCTGTAGGATAAATTCCTCTCTATCCACAGCATAAGGATTAACTATAGATGAGAAAATAAACTCCATAGCACTTTGAGTAAAATTATTTGATTTTGAAATGTTTATCCATATTCTGCTGCAGTTCAGACAGTGCATACAGTACCTGTAGATGTGTCTGAACTAACTTTTGAGTAGATGCACAGCCACTGTTAGCAATGCAGGCACAGTAGCTTAATCTTTGAGGTGGGTTACAAAACCCTCGGTGAGTATGAGGTGACTATTTGTCATCTGGCTTGTGCCGACCTTCATAGTGCTGTGGCTACGTTGCTACGCTATTACACTGGTTTTTATATTTCTGCACAATACAGCAGTAACACTTATGTCTGCACTGTAAACCTTGCTGAATGGCTGGGCCATGTCCAGAGGTATTTTGTTATCAAGTATGTGCAGAATTGTTTAAGGAGTCTCACTGGTGACTAAACAGGTTACGTACCTATCATCAGGTGTCTATCATCAGGACTTATCTGTCTCATACACTCAGACTCATCTCTTGATACTCCTGAGAGCTTGCCTACCTAATTATTTTTGAAAATTTGCCCTAAATTGCTTTTATAACAGGGACCTAGCCAATCATGCCACTTAGGATCTATACTTTATTTAGGAGACAAGAACAAGTAGTGAAAATCCTAATTAAAACTCAAATTATTTTCTATTAATTTCAGAAGGTTTCTAAAATACTCTTACTCCAGCTTCCCTACTGCTCTGATGCCTCTTATGGAGAGGAAGGGAAAAATGGAGAGGAGTTTAGGAGATTGGGCTGAGCACAGGGACATGACAACAGGTAGCATGTTCAGCAGTGGAAAAGCTCCACGTGGCTTCTAATGGAAGAAGTGGTGCTAGAAGTTGAAATGGAAACCTATGAAGATATTAAGCAGGATGAGTGATTTGGTTCAGGAACAAAACAGAACAAGGTTCCTGGAGGACAGCAAGAAGGTAGGGATTCCTCTGGGTTCTGTTTTACAGAGGCTGCATAGTATTTTTGAGTTCCATTAGTTTGTTGGAATAAATATTTCTGAAGGTATGGAATTTAAATGCCTATCATGAAACTCACCTTCCTTGATCCAGCAGCCTTCATTTCATACACATCAATTGTGTAATTTGTTCTTCGCCCATAGGTGTCGAACTGGATGTTCCCTGTCATTCCTTGAACCTGCACCTTAAGGCAATAAACAGAAAAAAACAACCAACAAAACGCTTTAATAACAGAATCACTCTATTTTTTTTCCTCTGTTACATTTTACAGGAACTCACTAGCTCTAGAACAATTTTTATCTATATGAGAGACTTGTAGCAGTTCTGACACAGTCAGTGGTATTCTCTGTAATAAAAAAGCCCCAATTCTCTGTTTCAGCTGTACATATTCTTTGTTAGTTAGTACTCAGCTGGTGACTCACTACTGCAGAGTGAGCTGCATTTAAGTGTAAGTGAAATTAGCCCTGCATGTATGTTAAATGTAAGAAAGACTGATTCTGCCATGCTTAGTCACACTGGGTTTGCTGATACAGAATGGAGTATCAGTGATGCACCTGCAACAATTCAATGCCATTAAACCCCTCACAGTATGGCATAGAGTGATTTGTGACATGGACCAGAATCTCATATCGTTGCTCATTCTGGGAAGTGCTTTATTTTAAGATTAGTCCCAGTGTAGGAGAAAGGAATGAATGTCTCCTCTGAATGAACACAGACAATTGTCTCTACTGCTTATGGAGCTTTGGTCTCAATCTGGATGGATGGGTATATAGACGGTAAGTGATTATCGTTACCTACTCACATGAATCATTTTAAGGGGAAGTATGAAATACTTTGTTTCAGAGAAAAAATCTTTCTTATTTCCCTGTATGAAAGGGTAAGATATTTCCATTTATCACTTATCAACACTGACAAGCTGTCATCTTAGGCAAAGGGGTAACAGTCTGAAACTGCGGTAGGGGTAAATTATCTTTAATATTTAACAAAATGCTGTAGAAGCTACAGAATGACTAATGGAAAATTGGTCAAAGGGAAACTGTGAAATCATGGTCCCTGGAGATGTTCAGGGCTGGTTACTGATCCGCTAATTATGGTTAAGAGATGGTGCAATCAGATTTGTTATGATGCATAGGGATGGACTCCATAAAACAGTCAAAATTCCTTGGACCCCAAATTATCCAGTGAGACAAATCAAGAATGACATTTAAGTAGTGTAGTAGTGTATTTTTTTTTATTAGTAAGTGGATCTGAACCCTTTGTAAAACAGTTTTTGATTTCAAGAGTCTGGAAGAATATGTAAGTTATTCCCATCTCCAAAAACCTAAAGGTGTGGAAGGGACTTTGAAAGCCAAATCTGTCACTAAAAAGGTTTTATCAACTGTGGACTGAGTAAATGCATTTGTAGGGTAGCTGGCATATAATTTGCAGCCAGATTGGAGTTGCTGTGCCTGCTTTTGGCATTTGCTGGAAGCTGTCTGGCTACCTTAGTACAACAGTGACTGTATGTCTCAGCAGAGCTTGTTAGGTCAGGTTCATCCTGGTGCGTATTGAGACATGAGCACTGTGCATTTGACACCTTTTGACTTCAAATTTAATTTATTTCTATCTTTGGTGGGAAAATGCAGCACTTTTCAAGACACTTTTCAATGTCTCACTTGCCATAAAGTTCAAACAGATGGCACAAATTTTTTAACTACTGTGAAGGTTGAACTTAATAAACATCTCTACATGTGTGGGCAATGCTACATTAGTGAATATATCCCATAGCCACGGTATGTTTGCCCTTACCATTTTCAGCGCTCTTTCTATATCAATTCCTTGGCTCCACGGTACTGCAGGGTTAGCCAGGCAGTCTCCGGCACTACCTCTCCTGGAGACATCAACACGCTGCCTTCGCAGGTAACGGAAAGCCTCTGCTATGACTAGGACTGCATCATGGGTCAGGGCAGACGTATACTAAAATCGATGCAAATAAAACGTGACAAACTGCAATCTTAGAATCATCCTAGATTTATCAGGTCTAGTCCTTCTCTAGTTAAAATGCTCTTAGAAGAACCATGCATACAAGCCCTTTTGCTTGCAGTCTGTCTTGCCACAGATGCTTTGCATTGTTAAACCATTCCACTTATATCAAATAACAAATTAAAAATATTTTCATTTTGCGTAATACAGAACAGCAAAATAACAAAACCAGTTTACAGCTGCACGAACTTTAAGTGGAAGCTTGCTCATCTAAATGAGGTCATTACAAAAATCTGCAATTCCGTGCTGGCCCCTACTGCTACTAATAGCAAAGAAGAGCTCATATTTGTTATTTGCTTGGAAAACTTTTTTTTTTTTTTTAACAAGATTGCCAAGACAGTTTCGAATCGAAGGTAACATAAATCATTTCTGTTTGGACCACAATCCTGATTAGGTAGCATCTGTGGCTGGAAATAGATCAAATAACTTTTTTTAGTAGACAGATATACAAACAAGTAATCACAAAATACATGTTAGGCATTACATTTCCTTGGTAATTGCCCATCTGACTTCTCTCACACTGTAAATCTGAGGAAGGCGATAAGCTTTGTGTAGCAACAAGTCTTCAACAAAACCCCAAGACTCCTTTACAACCTGTTCATGCTGCTGTCAACTTCATCCATTGCTTGACATATGTATCTGGTGACATCTCCCAATGCTATAAATTTAATAGCACCTACAAAATATCATAGAGATTTTTTTTTTCAATTTCTTCCACATCTTTATACGAGAATGAAGAGGGAAAATAAAAGATGAGTGGAAGGGCTATCTGTGTGTACTGGTGTGCCTGCCCTTCTGCCTATCTACGTACTCAGCCACTCTCTTTGTGGATAAGACTTCCTAAATTCTGAGGCAGTTAGTTCTGTCCTGTAGGGCAGGTCAGCACGAGTAGTGGTCTGAATTTCTTAAAAATGTGTATCATCTTATTGCAAGATCTTCAGTTTAATACAAAGCTTCAGGAAATCTGAACAGAACAAGGCATAACCGCGTGTGCAGATCAAGACAAGCAGATCTGATAAAAAGGAGCACAAAGGTAGCATTATGAAGGCTTTACAGGAGCCTTTCTTACAGAGTTTTAAATGACAACAGTTTATAAACCCTTACTCAGCGTGTGTGGGGTGTTCTTGCTCTGACTGTACCTCGTACAGGCATTCTGTTGACTCTGCCTACCTTTACCTCTTCTCATGGTGCTGGCCTTGCAACGCTCACCCTCTCCTCTTTAATAAGTTATCAAAGACTACATGTCACATCCCACACAACAACATGGAATCAGATAGTGATTTTAACAGCTATTTGTTCTTGTCTTAAAAAAAATCTTGTAATAGCCATCCAATCTAGGACTACATAAAACTTACACAGTGATATTTTTTTTCAGCAGACTGCGTCAATTGTCAGTAACCTTAATGCAGTCCCTTCCAAGTCATGCCAAGAGAGCTATCTAATTTTCTACTTTATTTGAATTCTACTTATAAATGCATGAGCATGCAAAGAGAAAAAGAGAGAGGGAAGGGAAAGGGTGATAGAATACAGAATAAATTAAACATCAGGGCTTTAATCTCTAGGCAATTTTATTTCCTAATCAAAAATATTGTACATCAATTTTTAAGTATGCTTTTTGTCTGATTGACAAATACTGTGCACATTTCTGTAATGAGTGGTACATTTGTGGAAAGGTAATGTAATCTCTGTGTTTGTACCATATATTTAAGATTATTTTTTTAAGGATAGAGAATAATTTTTCCCTTGAGGTAAATTGCTTTCAAGTGGAACAAAATCTTCCCAGGTTAACTTTATATATTTCAGAGCTTTAAAGATTAGTACAACACTTATCTTTGCTTCTGCCTCACTGTTAGGAAGCTTTAGAAAGCAGGACTAGCTCCTAATCAACAGGGAACAATACACTGAGTTTTATGGGCCTCTGTTTGCCTTTCTGAGCTTTCTCTGAAATGCCAGCAAGGCTGTGGGATGGTGTGGGATTAAGATAATTTGCCTTCCCCAACGAAATCACATCCACCTGCAGGATGGAAAAGACTGCAGTGAAGTATCCGGTCCAACACTTCTGAAATAGGACCACTCAGAATAGACTATCCCTGACATGTTTGTTAAATCTGTCGCTTTTAAACTCACCGTCAAAGGGGTCCATTTACCTCTCATGGTACATTTTACTGTGCTTAACACCACTTCTTTTTTTTTTTCTTCTGTGCTTGTTACAAATCATCTCGATTGCAAATTCAGCTGACTGCTTCCTGTCCCCGTCTTGGCAGACATTTGAGTTATGCCTACATTAGAGAATTGAACTCTGCCAAGACTTGGGTG
Source organism: Anser brachyrhynchus (assembly GCF_964034855.1). Classification (NCBI taxonomy): domain Eukaryota; kingdom Metazoa; phylum Chordata; class Aves; order Anseriformes; family Anatidae; genus Anser; species Anser brachyrhynchus. Next base: position 20,938,892 of record NC_137708.1, read on the forward strand.
AGGGCAGATGAACTCAACTGACCACAGTTGTTTGGTGACCAGAACCATCCTAGAGTGGTTTGGGCCAGCCCAGCCTGCATCCCACCACTTCCCATGCATGGGACAGGACTCGCTGACAGGTAGTTTGGATGCAGCCACCCTTTATAGATGCGAAGACACTTTAACAGCTTGGGTATAGCTAGACCAGTTTAACAGCTTGGGCATAGCCACACCATGTTTCTTGGTGGCAGGACTGGAGAACAGTCTCTAGCATTGTTTAGCTTACGGTAGTGATGAAATTCAGGAAAACAGCGGATTATTTTCTTTTCTCTACCAACCTTCTATTTACTGGAAGACTATTACTACACACCACTCATCAATTCCTTCTTATTTATAAACTAAAAAGAGGGATTTTTACCCTTTTTCATAGTGACACTTTTTTTCCCTATCTTTTTCAATTCTCTCTCAGCTTGTTCTCCCTGGTTTACTTCTTCCAAGAAGCTGGTGCTACCAGCTGTACAGGCTTTCTGCTGAAAACCATCAGTAGTCTGAGGTCCTCTTATCCCCCACCAGTCCCTGGTTTTATTCAACTATTTGTATTGGTGCAAAAGAACAGGTCTAATCAAAAGAATAAGAAAAGGAAAGGATGTAATAGGAATATTAATAATATGCAGTGATCCTAAAAGATTTTATAACTCGAAATATTGACCAGAGCATCCTTGATGCACTCCTTGATTGGACAGTGAATAGCACGCCCCCTTTACCATATAGATGCCGAGGCAGAACAAATCTGTGGGAGATATTAACATGCTGCAAGTCTCCTAATAAGAGTAACCTTTAGTTCATCTAATCTAGGACAGTTTCAGTGAACTTGGGACATAACAAATTTGGAAAATATTACTGGTTGCATTGGAAAATGTCATTGGTTAAATGCTCTAATATCCAGAGCATTTCAGTAAAGGACAGCAGTGAAAACACGTTTAGATTATGAGGGCAACAGTCAGCAGTGACTAGCAGGCAGCAGAGGCCCTTCAGTGAATCCAGAGCTACTTAATTTTTCACAAGAAATTTTCTGTTAGCATTAAAATTGACCAGCAGCCCACAGTTTGCATTGAAAAACTAACCTAATCACCCACACCTGCACCCCAAGACTGGCTCAAGATGTTCAAGTTATAAGTTTTTATCCCCACTGCACAATGATAGGATTTGCAAGATCAAGCCTTTTACTTTTTGCTCCCATGTGGTGGGCACTTGTGTCCAACTGACAACTTTTGCCTCTTTCTTACTTCTGGAAGTGCAGTGAACATTGCAACATATTCCAGTCAGGGATCTGTATCACACGCATATACACACCTGGGGTTAAAAAACCCTAAATAATTATTAAAAGCAACTCATTTCATCTCATCCAGGTAAAACAAATACCTTTAATGGTGAGTTTTTGGCTTCTGGGAACTCCCTTTCATCGAGCCTCACCCAGCGTTGTAGAAACTGTTGAACCATTGGGTTTTCATTATTAACTATCTGAAATCCAGTAACATTGGCACCTCCATGCATTACTCTCTCCAGCACAATGTCTGTGAAACCCTGGGAGGACACATGTAGTAAACAGGAATCATTGTCATCCAAAGCCTCTTTTCTTTAGTTCAGTTTTACCTGCTAAAAACTTAGCACAAAATAATTTGATGAATTTATTTCTTGTTAGCTGAAAATATTCTACCAAGGACACAATTGCTATCATGACAGCACATAGGATTGTGATAGTGGCATAGGACAGAATTTTAAAATGACTTCTTGTTCAGACCTTTGCGATGGAAAACTGCCCTGTCGTGGTGTGGCAGTGTGGCATATAATATTCACTGGTCAGAAAGAAAGCATTGGGGAAGCTTGAAGTACTACTTCCACTTTTCTCCTCATCATGTTGAAAACCTGTCCAAGAGCTTTGTACGGCAAAGGTTCAATGTCGGGAGCAGAAAAACACTGAACACGTATTATTCTGGGGAGGCAAAGCATGCACCTCCTTGGCAAGCAGCTGTCAGTCACAGCATCACTTAGCATTTCACTTTCAAACATAATGGTGTGATTTTCTCCCACTCTGTTGTTATTTATACCTGTGGCAGTAAATTGGTGTCTTTTTGATTAGCGTGACTTGATTGCAGTCACATTTATCTCAACGTCAGTGCTTACACATGCTAAAAGGCAACCCAGAATAAGAACCCCTGTATTTCTATGCACACTCTACAGCCTAATCAATGAGATCATGACTGCTTCTTGTAATGCAAAATGACACATTTTAAAGTCATACAGTACTTATACTAAATAAGGGGATTTAAAAATTAGTCTTTCCTGTTTTAATCACGCCAAAACGTGAATATATAGAATATTCTACTAAGTGGGATTGCTAACATCAGTGTGTGATCTTTGGAAAAGTATTTTTCTACTCACCGTAGACACAGAAATCAAAAAATTAGTCTTTCTGCAAGGATCGATTACAATATAATACTTATTCTAAGGAAATCTAGCAGATGTTGTTTCGAAGGCATTATAAACATCCTTGAAAGTAAATTTCAGATTCAATGCCAGAAGTTCTGGTACAAATAAAAATGTGCTGTCTTGTCCTGGAAGGTCAGTACATACACTGTCACCACCCTACACTCTGTAATACAAAAGAATGGCTAAATCTGTCCGGCCATTTTACTTGATGGAATTATTGTTTTCATTTGCAGCTTTTCAACACTTATATTATACATACATATTTTACAATTATTTTTCCTGGAGTGCCTAAATTTCAAATGTTGTAAAGAAGACAACAATTACCAAGTGCCTTATTTATGAGGACACAAATTAGTGGAAAACATATAATTAAATTATTATTTTAAAATTAGTGGAGGATATGACCTGCTTAGATAAAACAAAGACCATAACTGAGTACAAGTAACTATAACATACCGGTTCCAGTATTTACTGAAGCCATTTCTCAAAATCCAAGAACTTATTCATGCATTTCCTCTTTTGCTGATTAAAGTTGACACAACCTGAACAGAATATATTACCCTCTCAACCTCAGCTATATTTGTAATGAAGAAAAATTCTTACCAGGTTAGCTAACATGTAGTGATAGCCTCGAGAATGTTTGCCAAGGATTACAACCTGTGTGAAGAAAAAAGTTACATGTTATTCAGTGTATGAGGATGATTCTCAACTAGTGGAAAGTAAGCCAGAGAGTGAACATTTTTGCATTCTTCTATGCCCAATCGAAGGGTAGCATGAATATTACAGACCTGTGACTTTAGAGACATGATGTAGTCATTTGTGTTTTTTAAAACACATGGGCACTGTACAAAAGAGAATAACTCTCAAGGCTGAGATGACTCTTCTTGCAGAGATAACCTGGCAATCTCACCCTTGTCATCATAGTGCCTCCCTGCTGACTATGCTCATTTTCGTTATCATTTCAATTATTTCTGCTCTGAAATGAGGCAGCACTACATCTACCCACTTAGTAGACTCTTTTTTATGTTGTTCCTTATTTGTGGAGTACGTGAGAGGTAGGTGAGACGGTCCAGTGTTTATTACACAGTACCAGCACAGCAGGGCTCTGAAAGCACAACTAGTCCTGGGGGCTCCCTGCCAGGAGAGCCCTGGCCAAGCCTTGCCATATATCAATGCTTAAAGTTAAATTCTTGAAACTATAGGCAGTGACCTTCATCACCTTTTGACAGCCTGAAAACTTGTTATTTCCAGTGTAAATGGACACATTTGACCCTACATGTTTAGTCAAAATTTGTACTAAATATGATGCTGCACAGCCCACTAAACTAACATTTGCCCTCCCTGACCCCACTTGGCCATGTCTATGTACAAATGGCGCCATTAAATGGAATCACGAAGAGACAAAAAGCAGTAGGTTGAACTGAGCAGACAGACTCTCTAAAGATAAAGGGGATGAGTGGGAAGATAGAATTCTGCCATCCTGTGTGCTCATGTCACCACTATGCTTTTGCAGAAAGGAGACAAAAATACACTCGCCATGTTCCTGCAGCTGGCTGTCAGCTCACCAGCAACACCCTTTGTACAAGATTATGCCACTGCAGTTAGCACTATTCCATTCTTCAGGTTATAACCTCAGTAACATCCATCCAGTACCACAGCTGCTGGAATAATGTCCAGCAGCAAGAATTTAATTAATAATTGTGGTGATTATGTGTGTGTCAGGACAGAATTCAACTTACTCAGACCTTGCTGGAGTAAACTGCTAAAAGTTTATAAATAGCAAACATAATTCTGACCATACACCATTACTGTATCACTAAGAGCAGGTCAAGTAATCAGGCGATGCTTTTTAATGGACCACTTAAGTCTTTACTAAAATCAGATGACATTTGAGTCATTTACTTTAGATATATTGAGGACCCCCTTACAGTTCTTGATTAAACTATTAAGTTCCCAATTGTCTCTTTGGGTTTGCTTGTCCTTAATAGATGCCACCTCTTTCAAATTCACATTTAATTCTGTAGAAATTTGAATACTTCCAGCAGCCTGAAAATAAATTGCTGTTCAGGTCCTCTTGAGAACTGTATATACACTCTGTTGGTAGAAAGCATCTGCTTTCCTACACTCACATTTGTTTTCTATGGAAATGTGCAGTCTTCCTTTAGATCATGTGGTGTGTGCGCTATTTGCATACTGAACTGTCTGTTTAAATTTCACCTTTAAGGCAGCGATTTACTTTTAAAAGGTTAAAGACAAAGAACTTAACAACAACAGCGTTCTTTGCCATTTTAACCTTGATAAAAAATACAAAAGCTTTTACATTTCTATCCAGAAATGCATTTATTTAAGAGAAAATACCATGACAGATGAAGTCAGAGGCTGCAAGGAAAACATACATGGAGCTGCTACAGACATCTGGAGAAATACTGCAAATAGGAAATGTAGGACTCATTAGCATAGATCAGACTCAACTTCCATCTCCTCTGTTATCATGTCTCCAAAATGGCCAGAAATAATTCTATTTAGTCCCTTAGAGAGGTCCAACATACTACAGTCAAGCTTTAATTCAAAAAGCATCTTTCAGAAATGACCTGCTAGAGTTTCTATTCACACAATCAACCACATTAGTTCATAATTATTTAACTGGATCTTAACAATGCTGTTAAAATTCACTACACGCGCTACCCTACATCTTAACAAGGATGACTCTCCTCCCCCCTCACTTTCCACCCTCTAGCAACTGCCCAGCATCTTGCAGGGAGCTGCTGGATTAGCGAGCCTAGCAGAAACAATCACAGCCATCAGGGTTACTCCTATGGGAGCATGAGATGGATAAAGATTTTTTATGAAGAAGGAAAACAGGAGTATAACAAATAAATCTCATCAACTGCTTATATATTGTGAAGCTTATATAGAAAGTGGGATATTGAATAGTAGTGGTGAATAGAAAGCCAGGATTACAGGACAAGGATTTCACAGAGCTACATGTCTTTGGTAAGTTTCACTTCCAAGACTTAATATTGCTTTCACCTTGACTGAAAGAAAAGCTTATAAGATTTTATTGTGAACAAAGGAAGAGGAAAAAAAAAACTGGAAACTATCATGAATAATTCAGACTTCTGATCACACAGTTCTCGTCTTGTAGATAAAAAGATCATAATGTCAGATTTGATATAGAGCAAAAAAAGTTTTTATTTTTAATTAACTCTTTGGATGTTTCCAATCAATTAAGAAAGTCCAGAGGGAACATAATTAAAATGTATCTAGTTTTAAAATAAAAGGCATAAACTGCTGGCCAGCACGAGGCTTACTGGAAGTATGGAACAATATGCCAGATTTGAGAAATTAAATCAGCATCGCCAATTTTAGTTTTCATTTCCCTGGTGAAGCAATTTTTTGAATGAAAGCATAAAGACAACTTGGTTTTCACTGTATCAGTCATCATGATAACAAATAGGCAACTACATTTTTTTTTCCCTTAGCTTTAAATTTTTTTGTACAGTTTTTGAAGATAGCATTATAGAGATTAGCTGAACCGGCTAATGTTAAATTGGTATGAGCACCGTGACAGTTCTAAAGCAATAGTGATGATTCCCTCACGATGTAGTCCAAAGGTTATACAAGTCAGAGAGGAACAATAGTGAAATGGAAGCGAAATATCTTTAACACTAACCCCATAATTACTCTGCTACTTTTTGACTTAATCCCTACTCAAATTACAACCACAGCTATTTTGTGGTCTAGAACAAGAATCTGCTTTTTTTTGGCCATGAAAATTAAATGTTGGGGTTAAGGGTGAACGGAACAATATGAGTGTGAGATGAATTCTTAAGATGAGGAGACAGGCAAGATCTTAGATGACGATCAAGGCGCAGAAGTTGTTTTAAATGGTAGTAACAGAGACCCCAGGGTTGTGCTGGAATAGTCCTCCAAAGACTTGATGAGGAACTGGAATGGTAAAAGTACAGAACATGAAGGTGAACAGAACTAAGAGAACAGAGGAAAGGAAAGAATAGGTTGAAGGAAGAAATGAGTCTATGGGCTCAAAAGAAAAGGAGCAATTAAAGAATAGTGCAAGCTTGGCAGGTGGGGCAGAGCAGGTGTATTTTGTATATTAAAGTATCATTGGTTTGTCTTTGATTCAGGGATGGGGAAGATATTTTTTCACTTATGGATGGAGGAAATCACGGAACAGCTGAGGTTGGCAGGGGCCTCTGGAGAATGTCTATTCCAGCACCCTTGCTCACAGCAGGGCAGCTGGAGCAGGCTGCTCATGACTGTACTACATTTTGAATATCCCTGAAGACAGAGATTCCACAACCCCTTTGGGCAACTTGTTTCAGTGTCTGACTACCCTTGCAGTGTTCAAATTGTCTGACATGATCTCTAGACGCTTTTCTGCAGAGCTGCTTCCTAGCCAGGAAGGCTCTACCCAGTGTGTACTGGTGTATGGTGTTATTCTTCCTATCAAACACTCCTCCCAGTTTTGTATTATCTGCAAACTTGCTGAGAGTACACTCTGTCCTATCACTTGGATCATTAATAGAGAGTTTAAGCAGTACTGGCCCCAGTACCCTTGGGGTACTCCACTAGTAACTAGTCTCCAGCTGGATTTGGTATTGCTGATCACAAAGCCCAGGAATTCGGTCAGTTTTCTGCCTCCTTTATCTGCAATTATCAAGCCCATTGTTCCCTAACTTTATCTCCACTTATCAAGCCCAAATGTTCCCTAACTTGATACTTCTCTACCTCTACCAAGGTGAGTCTTCATTGTTCCAAACTTTGCCACTGGGACCTGGGATTCCTGAAGGCAAATCTCACCAGTAACGGCAGAGGTGAAGACGGCAATATCTTTGGAATTCTACACTAAAACATGCCAAATCAGAAAAGGTCTAGAAATGCTACTGCAGTCGCGTCTCTGTGGGCTTTGATTTTGAAAAGAGTCATTGAAAAGTACAAGCTAAGAGGATATGCTTGCATTTTTATGTAGAGAAGTGGCTATTATGATTTTGGCAGCAGTGAAAGGAAAACTACCATGTCCAATTAATACCTGTTTGGAGCTCATCTTCCTTTCATTTGAATCCATTGCCATCTGGTCAGTTTAGTCTTTTTAATCAAAGCTATTTATCATCCTTTATTTACAAATCAAAGACGAAAGAAAAGAAATTAGATCACAAAAGTACAGACTACCTGTTCTACAGCTCAAAACCCTGATATTTTATGAGTCTATTAGATCTTCCCATAACATAAAATACTGATGTTGACAGGCAGTATTGCCACAAAGAAGGTCTAAAGATTTTTCCCGTGCTTTTCACTCCTGACAAGTTGCACAAATATGCCACTTAAATGGAATGACAGGCAGAGATCTGACCTGCTTCATTGTGTCTTTCCATTTCTAACATATCTGGGAACAATGAGGCAGTTTAAGTCCAGAACTCTTTTTTCCTAGGTTTTAAAAAGGCAGCAAGAAAAATGAGATTTCCTAAAAGCTCAGAGTAAAAAAGGATTTTGTCACCTTTGTTGAGGTTATTCATACATTAATTTGGGTCCCAATTTTGCAAAAAGCCCACGATTAACTTCAAGCATGTTAGCATGTCATCTCATTTTTAAGCATACATGTAAGTTTCTGAGGACAGGAGAGCTTAGTTACCTCCACATGAGCAGTAATGTTCCACTAGGACTTGCTTTCAAAATACAGTTGTGACACCTTTGCCTTCAAAGCAGTGTGCAAATGCCAGCAATGATGGCATGATGCTTGCTTTTCAGCAGCAAACACGCAAAATAGAAATATGGACACAGGTCTAAAAAAATTTCAACAGAATCATCAGGATCAGCTATCAGTGTTGATTGCTCTTTGTGGGAACAGCACGGATAACAGGCCCTTGCTATGTCAAGCATGGCAACAACTGTCTGGCAAGCCTAAATTGCCGTGGAGCACTGTCTGCTCTCCTGGTGATCAGGTCAGGCATTTTCTAGCTCGTATCCCTATTGATAGCACCACTGCACTTCCGAGGATGGAGTTACTTCAAGCTTATCTCAGATCTGAGCAGCTCCTACCTGATATTGGATTAAATGATTGAAAAGTTGTGGCAGCACCCTACTGGACCAGTGGCACTGGCTAATCTGGTCTTCAAGACCCACTTCAGAAAGGAGCATCACAGTCCAATTAGTTCAATAAAAGCTGAAGTCAAGTCCCCTAAAGTTCTCATCAGTACCTTACCAAGGATGCTTAGCTTATGTTGAGTGGCATCTGCAATGCACTGCATCTCAGCTCTGTTTCTGTAGATCAAGAAAAGAAGAAACTGAAGAAGTCCTACAGCTGGAGAATGCAGAGTCCTATTCTGGCCCCCTTCCCACTCACACAGCCCCTTGCTGTGGTGTGGGAGCTGCCCATGGGGCTTTTACAGCCACCACATTTTGGTAATCTAAGGAAGGTGCATTGTTAATACCAACATTATTGTCTACAGTGTTGTCATGTGGGCAAATGATCTGGTGAAACAGCATTTGACAGCCATACATAATCATTCCTCATTATGTTTACTTCGCACAGGTCACCCCTTGTCATGTAAATTTTCCAGACTGGAATAGGATAAATAGAATAGAAAATAGAAGCTCTTCTACAAAGTGAAAAGGATTTTCTTCATCTAACCAGATGCCAAAGTAAAAATAAGATCCCTTGTAACCTCCATTTTGCTGTAAGTTTGCAGTGTCTGCCCCCCCCCCCCCCCCTTTCCCATTCACATGCAAGCTCCTGCACAATAAGCAAGTTCACTTTGAGGATTCTAAGCACGAGACAAGGTGAGATCTTCCCTGAGTAAATTCATAAGCAATAGCATGTTGACACCTTTTTGGTGTTATGATTTTGTCTCTTTCTATCACACCAATAGCACCAGCACAAATGTATGAAGCTCCAGAGGGATGAATGTGGCAAAAGATCACAGCTAGCAGTGGCCTTGTCGCAGCCAAACAGATAATACTTATCCTGCCTTTAATCCCACAGAAATAAAGCCATTTCTACCTACAGTAGAAGTGGCTCTCCTCATACAAAGGGCCATAACCTCATAATAGTAACCATAGTGCAAGACCAGTGAAGGTGATTTATTTCTTCACTTAATATTAATGGTATGAGAATCTGGCCACCAGGGATTGTGATGCTGTAAAATATGCAGTAAACAATGATTTCATTTATATGAAGAATGAGTACTATATTAAATTTGAGTTAAATATTAAATGAAGAATGTATTAAATATTAAGATGAAGATTCTACACACGTATTATTTGTTGCAGATAAAAATAACTGCATATATGGCTGAGATTAATTTATCCACCATTTCAGAGGCTTCCTGTCCTTTAGGGAATGTCGTTAATCCATGCACAGTCTGGATTGCTGGGTTTTGTATTTTTGTGCAGTGTATAGATCTAAGAATATTACTTGCATGCTGTTGCCATCATTTACATTTTTAACTACACCTCAAAACCATAATCCTACCTTTCTCTATAGCACAGATCATTAGTACGTGTCTAAAACTTTCTCTAAACAGATTTCAGCTTTACCACAATGTATCTTTTATGGGAGATAATCTCCTAGAAGACAGGAATCTCCTAACGGAAGGGACAAAAATGTGCATGGTAGAAGCGAGGACCTGAGATGCTTCTGTAGCATTTTAATAAAGTTTACCCCTCTTTAGCTCTTTTCTGTGTCTTTCTCTCTGTTGCCCTTCTCCTTGATGATTAGTCACTTCAAGAGTGAAATTTTACTTTTACGCCATCCCCATGTAGATGATGGTCATGCATATTAGTCCTTGGAGGGTAATTAAAGGCGACATCTGAAGCTGTATCGTACTTCCTTCTCTCTCCAGAAAGCTAAACTTTTTTTTTCCCCATAACGAATATGACGTTTGCTAATTGAAGACTACTGTAGTAGAACATGCATTTAAGTCATGCATAAAAGAGTATATAAGAAATTATTTCAGCAAAATATTACAAACTGCAACATAGGTTCTGAGAGCGTGATACTTTCTTCTAATTCCTTTCAGCGTGATGACAAAGTTTTCTGTGAGTTTTCTGTGCCCTGTACTGATTTCCCTAGATTCATTTTCCTTGGTGTGATTTAACAATATTATCAGATTAACTAATCTGATGGCATAGTTATTATTAAAAGACGTATATTGCAAAGGCATCAGACCCTGGAGGACACTGAGATGCAGAGTTTCGTGATCCCTAGTAACTGACATTTGTAATCACAATTGTTTACTCTTTAAGCCAAATAAAATTCATGAAATATTGAAAAAATATATGAAATCAAAAAATAAAAAATATATGAAATTTCTATCAAAATCTCTTCTTTGTTTTCATCTGTTGACAGATGAGCACAGTGTTGTATCTCTCAGGACTGCATCTCTCCTCACAAGTCCTTCAGTTCAAAGACCTTCACACAAAAATCAATCAAAACTTAAGCTATCATTCATCACTTAAAGATATTCTGCTAAATCCAAGATCAGATATACGGCTTTTTAAAGCTACAAAAAAATAAATAAAAAAAAAATGTAGTGTAAGAAAGAGATAGCCAAAATGGCCAACAGACCTTTGCCCCTTATACTACCAAGAGGTTCTCAAGAGGAGCTATTTGTTCTTACAGAGAGCTTCCCCAAAGAGATTTATGTGTTACAGAATTTTTTATTAGTGGATTCTTTGGCTTCTGGAGTGAGATTAAAGTGTAAAAATCCAGTTGTGTTCCGAAGGAATTTTTGGAGTCATATATAAGGGAAGTAAATCAATGAACTATGTTAATCTGCAGCCATGATTTCCACACACAGATCATTTTAGGAAGGAGTCCATATTTTAATTGTCCCCATAGTTCTAGTATTTTCTTTGAGAAAGATCCTATCTTGAAAGATGTTCAAAAATGAAGTGATTTTACATCCAAGGTGATTTCACAGAGATTCCAGTATTTTCTCAAGCCTCTGTGAAACCTTAATTTCAAAACTCACATGAAATTTCACAGAGACCTCAAGTCTCACAGAAACCAAACCAAAAGTAAACACGTACAGGAAATGTCAAAACACAATAAGCTTTTAGTCTTGAATGCCAGAATTGCTTTAATTCAGCACTGGCAAACCAGGCAGTGGTACTCTTCTCATCAGTTGCACCTTCCAGTCCTGCTGGTTCAATATTTTGTCTTCCTCCCTCTTTCTTGGCTATAATCTTTCTCAGGTCAGCCACTACCAGAAGGTCAGCAATGAAAGGGTTTAAGTTATGTGATCTGACATATTTTTGGTGTAATGTTGGACAATTACCTGGGTCTGAGGCTTTTCAATGGACTCTTGCCATCAAACTTCAATCATCTTTTTGATCACAGCGATGCTTTTTGATGTCTTCTCTGGAATTCTGGTATTCTTAGCAACACCCCACTTTGAAATTTTTTGAAGAGTACAATGGTGACTTATTGTAAATTTTCTGAGCAACTTTCCCCAAAGCTCAAATGACCTTTTTTGAAGCCAATTATTTTGGTACTGTATTTGGGACTCTGCAACTTGGCTGTTTCTCTACACGGATCTTCCAAAGAAACTGCAATTTATATCAGCTGATAGGAAACATACACAGAGAAAGATTATTGTATTCTGTATTCTGATATTGTATACTGCTTCTGATAAATTCTGAAACACTTAACTTTTTTGCATTTCACCTACTCAAGGGCAAGTCTCACGCATTAGTCAAGGCCCTGTGGAAATATATCCCTTGCTGCTCAAGCACCTCTGAGAAGAGACATGAGGTTTTGCTAACCTGAGAATGAATATGTAGCGTTGCTATCTCTACTCTGATATTCTAGGCAGCCCATAAGAACAGGAATTTCTGTTAACTGCTCAGGTAGGTTAAGCTCTTGGTAACCATACTTTGCACTGACACAAACACCTCTTTAAAAGATGCCAGTGTTTCTTAGTCAATTCTTACCTCAGAAAAGTTAAACAAACAGGTGCACGTGGCTGTGCAACTACAGTCAATTGCCTCTACCTAGCAACATTCACGTTTAGATTTCCTTCAGTCCACAAGGTAACCAGCTCTTATCCCAACATAATAGGGTTCCGTCACGGTAACATTCTCATGGCCAACTCTGCAGATGTTCTCTTTACTCCTGCCTCTCTGTGGTTGTGGATCCTTTCATTGTAGAGCTACAAGACCAAATTAAATATATCAAATTCAGCACTATCAAAACTGACTTCCAGACCATCCTCCTTAACTAAGTTTCACAACATCTAAAGCCCCTTTCACAAATGCTATTAACAATAGCCATCTTACATTTACTCAGAATTTTCCGAACTCTGCAGGAATCACGAATGCTTCAGCCCAGTCATACAGTGTGAAGGTATATCCTCATCATTAACAAGCAGCTTGTTAGTGGCCTTTAATGCCTCATCCCTGTGACACAGAAAATGATATCTATTTATGCCTTTTGGGTCTCTTTTGGGGTTTCTCTGAAATTGTATGTTGATAGTTCTTAAGGGTACACTCTTGCAATCACAGACGAACTTGAATAATGCTCATTTCTTCTCATATTCTGCAGGGGAAATGAAACTCCCCCAGTCATAGCTGTTCTCAATATAATAGGATGTATATAAGTTTGTGGAAAGAGAAGAAGAAATTAGGTAACCGAGACACACAGTTTTCATTTTAAAAATACATAAACTTCCCATTTTCTCTACACCTCTATTCAGCATGTCAGACCAAAACCTGTGTTAGTCCCCGGAATTGAACAAGAGCCCTTGGAAACAGAATTCTGCTTATATAAACCATTACTGCATGTCAGGATCACTTCAAACCATTATTTGGATATAACCCAGAAGTGTCGCAGTAATTCAGTCCCAATGCTCACATGAGAATCTTTTGGAGGGGGGGGGGTTGTACTGCAGAGCACTGCCTTCAAGCAGACTGAAAAACACTGAATAGTAGCCATTCTTTTTTTTTTTTTTCTGTAAATGGAATTTTACTGTGACTAGGATTGCATTCAATTTGCTCTTTTCAATGCTTTGAAGGAGTTTGAAAGGTTTATTCTGCTTCGCTATAAACAGCACTCTGCAATACTCCCTGTAAAGCTTGGTGCATAAATCATGAACCAAAAGAGATTACAAAGAGTTAATTTATTTTTACTAGGCTTAGCCTATGCAGCAGGGGAAGTCTTTTTACTATTATGAGGTAATAAAGTTGCAGCAATATTTTTCCTTTCTGATCCTTTACATGCATCTTCCCAGGATAAAAGATACTCAGGGTACTTTTAAAGGTGTATGCATATTTCATATTATTTTATTCATTACATATTTTGCAGGATTGAGTTTATAGTAGTACATACTCCATTATTCCTATGCATGCACATCCATGGTCTCACACACATAAATTTGATATAGTAACATCAACTTTTTTAAAGCTTGGGAACATTAATTTCCTCTAAAATTGTTATGTTGTTTTCCATCTTGCTGGTTGAATACTGTGGCATGTTGACATTTCAGGCTTAGCTGATGATTTATAGGGCCTGGTTCTTTATAAATTTACCCCAGGCTAGCCCTGGTAGTTTTAATCTACTCCAGGGAGGCTAATGGCATTGCTCTGGTATGAAGGTGGGATAAGAGAAAGGAATTGCATATGAATGCAATTACAAGCAGTGAGTGACTTGCACTGGGATGTTACTTTGTTGTATTAGGGCCTGATCCAAATCCATCTGTACTCCACAGCAAAGGCACCGCAGCTCTGGATCACACCTAGGGACCTCCTATTAGCGACATCCCCACTAGGCTGTAGCTATCAGTTGCTTGTCTCATATACCACACTGCCAACCTCTGGGCTAAAAAAGAAAGTCCCACTCTGGAAATCGGAGCTGCAGCACCTCGGTGCTCTACGAAGTGCATTTAGGAACATCTTGGTTCACGAGGAGCCCTGAGAAGCACCAGTGGTCCTCTTCCTCCCCCAGACAGGGTGATTCATAACACACTGAGGCCATTAATCCTGGCTTCGTCAGCTGGGGAAAAAAAGATGTATGCTGCTGTGTGGCTGTTCTTTTACTGAGTTAGGACTTCTTCCCTTGAAATGAACTTATGAGACACCAGGACTATCATGCTGTCTCTGGTGATGTACAACGCCTGTTTGCACAGTGGTATTGTGCTAATACTATTCATTTTGATGGTGTGTTTCCTTCCTCTCCCTGCAGTTGGTTCATCTGAATTGTTGCCAAGATGGTTGCCTTGGAAACTAATTAAGGAAAGCCTTTGGTTAGAAGCAGAGTTTAAAGCATTAAACTATTTGAGAGACAGATGCAGAAATTAAGGTAATGTCTGCAAAGATGAAAGGGTTTATCCTTTATATGGAGAAGAAAGAACTACATTAAATGCTAGGACTGAAATAAAGCAACTTCTGTACAACACTGATTTTGTAAAACCTGGACTAGACATGTGAGCGAGCGATTTTAAAATCAGACAGTGGCTTAGAAGAGGTGAAAAAAGATTCCCAGAGCTGCTAGGGATGGCAAGATGCTCAAATACAGTGGGACAAAAAAATGAGGAGATCACACGTCGAGCAAGTTCTAGCAAGCTCTCCCTTTCCCCACTAATATTCTGCATTTTCCAAAGATTTCTTGTGAATGTTGTTTTTTGGAAAGTATCAGTGGAGCTAATGAAAAACCAACTCCTGCCCCCACAGTCCAGGTATGGCATGGGAAGCATCAATGCATACATTTCCTTCCAGAGTACATTGAACATGGGAGTGAGAGGCTATCTCCGAAGGGCCCTCAGGCTTGGCTTTTCTGCCGAGACTATCAGCAAGGGTAACAATTAGTGCCAAGTGCAGAAGCAGCTCTTGGTGACGATGTGGACACAGGCTAAATAATGAGTGGGACCCTCCGAGGGCTTTGCGAGGGCAAATAGAAATGCACAAATTCTGCATGCTGAAAAGCTGCAGAGGAAGGCAAACTCTGTAGCAAAATGTGCTTTTAGTTACCTATGATCTGAAATTCAAAGCAAAGACAGTCTATCTCTGAGTGCAATGGTATCAATTTAAACATTGTCTCCAGGATGATGGTTGGCTCTATACCTGCAGCAGCGTAACTGAGAAAATATTCTGGATCACTGTACATTTAATGGCAATGCAGAGGTTGCCTTATAAATATGCCTCTAACTTCATAAAGGCATACTGCAAATGTGGTGGTAAAAATATGCAAAATATCAAAAGCAGATGCATGTGTGTGCATTGGTGTGTGTGTTTATATCCCATGAATTATCATAAAACATAAAATGAGTAATTGCTACTATTGCAGAAAATTAAAAACTCTAATGGTGACTTCAGGTTCATATGCCTCTGGCATAAGAAACCAGATTTGCTTGGCATCAGTCTTCCCCATGCAGCGGTGTGTGCATTTATGGTGGGACATTTCATATTAATTATTATTACTGATCAGCTAAGTTTAAAATTGTGCTTTAATGTGTTTTGAACATTTTCAAAATTTGTGTGCCATTACCTCAGTCATTCTGTGGGGTGACTAATACTCAAACTGTTAAATTCCTGTCATTTGGAATCTGCCTTGCATTATGAAGCCTTGATGATGGCTTGGGAGAGGCATTACTATTTACAGGCTAGAAATTCTATCCCCAGGTAGACATGAAATGTGCTATACGTGGGGCAGATTAACCCAAGATGTTGCTTCTCCCTGCTTTAGCAATCCATCTCTGGCTCTTTATTAGTTTTATAGCTGATAGCAGTAGGCCCTTCAGGCAGATACAGCTGTCAGTTTTGACATATGCCCATTTTTTACTTACCTTTTGCGAGCTGCAGTCCTGAGGGTAACTGACTCAAGTAATTCCCCTTTCCTCCCCACGTGCCATACAAACCTGAAGATGTGAGGGGAAAGAAGTGGCCTGTCATTCTGCTTTAGATCCCAGTTTCAACAATACTCATGGGCACCTAATGAAGAAATGCCCTAAATTTTAAGTTTCTAGTTGACTGGAAACATAAAAATGAACTGTACCACTTTCTGAGTGACATTACACAACATTGTACATATTGGATATTCTCTCCTTCAAGTATCCCACTGTGTTTATAGGCAGTTATTGTTGCTGTTTTTTATGTCTATTGGTGCAACGAAACGCTGCTGTTTTGTATTTACACCCCAAATAGGAAAGCTCTTGTGCAGTGAGCCCATTCTTCTGAGATCTGAACCACACTGCAGAGGGATGCAGCAGTGGCTGCACTGAAAACCTGCAGAGCATCTTCTTAATCTCGAAATTTCAGACTCAAAGGTCAAGCCATAGTCTGTGCTTGCACTGGACAGAGTTCAGTCAATCAGATTACCCTTCTTAATCCTATGGATGCTTTGCTTCAAGTCTCCTTCAGTGGTTTGCCTGTCATTGTAAAATTTTGGGGACTGCATTCTCTACTATAATATTACTTCTGCTTTGTGAGATGCCTCCACTCAGAAGAGATTGCCTTGGAGTCTAACCTATATGACTATGTTTAGAGATAGTGTCCTTTTGATAAAAGCATGCAGTCTCTGGAATAATCAGGTCTTTTGTAAAGTTTCAGCATTTTGATCCTGAATAGAGTTTCTTCCTCCTTATTTTCCCTCAGGAGTTTTACTTCTAAATGGATACAAAGCCACTCTAGTCTGAAATACAGCTTGTTATCTTGGGAATAAGAAAAACCTATTTCTTAACTCAAAAACATGTCTCTAAATACATAGTTGAACAGGCTAAAGTTTACTGTTAGTTCTCAGAAGAAAATGTTCTTCTGTTTATGAGAACAAAATTTTATATCTATCTGTGAAGGAATACTGGAATATTTTAGCATCAAGGGACAAGAAGTGTGGGGAGCTTATGAATTTTGCATGACATAAGTGTTGCTATCTGTATGCTTGAGAGGCCACTAGATGATTAAATTGGATATAGTTTTGTTGTGCAAGGAGGGATATGGATCCACATGGTTATAGAACTATAGGGAAAATAAAGAAACAGATTGTAACCAAGAGGATGACTATTAATCTCTCTGCTTCCTCTTACTCTGCAGCTGAGGAGACAGGGCCAGAGGTGATTTGGGCCAGGCATCCACCTTTAGGACACAATATGGGGTCACGCACAAGGTTCTCTGGATGTGGAGCGAAACCAGAGGTGCTGCAGAGGGAAACCTGGCACAAAAAAAGGTTACCCAGGAAGAGCAGGAGCTGAGGTGTTCTCTTTCTCCTCCCTTACATTTACATACCAGGAAGAGACAGGAGAGAGACATCCTTTCCTGGGTACCAGCCAGCCCCGAGAAGAGAAACACCTCGTATGATAGGTATCAGCTTTTAGAAACATAAGGATATACAGATGTGCCAGATGCTAGAGGTATATGGAAGATTGAAGGTCATTGTCTCACGTATCTGCATATCACTGGAGGAAGGTACAAAGTATTCCAAGCAGGACCTGAAGTCCCAGAAGAAAATCCTCAGATAGGTAATTGGCTTTAGATAAACTTACACCTTTGGAAGAGAAATGCACCCTAGTTTGAGCTGGTTGAAGAAAGCATCAAAGGAAGAGAACTGTACAAACTGACCAGCCTAACACAGAAGAAGAGGTCGTTCTTATTTAATCTGAGCACTAACACGAAGCCATGATATGTAGTTTCTGCAGCAGAGAACTGACAAGCTTGCCGAATGGCCTGGCCAGGAGCCCAAAAGTCTGATAGCGAGCTCAGCATGTGCGCAGACTGTTTAGTGCTTTCCAGACTGTTTATTTCTGCTGTGACTTTTGCTCTTAAGTAAGTCCTATTTACGCTTCTCAAGTCCAGGGTCTCTGACAAGTGCTGCTGTTGTCCCTGATGGAATGAAATGGCTAAACCTATGCCAGCTCAGTGGGAAGAGTTTCCTCTTGGTGTCCCGTGCTTTGCCATCACAGGCAGGGAGGCCTGGCTTCCCCTTGCCCTCACTGGGAGAAAGCTTTAAGGCTACCTGCAGTCAGCATGCTGTTAACGTGCGCAGATGGTACTGCCTCTTAGCTGAGCAGACTTTCTAGACACCACACAAAGCACTGATTTGACTTTCTAAACTGCAATGAAGCACGAGATTTGAAATATGTAAATCCAGCGTTACCTTTCCCCGCGATGGTATGCTATCAGCAAACACAGTTGGCTATAAAGAAGACAACTCACCACTCCCTTGAGCAAACTGGCTGGCTGGATTTCAGTACTGCACGTGTTTGTGAATTCTTTTAGCTACCTTATGTGAAGATAACAAGGCAAGCAGAGGGGATGGAGAAGGAAAAGCCTAAAACCAGTAATTGTTCAGCTCTCAGCCTAGGGTCCACTAGTACTGACTTTCCCTGCAGAAACTCATGTCACTGCTCTAGGGTCTCAGATTAACAAAAATAGCTCTGGAAACTGTTGCCAGAAGGTATTTTTAGCATAAGAAGCATCAGCTTGGGATCTGCTTGGACAATTCTTTGAAGTGAATGGTCCCAGTGAAATAAATGGGAAAATACTCCAATGAAAGTGCTGCATAACTGGAATCCTCTTGTATGACTGCTAACAAGACAGGATTACTACTAGAGTATTTATCTCAGAAGCTATGTTTGATTTGCTTTACTACCTAGTTTTGTTTCCTAAACAAAAAGTTGTAAATCCATTTTTGGTACTGCAAATTCAAACAATTGTGTTCATAAGGTACCTTCAATTAAATTAAGTAGAAATAATCCTATTACATCCGTAGGGCAACATACATGACATAGAATTTGTGTGTGAAAATGTCTTATGGATTTGGTTGAAAAGCAATGGACTGATAATATTTAACTGCTTGGCTAAAACTGGCTGAGTCATAAAATCCAACTGCAAGAAAATTTTAAGATCTTCCAGAAATATTTGAGACAATTTAGGACAAAGATTTCATGAAAACTGATTTCAAAAGACGCACATCAGTGATACACCTTAAGGCTTGATTGGAACTGAATACCTTGAGAAGAAACTCAGCAAATAAATACATCTTTTCCATTTTCTAGGGTTTGTTTATGGCAGTGAGGTCAGTTTGCTACTAGTTTACCATACAACATTTCTAAAAGACATGCTAAAGCTTTATGAAATTTAAATGCTACTTTTGATCTACTCTATACCTTAAACCCACAGTAAATTTATGAAGTGGCAATAATCAGAGAGCCTTTCAGTCTTAATATAAGCAAATCCCCGCATGCTAATGAATAAACAATCTGCATGGACTTGGTCCTGTACCAACCCCACCTTTGCTTCAAGCCAGGCAGCAGGGACCTGTCCTGCTTCTGCTCCCTGGGATGTGTCTGTGTCTCTGTTATGATATGATCTCTTCTAGCATGTTGCACAGCACAGACGGGGATGCAGGCATGTTGGGGGCACCCTGTCATGGTCGGGGTATGGCCATTCCCCTGGGGCAAAGCAAACACTTAGAAGGCTGTGCAATAGCAAACCAGTCACCCCAAACTCAGTCCTCCCCAGTAAAGGTGTTTGAATTTAAGCCTGTCAACAGTAATACCTGTGGAGACAGAAGGGATTAATGTCCCCCAGAGTGCCAATAAACAGTTCGGACTGCCAGCTGAATTTTTCATTAGCAATATTTCCATTTGAGAATTCTTCAGCATGATTCAAACTACTTCACTGGCTTTTTATTTCCTGTCTCACGTTCCACTTAACAAACCACACCTGTCTTGCAATCCCTGCTGCCAGTAATGTTGCCCTGGCAGCTGAGGTTTTAGGATCTTAACCTACTTAAAAATAATTCATTATTAACATTTCGCAAAAAATATCACAGAGACATTTCCTTGTAGGTTACATGTAAGTGCTGCCACCAACTACGAGCATCGGTGAAGAATTTTAATTTTACTAGGTAACTGGCCAATCACTGGAACTCAAATCTCAATGAACATTCAATTAATTTCTAGAAATAGATGCTTCTGGAAACACAAAGGAAGTCTGTTATATAGAGACCACAATGCCTGAAAAACTTAAAAACATACCTGTTCCAAAATGGTGTTTATTCTGTCTACTTCACAGTCAATTAAATATCTTTTTTCTTGTCGCCTGTCCATCTCCTCTATAATTCTTCTGAATTCTTGAACATCCTTTATGCTTCCTACAGATCTGGCTGTCACTTGCCAGTTGTTCTGAACTGCTGCTTCCATAATTGCCTGGAGAATGGAAAATCCTGTAGGGGAAGAGACAGTACAGCCATTTAAAAACAGAACAAATATAAAAAACTAATATAAAAACATTTGGATGTTTGACAAAGGGTTCACAAAAAAATTATGCCATCTAAAGGGACACAGACTCATTAATAGCCTGCAATTGCTTCATTACTTGAGAAAGCAACAGTGTTTCCTATTTCTGCTATGCCACTGCCAAAGTCACTGACTTCAGCAGAATTGTTTGTCAGTATATTACTGTGAGGCGTATCAGAATCTGTCCAATATATCATATTATGACCCTCTCAGGGATGTTTATGGTCGTGCTGGGGTCTATGCCAGCTGAGAATAGGAGCCTGCAGCCATTACTTGGGCAAAAGTCCATCAGTTTCAAGAACCAGACAGAAGGGGTAATTTGCCTGTGCAGACTGCAGCGATGGGTCATTAACTGGCAAAGATCCAAGCACTGCACAAGAATGCCAATTAAGTCATTGTACTGGTTATTGGAGCCCTGAACCACGGGAGAATATTTTACTGATGTTCACTTTGATTTCAAAAAATGTTTTTAAATAGAGAGTGTATCAGGATTAACTACATTTTCAATGCTTACACTGAGGTAACACCAACTCATTTAGCACCTGAAACAGAGGAGAGAAGCAGCATGGACTCACCAAAGCCTGCACTGTGAGGAATTATACCAGCAACAGCATTTCATTTCTTGTGAACAGCTGTGCCTGGGCTGCAGACAGAACTCAAGTAAAATCCCCAAGTGAAAGATGGTGGAACTGGGAACGGTAACCTTCAAGTCATGCTATGTAAGAACCATTGATTTGCATCCCCTTATCATATGACGTAGTTGAGAATTTGGTGAATTACTTGTTTTGATTCAGGGAAATTCAATTTTTTGCATCATTCTAATTGTTTCAAATCTGGGTGGATGCCAGTCAATGACAGAGTCCATCTACCCCAAACCCATAAAGTGGTTTCCAGTGTGGTTTATTTGTACAGAAGCATCCACATGAGCTATGTTTCTGTTCAGATAATTTATATGCAGAACTTTCAGTCCGATCATTTAGTCATACTGCGGATTTCTCCAGCCAGGCTTGAGAAGCTGAGAATGCCTTTACACCTACAAACACGTTCATAAACATACATGCTCAACAGATCAATTCACTGTGCTCTGCGATAAATAGTTCCCTGTGCTCCCAAAACTGAAAAGACTTTGAGCTCCACAAAAACAAAATATTCCCTGTTTTAAATTGTACCAATAGCTATCCTGAACTCAGCTGTCATTGTAGGGCTACAGTGACAACAAACAACTTGTGCTGGAGTCTGATCTTCCGCAGCCTGCACTAAATTTGTCGTGACTGTCTGAAGCCAGGAGTCACATCATTATGGATACAAACAAGTAAAGAGGGTGATTTTCTAGACTGCAGTTAGATTATTATAATTTACCATGTGACTTCCTTAAGTCTCACTCAAATGTCCTCACTTTCCCAACGCAGCCTCCTTGATTCTTAATGTGTTTCCTCATATTAATGTGTTTTATTATCCCATGAAAGGTGGTGACAATTAATACGTACACTGGTTGGGAATTCTTTCTGGCATCTTCTTTCCCCTGAGACTACTAAAAGGGAGGCATTTACATATGTATAGTACAATGAACTCAGTCTTCCTTAACATCATATTCTACAAAAATGGCTGTGATGTCTGTGACAGCATTATGATTCCATTACATGTAGGAGGAAGATCTAAGCCTAAGATATTTGGTTGGCTACAAATGAGGAATTTTGATGTGGGAGCATAAATACTACTAATGGGGATTTACAAATACTTTGGGTATAAAGATATGTTTTAAAAAAGAAGTGATTCCAGTAAGTAATGTATATTTACAACTTTGTTTCATCATTCATATGATGTGTAAGCATGTATCATGGTAAGTCTATTTTTTTTCACTCAGAATTGAATAAAATGGTTCAACGGACTATAAAAACATGACAAAGAAAATCAATAGCTCTGTTTTTCACTAGTAACATATAAAATTATGAATTGTCTAAAGGAAATGAAATGAAAATGAACATGCTGGAGTGCAGGTGCCATTGACTGACTGCCATATACCCTGGGTTCAGTTAACATTTTTGAGTCAGAGCTCATTTTGTCAAGCCTTGAATACCTCTGAAGAAAAGTGGGCAATTTTCCTAATTTTGTTCAATTGCATGTTTGTGGGGTGGGGTGGTTTTGCACACGTGTATTAGTCAGTGGTGAGCATTTCAAGAAAGAGAAGAGCAAGGTTACTCAGCAGCATTTCTCTGCATGAAAATACAACCATACAAGTCTTAGTGCAAAACCAGTTCTGGAGCTTCATCATTTCTTACTTCTCTACCTCCTGTTCTCCTTGTCACACGAAATCTTTATAGCCACAGTCCCCTTTATCCTCGTCAGTTTTTGAAATCTCCCCTGTGGTCACCATCCGCACTGTGTCAACTAGCTTTTCATGGGACATCTTCCTCTAGGAAGGCCAGTCCTCTAATCCTGCCCAAAGCCCATTCCTCTTTCTTTTCAAAAACACCGTCCACCCTTCCTGCTTTCAGAGAGGCAACCGAGTTGTTTCTTCAGAAGCGCATGTTCCCAGTTCCCAGGCTCTGATCTCTCTCCATGCCGATTGCCTTCAGCACCATTTACTACATTTTACATTGCTACCTGTTACGTGGTATTTCTGTAAACAACACGTTCCAGGCTTCAGCTGTACTTTACCATTAAGAGCTCTGTTACATAAGCTGCGTGATTGTATAAATAAAAGGACCATTTTATCTTCAGATGTGAATTTCTTTTGCTCCTTAACACAACAACGCGAGCTGTGCCTGTTCTGGGGCACTGCTTTGGTAAACAGAGGGGAAATCGTACTCTCTGTTTTGTGACCAGACCCGTGCACTGAGCTTTTCCATTTCCTGCCCTCCGGTAAGCACACTGTGAATGCTGCACAAGAGATGCTTGCCCCGAGCACCCTGGAGGTGCTGAACTCTCATGAGTGCCTCTCATCTCATTCACCCTACAGGAAACCAGCCAGCCACTGCAACTATCTCTGTTTTGTAGTTTTTTCTATGGTCTGCATCAGATCTATCCAGAAAGGCTAAAGGACTGATAATCCACAACAGCTCTGCAAAGAAGCCGTGCAGGAAAGGTTTTTGTTAATACTGTTGCTGGTTTATACTACTTCAAATGCTAAAGCCAGAAAATATCAGATAAGGCAAGAAAAACTGACTTCCTTCTAGGCAATGACAGCATCTAAACAGGCTCACGACACCATTACTAAAATTCAGTGATTGTTCATTCTACAGTCATTAATATAAACACAGACAAGAGGAAAAAGTCATTCAGACTCCAGCCTGATCCTTCAAACTCTTTTTTTCTCAGTCTGACCTTGGATGTGAAAAAGAAACAGGATGGAAGACATATTTCTCTGGAAGAGCTATTTCTGAGGCTACCTTTTCTGATGGCACCACATCCCTTTGCTGCACTACATTGTTAATGTGTTGGCATTACTGATTTACAATTATGTCTGGTCACTTGATGGCAATGTCCACACTTGCCAGGTCAGATAAAAGACCCACATTATATTCTGGTTCCTTCTAGCCATGTACTGGGGAGTGGTTGTGATTGTCAAATGCAATCATGCAAGCCAATCTTATCTGCACCTACCAAATGCACAGGCAATCCTGGTCTTAATATTCAAGTGTGTCATTGTCTGGCTTATTCTTAAAATAGTGATGATTTAAAAAAGCTAGCCCTCATCTAACCAGTCCACAAAATGATGGGCTGAAGGCAACTATAGCAATAAAACTAGAACAAAAACAAGTGCCCAGCTCACCACTCAGTGAACTGGAACAAGTATTTTGATTTTTGCTGACTGAGGCTTGCAAAAGAGGGAAAATATTCAATAGGAATTTCCCTCAAAGCATGGAAAATATCATTTGTTGCAATGCTGTATCTGTGCATTAAACATCCCAGACAGAATTACACTCTTGGCAGTCCTCACTGCAGCTGGACTGAGACACTCATACGTCCAGTATCTTCATACTTCTGCCAGGGAACAAAAGCCTGTATCTTTCTCTTTCAAATCATTCCTCTGATACAAGGATGTCTCAACTGACCCCACTAAAACAGGTGAAGAGGACATTTCACTCCTTTTCATCTGTCTGTGAAGCTCATAAAACTTTTCCCACATCCACATAAGCAAAATTCATCCGAGCAATTTGCTCAGCCAAAAGAAATTCTACATTTATCATCATTGAACTTATTTAAATAACAGCAATCATTAATGTTTCATGAGGAAATGACCACATTGGAATGTCTGCAGCATCACGTGAGCTCTCACAAGTGACACCAAAGCACTACTGAGAAAAAATTAGGAGTGATGTAAATAACTCCTTTTCTGAATGTTCCAGGTAAGATCTTGGACCTTAAACTCCTATTAGAAATGAAAAAATCTTTGCTTGCAGTCCCTCTTTCTTTTGCCTTGCTTAGTACTGAAGATCTTCAAGGGGTATCTTTTCCTGGAAGGCAGCATGTTTGTGCCAGCTGAATGAACATCAGTGCTGATACGAATACTTGTGTTTTCAATCTGTGACATGATCCAAAGAACTAAGATTCTGGTTTATGAGTGAACTTCAGGGATTTAGGTGTGGACTCACATTTGACAAGGGCACAATGAACTCACCAGGAAGGAGGCCATCAAGGCAAGTGCTTCTCCAAGCAAACAAATTCTGTGATGCCAGCTTACATTAAAGCGTACCAGAGGTCTGAAAGCGGAGATACGCTTACATATTCTGTGTGTTTGGCACTGGGCCTAGCACTAATTTAAAAGCAAACAGCTCAACATATTAGGTATGACTAAAAAACATGTACCCAGCCCAAAATACACGCCATCATTCAAAATCCAAACATGTCAGTTAGGTAAGTATCCTTTGCCTAACTTGTGTCCATGTAATGATTTTACAGTGGTGGAAGAAGCAATGAACAAGCTGCTAAAATTGGTCACCAGGAAGAGATGTAGCAATGAGTAGTACACTGGAGTGCTCCCTCATCCAACAGGTGCAAGTTCAAATCATTAAATAAAAGTTGAATAAACACATTACATCTGTTTTTGATCTGATCACCTCTATCTGGCAACCAACACGTGATGTGTTGCACTCTGATGTTCTGGTATCAGACAACCTTCTAGACCAAGTCGCAAACACACTCTATTGTTTTTTTCTTCTGCTTTTTCTATTTGGTAAACCTCTAGTCTATCCTGTACACATATTATATTACTGCAAACTGTCATCCATAAACACAGAAATCTACACAGACATGTCAGCTTGGTTGTGTGAATGTGAACTTGCCTGGCTCTAAGGGAGAATTTACAGGAACCATCTGGTCTGCATTTGTTCAGAATGGGATGTAGCTAAACATGTAGGAATTCAGACCTGCTGAATGCAAGAAAAAGACTTTTTCTTTTTTTAAATAAAAAGAAAAAAAAATTCTTTCTGAATGCTTTTCACCTTGATCCATTCTTCTATAACACTCTTGCATCTCATTCACCCCACATTTTACTCAAGTTTTAGGTCAGTGCAACTCAGTGTTTTTGAATGCAGCTGTGCCATTGTAAAATGAGAGTAATGCAGTAAGGAACCAAAGAGCACAATAACCAAGGTCAGACGTAAAGATGCCATAAGCAATGCTGTCACTTCTGTAAGAGAACTTTTACATATGACTTTCACAACGATGTTGGCAGGTCTCCTAGCATATGACAGATAGGTATACCTCAATACAATAATATGATCTGAAGTTTATCGAAACAGCTGTGTTCTAGTTTTAGCCTTGCCATGTCAATCTTTATTTCAATTTTTCCAAATGAAGAATAATACTTGAGCTATTACAGTCTCCTGGATGCAGATGGGTAACAGAAAACAGATGAAATAGAGACATTTTAAAACAAGACTACGTTCTGCTTGAGGAAAATATAACAGGTAAACAATTGTGCAGAGAAGACAGAAGAACTAGCACAGAAGATCAAAGAAAAAAATGTATTTTGGGAAGTGACAGAAGGTGAAGAGCGATGTGTTGTTTAGTGGGCACAGGCTGTAGGGTATCATTTGTGTACTTATTATTAAGAACTTTTGATGCTGATGCTATCAGAAGGCTGACAGAGGTAGTGGTGAGGGCATGCTGTCACCAGAGGATGATGAGATTTGGGAGGTGTGGGCCTAGGGCTAGGGAAGGAAATCCCTCCCAAAAGGAAAACATTTTTTACAAAATGCAAATGGTGAAATGGTAAAACTACATTAACATTAAAAATAATTAACTTCCAAATTTCAGGAAATCTTCATACAAATAATTAAACTGCTTAAGTACAGAGTGATTTCATTTGCCAAGTTCTACACTGAATCCAGGGCTTTCAGGTCTCTCTCCAGCAGACCTGAAAGCCTGAAACTATGAAGCAAGGACAACACTGTCATAAATATAGCGGGATTCAAAACTTGGAGTTTAACTCCAATGATATTCCTGCCCAACACCAATTTCCCTGAGTGCTCTGAATTGTCCAGCAAGGGCACACTCCAACTGACATCAGCAAATTCAGAATAAACCATTTGTTTTGTACCGTCCTGCATCCTACTGGTGTCAGGAAACCAACAACATGTATCATAGCCTTGTCTAAATGCATCCTTCTGTAGTGGCTCCACTCATTCTGTTCACCTGTGACCACTTCTAACCCCCTGATCATACTGTTTAGGAGCCCCGTTTACTGCCTCTAAAGGGAGCGAGCTGGAATGTGTCCACACCGTGCTCTGGGGCCTGCAGAAGATCTTTGGGGCAAAAATGGAGAAATCAAGATATTACCAACCACTTCCTTCAGACCACTAAAGCTGGGTTCTGTCATTACTCCCATCCACTGGTTACTGAAGAAACCAGATCTGGCCACCCTGGACAGAACCTCAGCCGTAATCCTCTTGATGTCAGATGCCATCAAGTTGACCAAAGTCAGGCCTAAGTGAGATGCTTTAGCCTTAGTCTGTCCTTAACTCCAGGCACATTTGGATGACCACCTCTTAGGTTTTCTTTCTAGTTGCAAGAGAGACCATGCAAAAGCAGTGCCATTTTTCTATATCTGTAACACAGAAAATCAGCGGAAGATTATACAGACATGAAACAGCGTAAGGCATCATTTTGTAGGAATCACTCACAACCTGTACCTGTAATTGAGAAACTAAAAGAGAACAAAAATCCCAACTTGTTGACTAGCACTCAACTGATGAGGCTAATTACTGCACTTTAAAAATACATACCTAATTGTGTTTACATATTTATCTCAGCAAAAAGACTCTAATTAGGAGTCACAGTTAGCAATTATCAGGCTGGAAAAGAAAACCTAACTTGTCTGCAAGACAACCTAAGTACATCCCATGTGAAGCCAGTTCTCAACGGGAAAGCTTAAAAAAGCCAAAATCAGAGCATGTGAAGATATTACAAGACACATAGTGAATCCAACTCAGTTTCTGGCGACAATAGTGACTTTGAGGGGATATATTTGGCTTATTTTATCACTTGGAGAAAAACGGGAAATGAAAAGCTACAATAAAAGCAGGCTGCTGCTCGGTGATGAGCCAAGCTGTTGAACTACCTTTCTCAAGGCTTGACTGGTTAATCTGAGTGGGGTGGTGTGATGAACACTGATTTTACCTAGGAAACAAAAGGTCTGATCCTGTACACAATGCTAATACTGACCTTCCCATTGGCACTGATACAGCTACGTGGATTTCCTTCCTCTCTTCAATAAGCCTGCAGAACTCCTGATCTATCAGTGCCTCATTGACACATTTCAGCCTAGCTTCATTACTTCAGAAGCACACGGCATGGACTTCTATCTCCCACAGAGTCAATACTTAACACAAAGCAGTGCATATCATGGGAGATATTTTTATATCATTCAGTTTTCAGAAAAAAAAATCTTAAAAATATATTAATAATGTTAATATTAAATACACCCCTAAGCTCTGCAAATTAACAGATTTACTATCAACACTCCCATATGAAATAGACAAATAATAAATTTCACAAAGAATGAAAAATGATTCATCCTATACCACACAGAGAATTAGTAATAGGGCCAAAATTCAAATTCACGTTCTCCTGGTTCATTTATCTAGGATTTATTTTTATGTCGAGCGATAACATAGTTGAACATATACTTTTAAAGATTCTTATACTGCCTACAAACACAGTAGCCAGTGAAATTACATAGTAAAACCATCATTATGCTATATCAGAATCATTTTGTATCTGATGTTATTTGCTAGAATAAATGGAAAGCTACCCAGCCCCTACTGAACTGGGATACTGATGGAAAGACTTGTTTATTATTCAGGGTAAAGTTGCACATTTTTGACACAGCTACAAATAAACTTAAAAGGAAAATATTGTGTGAAATTATCATTTGAGAAAGAGAAATAAAAATGAATTCATTTTTAATCTTAAATAACTTCTTTAGCCAAAACAGAATATTAGTGCATTTATTCTGATACATTGGAATAGGGAAACTTATCCTCTTATCAACAGCAGAGGATTTCGAAAATAGCTAAAACTTGGCTACACTTATCTCTGCATTAATCTAAAGAGCTAAAAATGTATTTTCAATCTATGCTGCAAATTTAAAATTATTGATAACACAAGTTAATTCTTTGCCATGATACACACAGGGTTTTTAGCATGAACGTTCAAGGGCATTGCTGCCTGCTTTCTCTTAAAAACGTTGAGAGCTGCTGAGTCTAAGAAATGATAAATATTATTCCTTTGAAGAAACAATCACAGAAGATTATGGTAATCAGACTATGAACTGAAATACATGTCACAAAAAACAACTAGGTTCACCTCAGAAAAATGTCTTGGAAAAAAATTATGCTAGTTGAACTGTCCTCAAACATAGTAAAATTGTTCTTTCTATCTGACCTTCAGTCAATCATGTTAGAAACATATTTATTCCTGTCCCTAACCTTTATCTATACTTTGTTTCTCAAACTACCTGAGTAAACAAATCTTTTGCCTCTGAGAATTTTCGTTAACAGATGCTATCAGCCTTTCAAAGTCTCTCTTCATCAACATCTCACCCTTTGGTATCCAGCATTTTAATTGCCCTTGCATCTGGAATATGTCTCATGTCCCAGCCTGTAAGTTAATTTCCTTTTATTTATTCTGAACACTAAAAAAATATAGCAATCAAAGGGTGAGTGCTGATTTAAAAAATATTCTGAAATTTAAATGACTTTTTATGATAATGTAAATGATAATTTATGGATCCATCCTCACGGCCTGCATGTGTGTTTCTTTTCAGTCACTGTTACTTCTACCTTTTCATTACCAATAGCTAGCAACATGGAGCTTTTATACAGCACTATTACCTATATTTTTTCAGTTCAAGCATTTCTCTTCATAACAAGCACGTATTCATTAATTACAAGGTCTCATATTAATTTAAGACAGATCTGTACACCTCCCTGACTACTTGGCCTGAACTGGGCTTAAACACAAAAGTACAGTTCCACTGCAATGACCAGAGCACCAGATATATATCACGTAACTTCCTTTACACTGATTCTTGCAGCAGTGAGGCAACAGTATGACAATTTACAAAGTTAGTAGATGGTTAGCATGACATCGATATACACCACAACACCTGACCCAGCGCAAAGCTTATGCTTTACAAGCTTACAAGTCACTTTTCAAGACATTTAACACGAACGAGGAGGCAGAATGAGTATGTATGGGCTCAGTGCTCTACATCAGTGACCCAACACCATTACTTCCTGCACCATCGTGCTCTGGACATCAAAGAGACTTGGTTTATTCTGCAGGATGGTGACACAAAACAGGCTCACATCACCTACAGAGCAGAAACTGCCAATTGTCAGTCAGGAGATTCCTAGATCTTTACCTGCTATTGAAGAAAGATAGTAGAGGGGAAACAATGCCCTGTTAATATGCAGTTCTATAATCCTGTTTGAATATTAGAGGTCTGTTTCATTATATCAAAAAAACAACAACAACAACAAAAAACATTAACGATTTTAGCATTAGCCATCCCTTCTCTGCTAACACACAGATTATTTTTTGGCTGCTGCTTTGTATTTTGCCACTTCCAAATACAGAGGTTGTAGTCCGTATGCTTAGATGGGGGAAAACACAGATTTAAGTATCTGTGGGCAGTTACTGCGTATGCTATTCCTAACTTAGCTCATGGAGGCAGCTTAGATTAAATATTATGCTGGAATACATGGAAATGTGTGAACATTCCAGCATAGATATTCACTAAAGGAAGACGGGAATGTGATTCAAAACTTTAGCTCTGCCTCCATTTTTCCAAGTTTTGATGTGCTCACTTGGGGAAGGAAGGAGAGGGAGAATATTCTTGGGGTTGGCTCCACACTTTAACAAGGGCTGGGTTTCAGATCCAGATTTTCTAGTTTGTGATCACAGCATACCTCCTTCCAAGACATTATGCTCAGGGATTGGATATTTTTTTTTCCCTGTGGTGCCATCCCCTTAATTTTTATGCTCCACAAATAGAATTTGCACAGGAAGGCATAACACAATTCTGAACTATCATAAAAAAAAAAAAAAGGTAACATTAGCTAGGCATGGACAGAGTTTGCCTAACTTATTGCTCTGATAATTGATGGTTTAGAAAGACTAATCTGATGGGCTTCATAGAGAAACAGAACTCAGGGAAAAACATATGACTTAAAAGGCAATTTCAACAAAAGCTCAACCTTACCATATCAACCTACCTTAGACAAAACTGATTCTGCATATAAAGGACGTGTCAATAGACAGGCATATAGCCTCAAAATTTGTCCCCATGTTAGCATAAATGTACACTACTGCATCACCACGAACATGGAACAGTATCAATAAAAGGTTACAAGTGCTTCATTCACCGTGTGCCCATGGTAAATGGTAAAGACTTATATAATCTAGAAATGGAAACAATTTGTTAAGTGAAAAAAATAATCATGCTTTTGCCTGTGATCCTTTCAGAAAAGGGTTCATGTCACAGTGCAATGTAGGTAACATTTTCACAGGTATCTGCCTTTCATTTCAAAAGTGACTCGGGTAGGATGGTAGGAGAAGATTTTTGAGGCAATTAAGATGCAGTTGCTGAAGAATCTGAACAGGCAGGGTATCTGCACTCTGCTGATTTAACTTTAAGGCATGTTGGTGCTTAAGGTACTTTTCACAATGTGCCTACATTTATGCTGAAACCCTAAATACCTCTGAAAGACCTGTCCTGTGTGCCTTTGTAAATAATTTATGAAAATAGGATATGCGTAGAATACGTACATTGTGGCCTGCTTAAAAAGTGACACAGAACTCTCTACAGAATACACTGTTAATTAGTTATTTCATTGCAACACATTCAACAAGTGCACAGATAAGCACTACCTGACTAAAAGGGTTGAGCACATATCTGAGAAAGACTATCAGTGGTTGCAGAGTGGCAGAATACATATTGCAAAAGGAAGGGGTTGCATCTAAGCTACAAGCTCATTATTTTCATAATATGAAACTAAATTGTTCTTAATGTTTTCTCAGAGTTGTTTCGTAAAATTAGGAAGCTGCAACAAAAACATCCTTGGGATCAGTCAGCCTCAGTACTCCAATTACTTTGGGCTTCGCACCCAATTACACTGCCAAGTGTTTACTCTTATTTAAAACGTTTATATGCTATTTAAATATTCAATCCAATATTCAGTGGAACAAAAGAACTCTTCTATTCCATTTGTTCTGACATTACCCTGATACATGACTACTCTTCTGTGACTCCAAAGCCTCACAAATCTGATTGCATGCTTAGCAAACTACAATGATAAAACATGCAAAAAGTTTTGTATTATCTAATCTGAAATAGAAACTATATAGTGAATGGTGCACAGAGTTAGAAGCACAAACACTTACGGTCCTTATCACTCAGTTTATCATTACTGTAGTCATTCGGGCAGAGAAAGGTTTCACAGAACAAGTGAAGTCCCTGATATACAGAATGGGAAGGTTGTAAAGGTTCTGCACAGATGAAAGCTTAAAAACAAAAGTTTATCATTCCACCACTGCCTCCTTCAGTTGGGTGGCACCTGTTGTTTGATGTTTAGTCATTATTTTTTCCCCAAGTAAACTAAATAAGATTTATTTTAACGCTTTGTGCCACTGTAATAATCTCTGTGCAGGTATGAAAAGCAATGAAAAACCAGGTCGGTCACGCCTGTGAGCAACTGGTATTGAATTCAATAAAAAAATTCCATCTATCCTGACTAATTATTAATGTGGAGACGTTCCAGGCTCAAAATATAATGGTAGTGATTACTCCAGGGAGCTGGTCCCCTCTGACTGTTCTCAAAGCTAACCCTCTCCTTGCAGTGAAATATCAAGCCAACACCTTTCTTTTTACAAGAAAATGTTCTACTCTTTTTTTCTGGGGGGAAAAAAAAAAGCAAACATTTTAAAAGCATATTCTTTAAACACTGGGTTATTATGACTGTGCTATACAACTATAGTGTATCAAGAGGTCATGAATCACATTCTGTGCTGCTGCACAGACAAGTTAGCCTTAGCTATTGTTAACAAAAGCAGCAAAAATTTTGTCCCTATTTAAAAAAGTCTACACTCTGCATCTCTGCCCTTATTCTTTGGATAGCCCTTTTGGCTGTGCCGGTAATGGAAATTTTGTTGGTGTCTTCACTCCTGTCTACCAGAAACAGCACTGTTGTTGACTCCCTTGCTACACCTCACATCTTCTGCTCATTTACTTGCCCCGTCATTATGATTTACTGCTATCACTTTGGACGATGTGGAACTGAGGGTTGATTAAAAACAAATGCATGCTGAAAGATGCAAAGCTGAGATTATGGTCCTACCATGTAGCATTAGTGGATCTGCCACAGCAGACCTTCAGCCTAACTTAAGCACACTCCCAAATGTCGTTTGTATTTAGGACTCCAGAGAGGGCTAGATTTATGCCATCATCTATTCCTGAATAGCAGAAGAGAAACAACCTGACTTTCCAGTTTCTCTGCCTTACATGTAACACCAGTACCTTATTTTCCACATACAGGAATATTTTCTTCTCCCTCTTACATCTTGGAACAATAACACCCTGGGCGTGAAGCAGGGAGAGAGATAAATGAACTATATATTCTCTAGATCAGCTCTTTTCCATTCCCCATACAAGAAAAGAGATATAAAACGCTGTCAATGACCACAAGCCTAAATATGCTTCAGCTAGAGACATCTAGAATTTTTGTGGGAATTCTTAGAACACTTCTGAATATGTCAGCCATATTCCTGCAGAAATTATATGTGTTGCTCCTAAAAGGGTTCACAGAAAGACTGCGTTTGGTTCTAAGCATATAATTCCGAAAGACAAACCAGGACCTCATGCCATTCAGAACTTAAAAGCAAGCAATTTGCAACATTTTTCATGTAATGCTTTTGCTCATCAGGCCATGACCACAAAGTGGTTCTCAATGCTTCCTGTCAACAGCTATACAGAACTCATTTACAGTCTAGAGCTACAAATATTTCTTTTGAGGCACACTTAGGAATCACTAAGTAATTCACTTAATACCAATCACTGAACACCTCTCCAACAGCACCAGGTTCCAGGGAGCTTTGCCATTCACTGCAGAGGGAATGGCATCAAGCACTATGTCAAACTGCTTACACTATTAAACACGTATCAGCAAGGCGATTCTGTGATTTTGCACCACATGTGCTGTAGTTTTTCCACTGGGCTAGTGGATAATTATTACATGTTACATGCAATAAACTGGCTGGTCTCTTGAAGTTAAAAACTATCTTGTTAAAATTAAAGTTAAAATTAACTTAGCCATCTGCAGTACATTATTAAAGAAGAAGCAAAATGATGTTTTGTTATATAGAAAAAACTGGAAGGCAAGCCTCATCACCTGTATTTGTCAGCTTTATAAACTTCAACTCATCTTTCTTAGCTCCCTCCTGACAGATGTCTTCAAACACCAGGACTCTAATTTGAACCAGCAGCACTTACCAAAGTGGAAACTCATGTCTGTTAACAAGAAATCAGTATGTAGCTGTCAAGGCTTATCAGGAGTAACTTAGATCTTTCTAAGCAGTTGATTTTATAATGGCCAAAGAAGAGAGAAAGGATAAATTTGAATCCCAATGATCATCTTTTAAAAAGTCACAAAGAGCATTTCTGGTCCATGGATTTCAGCATTTCAGGTACATGGACAAGAGACATGAGATTCAAGTAGCATGGAAATGCCCAATACACTAGACATACCTCCCATCAGCTTCTCTATGAATTTTGCATGCAGCTGAACATCTGGTGTGGCACAGGAAAGCTCTTTGCTATCAGACAATCTTTTGATTTTTCTCTTAAATAAACACTGAGTATTGACAATGTGAGAAAGGTTTCACTCCCTACTGAAGCTTCATTTCCTGTATCCTTCACATAGCTCCTCAGAGCAACAACACTGATCTTCAGACACACACTGGATCCACCTCTAGCACCATGGGAGTGCCTTGCAATACTCGGGGAGCTTCTGCAGCAGCTGTCTGTCAGAGAATGCCTTCAATTTCCTTCTTGGCATCTCAGGACCCAGGTTGTGGTTTCTCTTCCAACTGTTCCAGAATACCACTACTAGCACAAAGGAAGGCAAGAGATTACAAAGGCTCAGATGTGGCAGCACCCAGACTATGCTAAGCTGTTGTTCCAATCCAGGTGGAACACGGTGGAAGTCAGCTCTTCCTTCCTTTGCTGGATGTACAGACTGCATCCCTCTACACTGAGTAGTAAATAAAAGCACAGTGCCTGTATCTGAAATACACATACTGACCTCAGTGATGCATTGCTAACTGGCTATTTCAAGTGTTTTGTTTTGGGACCCGGGTGGGGCAGAAGCTGTATAATACTTTTCTGGCTGGTTTGTTCTGTTCCAAACAGGATGGCCTTTATACTGAATGGTCAGCAAATCTAATGGTTTTAAACAGTGAAACTGATGCACCCTGACTGTGCTTCCCCCACAGAAGGTGAGGCTCCACTGGGCATTTTCAAAGCAACTCCTAGCAGCTGAATGCAACAATCCTATGGGAAAAACAAGTGGAGTTGGTGCACAGGGTAACTTCCAGGCACAGTTAGAAAATAAGGCTCCAATACATAAAGTTAGAATACAATCACAGAATCACTGAGGTTGGAAAAGACCCTTAAGATCATCAAGTCCAACCCTCCACCTAACACTGAAAATCCACTGCTAAATCAGGTCCCAAAGGGCCACGTCCACACGTCTCTTAAATACCTCCAGGGATGGCGACTCCACCACTCCCTGGGCAGCCTGTTCCAATGCCTAATCATGCTTCCTGTGGGGAAATTCTCCCTGATATTCAACCTAAACCTCCCCTGGCACAACTCGAGGCTGTTTAAGGCTAAGTTAAAGGCTTGCCTCTTAAACTATACACTTCTATAAACCGTAGAGGAAGAAGCTGGTTTTACCTTACAATTTGACTATGTCTAAAAAGACCAGAGGCCTGGAACAGGGGCAACTTCTCCTTACAACACTGTGGCAGGTAGTAGCTCCTTTCTTGAGCCAGTGGCTAGAATGCAATAGCATGCAGTGCTCCTCTGTGATCAGGTTTCTGGAAGAAACACCAACTTTTGTGTCCTCTGCAAGGAGTACAGAACAGCTTGCTTTCCTGGCAAGGTAATTTTTTCTTACTTAGCTAAATGGATTTTGGAGCCTCTATTCTGATGCTTGGGATTTTTGCTTTGAAAACTGAACAGGACAAAGGAAAAGCTGTCATCAATTTTAATGGAATTTTTACCATGGTATTTGTGAGGGCTTCAGCAATCCCGATGTGAGAATGAGTGATACATGCCATTAGGCCTAAGAGATGAGACAGTCTCGACACAAGATTTTGTCTGTGTTCATCTACTCCATCTGCAAAAACACTCTCACCACTAGAAGGCACAACTATGTACCATGGCTTCACCTGACCCCTGCGGTACCATGGCACCATTCATCTCCAAGAGACGAGACAAAAATAACAGAGATGAGGCCGACTGTCTGGAAAGCACCCTGCAAGAAATATGACATTAAGCAAAGCTGACTGCTTCTTGTCTGAGGGTTTTCTTGCATCTGGGTGGAACAGCCTTAGCTCTTAAATAGATGAGGCTCCTTATGATAGGTGCAGTTCAGACACCTATGCCTGATAAACTTTCCTTATGTAAATACAAACTAATAGTTGGGGCAAAGAGAAAACACCAATAAAATAGTATGCTATTACTCACCTTGCTAACTTACTGTTTAAATGAACAATACTCATGAATTCTACAAAGATAATATATGATCAACACCGCACAAAAGCACGTAAAAGTCATATGGAAAAGATTGCACTGAGCAGAAAATAAACATTTAAAGTAGTCTGATCCGTACCTGAAAAATTGTAATCAAAACTTTTGTTATATCTGTCTTTGCATAAAGCGTTAATGATAATTTCATGCTTTTTATTTAGGAAATATGTATCTATATATAATAATCATTTATACCTACAAATGATTGATGAATGCCAAATAACTTTATATACTGTAGAAGAGCAGTAAATCTGTAATTTAATGATTTAAAAATCATTGCTAAATACTAATTTTGCTTCTTGAGCAAACTTAGCATAGGACAAAACTTATAATATGTTTACAGTTTCATAACCATAATTTAAAAAAATATTAATACAACAAAATTAAGTGTTGATGATAACAAATGAGGGCAGGTATATAAATAATTCTAGTCTCAGTAAAATCATATCCTTGCATAGAATCATAATATTTAACTGAGATGTGAAGATTGCCAAAATAAGGTCCTAATGCATTTATTTTGGCTAAAAGCAGTGTGTTTACTGCTGTCTTTTTTCCATAAAGTGTGGCCATTGGCCATTCTCAAATAAATTAAAAATGTTCTTTGATGCACTGCATGAATCACAAATGGGCACAGAACTTCATTTACTGTTTAGGGAACTGTCATGTTAGAAATTCCCGCTCCCTTAGTTCAGTAACAGAGCTGGTGATTTGGTGATTTTTTTTTTTTCAATAAGCAATTTTTTTCAATAATGAAAGAACAGAGCTACAGAACTTTGGGAGGGGAGAGGACCACAGCTACAAGTTAGTTCAGGCCAAGCTAAACTTATCATTTTGGCTGAAAGAATGAAGAAAAATATTTCTTAAAATGATTCTTCCAGACTTTTCATTTCAAAATTTGAACAAAGATTAAACAAAAGGTTATTTTCAAAATAATGTGAACCAGATTTTCCAGATAAACTAAAATTGTTCAACGTGGCCCCAAATGAACTTTGTAATGTTTGTTTTGCTGAACATTTCCCACTCCTTCCCAGGTTCTACTTGACTTGAACAAAATTTTTTTTCTAAGCTTTATTTCTGACAGGAAGGGGAGAAAATACACAGTTATTACCTATGTTGAAGAACCTATTGTTATATTACCACAGAATAAAGTAGAAAGCCCTGGAAAGAAAATGAGACAAAACTGTGAACAGTAAATTGAGATTACGACACTGCATAAAGGAATACTCTGTAAAGGAAAGTAATTGGAAAAAACTAAAATTTTTAGTTTTCTAATGAAAAGTAAAACTAAAATGTATTAGTGTTCGGCTTTTCTTTAACAAATATGTCCCTAAAAATCCTTGAAGAATCACATAGAAATTATTAGAACATTATTTTTATTAGTTTATGGAAAACTAGATTCCCTCGTGACCCAGCAATTTCTATTTCTATTGCTTCTAGACTCTGTGGTCTGTATGACAATTGAGGCCATTATGCTTCATATTGTAACTCTTATAAATATATTTAAAGTAATAAAACTGAAACTAATTCTCAATTTTGAAGCAAAATGTTCCCATCCTTTTGCCTTCATTCTGGTGTAATAATCAGCAATGACTTCTTTAGTAGCTCTTAAGAACCACCATCATGGTAGATGCTGCCGAAACTCCAGGCCAGAAGAGATCCCCTTCCCATTCCCAGTAACGACTGCAGATTAAATACAACAGCTAGGTGGATTTTTACCATCTGAATTCAATAAAAGTGTAAAAAATAACCATCAGAGTATTACAAAGTGGCCCACAATAAAAATTCTCATTATTGACACAACTAACTCATTGCTCTTAAGCAAACATTTTAAATAGCATTATTTATATGAAGTCATAAATATCACTTGTCTGGGATTAGGAAAAAAGAACACATTTGAATATAAAAATTTGGAGAATTTTTCGTCTTCTTTTATAATCATGATTTTTATGTCTGTGTTACAATTTTGTTGCTGTTTCCCCTGAACCTGTAATGAAACTATTTTAAAATACGTGAGGTCAAACCTTTACCTGTTTCAAACATGCAATGCTTCACTTCAAAAAAAATGTAGTGAATGGCTTTTCCTATGCTCTGAGGCATATTCTGATTTTTACGCAACTGAACCAACTTAGTTACCTTCAGCAACACTCCGAATCCCTTACTGTAGAAGTTTTAATGTTAAAAGCACTTTGACAAAATCCAGCTTTATAGTCAGAGGGAGGTCACTGAAGCCACAAAAACATTATCTGCAGAAAAATGCAAATGAATGTCCTGTAAACCAAGATTCTATCTGTGCAAAATGAATAGCACTTAAAACTTAGGAACAAATAACAGCACGGCTCCCATTAGCTTTCTAGCCATAATTTTCATGGGACACCCAATAAAATGTTATAAGGATGCGGCTGGCACGTAAAATTCACTACAAGTCCGATGATGATCTGTTTATATTGTCTACCGGTTTTTGAAGAAGGTCAATCCAGAGATTACTTAAATTAAATCTAAATGGTAATGGCCTACAGCTGCTTACACTCACTGTGTTTGGCTTCATATTTATTATTAATGAAAACTCAGCGTAATTCTAGTCATTTCACACTTTTGAAGCCACTGTTCATTTGTTCTTCCAGATATATAGTTCCACTATATTTATTAAACTCACTGAAATTATTGCTATCTAAATGAGAATTCATCATCAAACAGCCAGACTGAATTCTTCCTTTTAAGGAAATGGTCCATTAATGTATAAATATTATTATATTGTTCATGTCGAAAGGGAAGCACTGCTTGGTATTATTGACCCTGTGTGCAGCTAGGCTTTTCTCTGATTTGTAGCATAAGGAAAACATGCAAACCAAAATGGTCATTATTCTAATGTATGCCTTTCACATCCGTTTTGTTGCTTTCTTTAAGTGTAGCAAAATGGTGCCAGAAAGGACAACTAAATAATATTTACACTAATACAATGTACATGCATCATCTTAAGCCACAATTTTCACTTTCATCAACATATCTACAAACCGACAAATAAGCAATGAAACAACCCTGAAAAATCCTTCAGGGCACTCAAATTCATGTTAGAATGTGCAAAATAACTATCCTTGCTATATTACTGTTTTTTTTCTTGCTGAAGGAGGACAACTACCACACTGTGATGAATGTGTTTCAAATGTTTGTGTTCAAACTGTCTCCACGAAGTGGAATATCTCTAAAACCAACACATACACTAATGTAACAGAGGCAGTTACTTTGCAAGGCTTTTCTAAAATAGCATAGCATGAAACTCGAACTGTCAGTGCATAAATTACCATTGCCTTGAGGCTGCAATAACTTATGCATCCTTGTATTCACCCCCTCACATACCTCCCCTGAAATTCCTCTCTTACAGAACAGTCCAGATCTCCCCCCGCCACCTCTCCCCCTCTTTGCGGCTACTGTAACAATGTCATTACTAGCATGTAGGCTTGCCCATTGCTGTGTAGGTGAGGGAGGCATAGCATGGTGTGAAAAATGAGTGAAACAGGAGGGTTTGGGGGGTTATTTTCAAGAAATCTCTGCAAAAAATGTTATTGCAATAACTATATGTTCATATAACTCATTATTATTTGTCTACAGCCAGGCATAATTTGATTTTCTTCCTTTAATAAAATCTTGATCTAATTTCGGGTTATCATTGTCAGCTCATGGACAAAAACAACTGATCGATAACACTAGTACTACTAAGCAATAGGCAATTCTATCTACAGAGCAATTACTGACACCACTGTAGTCAGCTCAAAGGTTTGATCTTGCTCAGTCAATGTCAGACGACTGTTTTTTTTCCCCACTTTTTTTTTTTTAAAGAATGAAGCCTTATCTTGCTAATAAAAGATACGTTAAACTACCCAAACTAAAGACTAATATTTTCGCATAAAATTGTAATTTCCCCTTTTTTA
This sequence comes from Anser brachyrhynchus, assembly GCF_964034855.1. Lineage (NCBI taxonomy): Eukaryota > Metazoa > Chordata > Aves > Anseriformes > Anatidae > Anser > Anser brachyrhynchus. The sequence goes on from NC_137708.1 coordinate 20,979,850, forward strand.
AGTAGGGTAAAAGAAAAATCATTAAGAAATAAGATTGCAGTAAGTAGCATTATTTGATCTAGAAACACATTTACAAAATCTTTAGTCTTAGGAGCAGATTGTGACACAATCCAGTCTAGACCATGATGGTGTTATGTGTATATAATGCTGGCAAAATAACTAAACTGCACTGAAAGGCTTTTATACTGCAGTTCTGACTTAAACTCATCAAATTAAATTCTTCATGAATTAATGCACATAGATTGAGGTTGATGGAGTATATGACTTTGACATTTCATAAAGATGAGTGATAATTATGGATTCTTCCATATATTTTAGATTGCTCAGCAGGATGTAATGGCAACTGAAAATTACATCTAATAGAGGAAATATACTGTTTATATCATAACTTTACCCAACATTTTAGTTTATTTGATATATTCTCCCATTAGAACCACCCATACTTGGGTATGAATGATACCTCTCAAACTGAATAGAAGGCACCCAGGAGTTTTAGTAAATGCTTTCCCATGTTAATTCTGAGACTACATTCATTATTTCAATATCACCAAGGGGATCACAGTAGAAATTTACAGTCATACATAGCCTTTGCTACAAAGATGGCAATAATATGAGTTATCACCATGAACCACCTTGCAAAAAAGATACCTAAAACTGGCTGCATTATTTACTACATTTATCTGATGGCTTCAGGGTGCTTAAAATATTCTGAAGTACCCTGAGAAAATCTTTAAATACCATTGTTATGTATTTTCTTCTCTGGAAAAGGCTTCTTAACGATGGCTTTGTGACCTAGACAGCTTAAGAACAGACCAGAGCCAGTCTTTGGGACTGCTTTATATACCACATATAGAGAACAGAAAGGCTTTAGTAGACATTTCGTACATTTCATTAGGTTATACTAGAATAGCTGGAAGGGGCTTTTAATTTACAAAGGGGAAAGGAGCTTCAGCTAAATGCTCATGAGACATTAAGTGTTTATAACAAACAATACAACTCGGATCTGTCTTTGGTCTACGGTAGTATGGTTCAGTGCTGTGTATGGTGTGGCCATGCTCCTTTAAAAACCCATTCTCAAGTACAGTTGGGTACATTATCAAAATCTGTGTTATCAAAAATGAATTATTGCTCTCCTGAACGTGAATAGACTGAAGACATATATTATAGCTTCATAAACAGCAGGAAAAAAAAACACCACACTATAAAAGTTTAGCACTTTATGCAAAAAACAGCAGAAATTACAGCAGTCCTCCTATATCTGGTGTGTGTACAGACCCAGCAATTCACTGCATATTATTATTATCAGCATTGACACAAATATCCCCAAAGCAAACACCACCTTAGAAGCTCCTAAAAAAAACTTAACAACCACTGCTTGGTATCTGCTAACCTTTTCAGACTGATGCTGTTTTATCATAACAGCATGGAACCGCGATGCTCGTAGCTTACCAAACATTCACATCTCAGCACAGATCACTGCACTGGGGCAGAGAACAGAAGTGGAGCCATGCTTCCAGTTGCTACAGGTCTGGTTTACAAAACTGCTCAGTTTCAGGCATGATGCATAAACCCACACTGCTCACTAAATGATTACTATCCTGGCAGAAACACCTCAGCTTCCGTAGACTCAGCCCATTCATCTGGAGGGTGCACAGATTTATTTCTCATGCAAATCCAGATTCCATGGTACACCCAGTTTGCAGAGCAGTGCCTGAGGAATCAGGCCCTAAAAATCAAAGGAGAACCACTCAGCAATAAAGGGGATAGTTTGCCATTGCAAGAGATGAAAATTCTGTGCTTAATCACTTTAATAAATTGAAGAACAGCTCTGACTGAATGCTGCTATGCTCTGCAAATCACTGGCTGGTGATCTGTTTCTTTGGGCTGTTAGCAACCAAGGTAAGTCAGAAATATTTTTAAGTGCAAAGTAACAGGCTGTGAAAACGATGAGCTCAGGATCAGGAGGAATAAAACTTTGGGTCACCTTTCTCTCCCAGTGATTCTTCTCTGCACCATGAATCAAAGCAAAAGAGTTGGCCAGCAAAAGCTATGCATCTAGAGCTGAAGGAGTGAATAATCGTTGTTACGGAGTATAAAATTCATGTCAGGAACTTTTCACTTTTTTTTCTATAGAGATTAATACTTAATCATTTTATGGAGGTATCCTGCACCTGGGGCGTAACAACCCCAAGCAGCGCTACAGGCTGGGAGATGGGTGGTTGGAAAGCTGCCTGGCAGAGAAGAACCTGGGAATACTGGTTGATAGGCAGCTGAATATGAGCCAGCAGTGTGCTCAGGTGGCCAAGAAGGCCAACAGCATCCTGGCTTGCATAAGAAGCAGTGTGGCCAGCAGGTCTAGGGTGATTGTCCCCCTGTACTCGGCTCTGGTGAGGCTGCACCTTGAGTACTGTGTTCAGTTTTGGGCCCCTCACTACAAGAAGGACATGGACGTGCTCGAGCGAGTCCAGAGAAGGGCAACGAAGCTGGTGAGGGGTCTGGAGAACAAGTCTTACGAGGAGCGGCTGAGGGAGCTGGGGTTTTTTAGCCTGGAGAAGAGGAGGCTCAGGGGTGACCTCATCGCTCTCTATAGGTACCTTAAAGGAGGCTGTAGAGAGGTGGGGGTTGGTCTATTCTCCCACGTGCCTGGTGACAGGACAAGAGGGAATGGGCTAAAGTTGTGCCAGGGGAGGTTTAGGTTGGATGTTAGGAAGAACTTCTTTACTGAAAGGGTTGTTAGGCATTGGAATGGGCTGCCCAGGGAGGTGGTTGAGTCACCATCCCTGGAGGTCTTTAAAAGACGTTTAGATGTAGCCCTTAGTGATATGGTTTAGTGTAGGACTTGTTAGTGTTAGGACAGAGGTTGGACTAGATGATCTTGGAGGTCTCTTCCAACCTAGACGATTCTGTGATTCTGTGATCCTTCATTCCACTGTACTACAGTAGTACACTGTTTTACATAGCGTCTGGAATGCATGCTCACAGTGCTATCAAGCTGTGAATTGCAAGGAGGAAAGTTTTTAAAAAAAGAAAAAGGTGTGATTTTAAATGTCTCATGAGAAACCAGAGAAAAACCTATCTTCTTAAGAGAAAATTCCTTTAAAAAATCCTTAACCTAAATACAATATGAGGTCACTTCACCTGCCGGATGAGTGGGTTTATCATAAATGCATTCACGTTTATTTTTCTTCCTACAAAGCATCCGAGTCATCTTTATGCATACTGAGACAGCTGATATTTTCTGGGAAGCAAAAGGCTTATGGTCAAACTAGTTTAGTCAATTGTTAAGTCTGAAGAAGTAAAATACATCTAAGAGGGCCAGATATCATACCTGAAGGAAGGTATTGAAGCTTTAACTGATATGTCTTTCATACAAAACTCCAAATTTAACTAAGTACCTTAAATGCAAAGCTTCTTAGTAGTCCATTAAGAGTTTCTTCGAAGGCTCGAGCTTTTTTCTATGTGAGAAAGGAAATTCAAGGTAAAATTTAAGGGAAAGTGAATCTTGTGCAGGAATATGAAAATCTGTTTGTCACCAGTAACCCAGCCACTGGCTTCCAGTCTGGCATTCTGTATGTCTCTTAAATCATAGCTCCATGTGCTCTGAACTCAATAACTATTTCCATAGATGTAAGTAGATGAAGATCAGGCTGTTACCTGATCAGTGCCTCAAATTTTCCATCTGAAAAACAGGATTGAAAACTGTTGTTTGCCCTACACAGATGCTGCTGATCTTTATACACTGTTGTTTGAGACCATCAAATGGAAATCATTTCAGAAGCCCAAAGTGCCTTTAACAAAGCTAAATTCTTAGACACCATTCATCCAGCATGCAATATAGTCCTTTATCAAAAGAAATTCAAACTGCGTACGAAGCCCCTCTTTTGGTAGTGAGAAAAGAACATGTCATTGCTTAGCTGAGAGCCTGCCTTTGAGTGTCTGAAGCCAGTCTATGAAAGGAGAAGCTTTGATTTCCCTGCTTGTTGAGAAGCTCCAATTTAGTTGTATATTCCTCAAACATTGGAGAAATCTCCTTTGTGTTTGGTGTTTTTTACCACTTGTACCTATTACAGTCACTCCTGTATCATTCCATTAAGCCACAACACCGTGTGCTCACTCCACAAAAGTTTTTCACCTGGTGAATGGTGTTCATTTGCCTGAACTGAAGATCTTCTTGCTATCACATCACGCTCACAAGAGTGTGAAGTCTCTTGTGGTTTATGTAGGGAATCTATTCCCTCACTCTGAGTAAGAAACACACATTGTTCCACAAAATATCACGGGCCACCAATAATACATCTTGATCAGGTTAAAATAAACTATTTCTAGGTGGAAAAATATACATAGGAAGAGTAAACATGGAGTCAAGATCCAATGAAGAGTGATAAAATACACAAACTTGTAAGAATACAAAAATGCTAAATACTGCTATTGTAACTGCATTAAGGTACAGGATGTCAACATGTCTTTCTTTGGAGAATGTATGACAACCAGAACAGGCAACTCCACTGAAATATGTATTAAAGTTCACATACTATTGCAACATTATGCATCTGTCTCTTTTTGATATATACTTCAGAACTTCTTCATCTTGAGTTCATCACCAAACAGTCCTGCTTTCTTCAGTCCTACTCAAAGTACCACCCCCTTTACACAGACTTTAATAAGCAAGACAGTTCACTTCCATGAACAGAATCAGCACAAGCTCCCAGGTAAAGCTAGCCTGCCTTGCTCTGAGCATTTACATGCTGAAGACAATTAAGTCTTCCAGTCTTAAAAGCTATGCTATATATATCAATACAAAATAATACATTCAAAGTAGCTCTAAGTAAACTCATTGATCTGTTGGATGAGATGGGTTAATAAATAGGTTTGATATAAGTGTGCTCAATCCTCTGCATGTCAATAGTCTTTCTCCCGGCCTTCCTTCCTAGTCTAAAAAGTCCCAGCACCTCCCTGAGTTCAACAAATTCTACCTTAACTCCTCTGGTTCCAAGCAAAAGCCTTTCCTCACCTCTAAGGCTTGGCTTTGTGTCAAGTCCTTGCCCTTGTCTCATAGCAAAAGGGCCAGCAACCCCTCTCAGGTATCTTTTCAGCCCTTCTCCCCTCCTCCTCTACTTGGAAGCTGTCCTGAATTTTACCTTTGTTTCAAGGAATCTGGAAATGTGAGACTCTGGCCATTTAGGCCTTGCTGACACACACAAAATCCAAAATCAACAGAGAACAAAAGCTTCTGCTGCTTAAATTACTAATACAAATAGCACTAAAATTAAATGTGTTATGGCTATACCAAGAGTTGATAAAGCATATATATTCATGAAAAGCTAACTATTCAAATGTATGCATTTACACAAATAAGCTTATAAATGCAAAGACTTGTGAACTTCATCCCTATGGCATGGGCGAGTTTGTTCTCCTGTTTACTGTGTAACATATTCAGGCCTCAGCTCACACGCCTGAGAGTTCGAGTTACTTTCGTTAGGGATACTCGTGTAACACACATCCTGCTTTGGGATTCCAGAAATTATTTATCCAGGACTTTCCCAGCACACATGCTGTATCCCTGAATATTATTACAAGCTGATTTCACAAAAACTGAGGTCAGATTCTGGTGCTCCTCCTCTCAGCCACAACCAGATTCACACTCAGCATGAGCGAGGCCACCATAATCCCCTATCCCAATACCACTACGTGTGGATAGGAGAATGAACAACATCACAGCATCACTGCACAAGCAGTATGAAGGCTCTGTTATATCATGCTTTTGCTCTGGTGTTCCTACCTTCCTTCATGGCTGGGCTGATATGCTTCCTCAGGAGCTCCATGAAACAAGACACGTGTTTGCTGCACATGTGCAGTTACTCTACTTGTTGTTGGAAAATACTGCTGACAGTAGTGCATGTTCCAGCAGCTTCAGGCATTTTGCCCGGGCATCTCAACACCAAACCGAACCCTCTGTGTACACACAAAACTTGCAGTGGCACAAAGCTTCAGTACAGAATACCAGGATGAACTCTGTATGCTGGTGGTCTCTAGCTGCAACTTAGTTTTGCCAGTATGATACATGTCACGCTGGATGATTTTCAAAGTCTATTCACTCCTTTTGCTCATAAGCTCGAAAAACGGTTTAAGTGATTACCAGGGGTAAGCTAAACAAATAGCAGCTAATGGGAAAAATCAGGAGAAAAATGCTTAAGGCTCGCAGTCCACCGAAAAACCAGCCAGCATCCATTCTCCCACACAGGGTCTCAACATTTGTTTGGGGAAGGATCAGTGAAAGAGCTTTTTTCTGTATCTGTATACCACAGAGACCAAGGTAAAGGGAGTCTGTATGACACTTTACAGGTTTCAGAGGAAATAAATGGCAGGTGATTACCAAAAAGCTAGATTTAACTGTTCAGGCTCAGATTATTCCCTAACACATTTAGGCAGTAAAGTCAATCAGTAAAGCAATCCTGGAATATTTCAGCTGAGATTCTGGTGTGTTTCCTGAATAGTGCCTTAGTTCATATATTATACTGCTGAAAGCGACAAAGCAATGTGACCTAAATAAGAATGTCAAAATTTGCCTCTTTGTCAGGGTAAATTATTTATATTTCATAAAAACATTGCTAAGCAGTATCTACAGTTCTCCATTCAATATAAATACAAATTCCAGGCATTATGAGATGGTAGAATCACTCATTCTTATAAAAACATACTGAAAGAAAGAAAATTTTTTCTTACCGCACATAGCTAAATGGAGTTTGATTGTTCTTTAAATCTAAATAATGGATTTTCCACCATAAGGATCTTTACACTGTGTGTGTTCTCTGTTGTACCAGAGTCTGAAAACCTGAAGCTACATCGCATCCTCTCAATGAAAGCCATGCAAAACATGCAACATTTTGTGGCGATGCTGCAAGTTGCCTTTTGCTGAGGTTGTGACTTGGAAGTGAATTTCTGGATGGCAGTTACTGGGACTTACTCTCCAAATGTACAGACACCGGTGACATCTATTTCTGTGATATGGAGGCCAAGTCTCAGTTCTGGAGGTCTTGCCAGGATTTTATTTCTTATTGTGCATTTCCCAGTGCAAAAAGAAGTGGGATAGGAGAACATGGTAGCTCATCCCTGTCCATGGCATGGCGGTTGGAATTAGATGACCTTCAAGGTCCCTACTGATGCAAACCATCCTGTGATTCTACAATCTACATTGCTGCCTAAATGCTAGCAACTGATACTGCCTACATGTCATGCATGTGATCCTGGGCTGCTGTCCAAAACACTCCAGCAAATGATCCAAAAAGCTCAAAAGAATCAAGGTGAAGAATCAAGGGAGTAACTCTTGCCTCTCATGGCGTTTTATAGGCTTCCAAACAGGCTTTGTATGCTCCATTATTCTTTGCCACAGACCGATGTTTAAGAAGATAATGTCAAGATTTTAAATCCTTTCACTATTCTGAAAGTGCAAGCAAAATACATTTACAAAAGATAAAACTGTGAAAAATTCAAGAGGTATAAACATACTTATAAACAAGAATTATCATTTTCAAAGTGAAAGATCCCATGTTTAATTCTAAGTAAACTGTATATGAGTCATTTTCAAATCCATTTTCCTTCATGCAATGGAGTCAGACCAGCTCTGCAGCTAGTGACATAGCTCCCCTGCTCTGAAGAATAAACATGGTAATGAACAGCTCAGCTATCAATTCTTTTGACATTTGACTGTTCAGCGGGTGCTGAATTCAGGTTTTGCTAAAGCTCGTGTAGCTGCTACCACCATATTCTTTTTTCCCCTTTATTGAAGAGTGATCTTTAGAAATGAAGCTAACAGTTCCTGACATGCAGAAAGACAATACGGAGTTTAACAAACCGGTTATGTGGTAAGAAGAGTTCTTTTGCATCTGTCTGCTGGTGGAAGGTGATTAAAAACAGGAGTCGGTCATTCTGTGTTGGATTACATTTTTCATCACAGCAGAGACTCCATCTGCTCAGAAAAGCTGTACCAGCACCTGACATTCCCAAATCCCTGAGAATCATCAGGTATTAAAGCGAAGTCTCGCTGGATTCCACAAAAATTAATCTTACCCAAAAACTTTTGCAAAAAATGGTATGTTCTACATAGCAGTATTTTTTCAATGCAACTGTTTCACCCCCCCATCCCCCCAAAAAAACATCACTCTAATTTGGTGGGAGATATAATGAGACTGGTTCTACAGGCCTTTTCTTTTATCAGCTCAAATCTCTCATTCCCCAGGGAAAGCAGCACAGAAGTGACTTGTCCTTTGATAGCAATAGATAACTAACCTCATTTTGTAAAAGCAGAACTAAACAGAAGAGTTATTCTTTGTCTTCAGCAGCACTGAATCAGTCCTCATTGCCATATACTGAACCCAATTTAAAAAAACTCAATGCCTTATGCATAATCATCAAGAAGCTTACAATTGCAACTTTTTTTTTTTCTCTCCTTTTTTTTTTTTTTTTTTGTCTCTTTACCTGGCATTTCTTTATGCAACAGGGTACCATAAGGTTTCACGGTGAAGATGAATGGTACAGGTCGTATTTTCTGGAAGTAAACTTTCAGCCCTCCGGCATACTTACCCATCAGGTTGTATTTTTGTGTTTCTGTGGCAGTAAGGATTAAAGATGTAATTACTTTCAGAAATGAAACCAGATACTTTGAAATCTTCTTAGCCACATAACCTAGAGCTTTAGACACACACTATTGTGCCTCACCATTCACCTTGCCAATGTTAACCCATTAAAAAATATTTATTAGCCAATGATAATCCTATTTAGCAAATACTTTTCTTCCTGATCTTCAGTATCCTTAGATACCTACTGACAAACTGAATGAAAACTAAATGACAGAAGAATTTCATACTTCTAAGTCTCTAGAACTATGTGGTTGCAATGCCATAAAGCCTATGTGCATCTCCGTCTGGACTGAGGTCCCACTGTGTAAGTTGTCATTAAACAAACATAAAGAAAGCTCCTTTCCAGCCCTACAAGGCTGATGTTTTAGGATGACTACTATGATCTGAAGGAAGAGGAAGAAAACTTGATGCACATCGCAGAAATCACTTGGTGCTATTTTGTTTAAATGATCTGCATGACATAAATCAGTGTCTTTGTGCACAGTAGATACAATAAATCAAAATAACTTAGGACAAAATGCCTGTGTTGTGCTGACAGATGGGGAGTGAACAATCTGTACAAAACAGTGTTTCTCAGACAAAAATAAACTGAAATGTTAGTTAAGAAACATTCTGGAAATTTAAATAAACAAAAGCTTCAGTACTGCAATCTAACACACCAATTTTATAATTAAATGAAGAGAAGTGCTTCACACTTTCACACAATATTAAGAAGACTATGAAACCCACAAGTCTACCTCTCCACACATTCGTACTAGTGTTACTCTGGTCCGCTGGCTTCAGCAGAATAATGTCTGACTTACAGTAACACAAACCCAGAGGAGAAACAGACCTGAAGACTGAATAAACTTGATTTTTTTTGATGAAATATAATCCTCAGCATGAGATGCAAAAGGTGACTTTCCTGACAAGTGATATCCAAATTCTTAATGGCTTTCTGTATGTAACCCGATCTCATTTCATCCTGACATAATCTTAATTAGTCTTAGTTCTACTGCAGAGATGCCTACTGAGGCAGTTAGCACCATATAATTAATCAGATATTTTGCACGCATCACAGAGACCAACAGTGTCAACTTACTGATTTGAGTTCATACAAACAGAACACAGCCCTGCCTTTCCCTTTCACATGAACTAAAGCATGTGGCATGGAATGAACATAGGACTATATCCTCTAAGCACTGCTTAATGTCCTTTCTTCCCTTAACAGCCTTTTCCTAATGCATCATTACTCTCTGCAAAGTATAATTTATTCTTTTTCTGCTGGTACTAGGGGAACATACAATTTGATATTTCTCTTAAATTTCAGTTTCTTCACAGAAGAATAAGTCCAGCAGCTGAAATAAGCAATAAGACGTAAGTCTTGCTGCTGGAATTCATAAATCTCACACTTTGTTTTTCTTTCTGTGTGCTTTAGCAGCAAAGTTCCTGTTTTTAAGAAACTTTATTTTGCACCTGCACATAAATATGCATTTGAGAGTACAATCTGCAACACTCAGTCATCTCATAGCAACAGAAAATACTTACAATTATAAACATATACAACACTTACGCACTAACTCACCAGATTAAAAGCTTCACCACCTCTCCATATAATTGTAGATCTTAACTTTATTCTATTGTTTGAGATTTATCTTTTGTCTTCATTGCAAAAGCCAAACGTCACAGTATTGTGCCTACTGTCACTGAGGGTGAAACCATATGATTATATAGTTTGACGGTGAAGAAGGAAAAAAGCACTGCTTAAGGAAAGCAGTTTTATAAAGAAGATGATTCTCCATTCTCCTAAGCTTTAATTGAAATAGTTCAATAAGCACGATAAAACCACAATAAGGCTTATTCAGTTTTGTATGGCACCTGTAATATGCTGTGGTATTTATCAATAGTAAACGCAATGTTTAATACATTGCAGTGCTTTAGTTTCGCAGAACATTATAAAACTAGTCGCAAGAACAATTTACTCCTTACCTAATATTCAACATAAGAAAGAGCAGTGTAATGTTTTGAAATTTCTCAGATTCTCAGAACAAACCAGTGAGATGACAATAATCTTCCTAGAAAGGCAGCAAAATAATGATAGTTCACTTTAGGAACTGAAAGTGAACTGCTTAACACCTCTCTACAGTGCTTGTGCCCCAAGGCAGTTAAGTATCTAAGACAGGAATTATTAAAAATTGTAACGGCTCTAGTGTTTTCGTTTCCAGTGGTATCTCAGCATAGGAACATGTACAGCCTTATTTGCTATCTGATACAAAAAGTCATTCACCATTATTATTGTAGAAGTTCTTGGGATGTTTTTTGTATTTGAAGGCCTATCAAAGAGATCAGTCAGGCTACTGGGATTGCCAAACGTTTCAGGTGTGGTCATCCCTGATTACTGCTATCAAAGGAATATAATGTCTATTTCTCAGTGTCTAATGCCTTTTTCCCTCCTATATGAATCTTCTTAATTTATTTTAATGCTGGAAAAGCACAGCAATTATAGTTCTGATAAAACTGCTACCAGGTTTGTTTTATAACCCAAATAAACATACAGTAACATTTAATTGTTCATTTTTGTTCCTGTTTTAGTGAAGGCAAATATTTTATCAAGCAACAGCAGTGAGCATATATGTAAAGTAAGGAAAGACAAGATGTGGTAAGTGTGTCTCAAAACACACACATATCAGAAACAACTCAAAGACCATCATCAAGCTATGTATATGCACTGATGCCTCTTCCATCCTAAAGACACAGGTCTTTATCTTCTAACCCTGAGCTACATGTTATAATCCTAGAGTTATTTATGCTGTTCTCTAATTCAGATTCCCCATTCTGGTAGACTTAGTCTGAATGCCTGACAACATATGGCTAGCATAACATGCATGCTAGCCACAAATAACATCAAATGTCATAAACCTTCCTTACTCTGATAACTGTCATAGTCACAGGAGCTTTCATTTAAAAGTGGACTAAATCACAAATTAAGGTGCTTGTATAGTGGTTTTAAAAGATTTAAAAACTAATGGCACTCTAAGATTTTCCATACTTTCCTACCTGACCTCATAGCTAGTGCTTTTCAAAGTTAGCAATACTTAGCATCTCCAAATCAGTCAAAAAAATGCTGAGCAAGCATTCAACTTTTATCAGTTACTTTATACATTATTTTGAACATGTACTACGTCCTTTATTGGGCAAGCTATTAATCTTCAGTGTGAAAAGCTGAGCCACTGAAGACTTGATCTTTACCAATACGTAGTAGCCCAGGGCATCAGACCTTTGTCATGGGAGCTGGGAATGAAATCAGAGTTTATCTGGCTCTATCCAGACTCCTTTGAAGGTCTTGGAGTCATAAAATGGGTAAGAAAGACAGCAGTATATCTACCTGATGCAAAAATTGCTATGCGGGTAAAAACTGTAGCTATGCAAAGTCAGTATATTCAGAGCAGCTGGTAACAGCTTCTCCTCAGAAACATGCAAGATTCTTCACAGTAAATGGCTTCTGATGCTCAAATCTCCCTTTGACAGGATTTTCTACCTTTGATGCATCAACTAGTCAGCAATTGGCTTAAGCATGGTAACACTGGTTTTACTATATTTTCATTTTGTAAAATATATCTCTGATCACTCTTGTCATGAATCTGAATTCATCTCTGAATATCCATGTGACATATCTAGAACATCTTTTCTCCAGCAGAGCCCTAAAGCATTTTATGCATTATATTCTTATACTGTTATTGATGCCTGGACATTTCAATAGTGTATCTTAGCATTGACTGTCTTTGTCCAGTGACAGGAGAAACACACATTTATGCAAAGTGTTGAGGGATTTGCAATGTCATGCACGATGGAAGGTCTTGTTTAACAGTCTTTTTCATAGTGCCGGCTTTATTCATTTTGCAAGGACTCAGAAACCCTGGCAAAAGCTGAGTCTGCAGTTCCATGGAAACCATGTATTCCAAATTGAATGCTTACACACCTAACAAAAGGTCTTTACAAATGGGAAGTAATATGACAATACCTTCTTTTCATCTATCCTATCATTTTTGTTCCATCAGAGTGAATTTCTAGGACAATCAGCATTTGCAACCTGCACCCAGAAGCAACTTGGGATGGGCTTCACATAATGATTCTGGTAGTACTTGTGGCAAGTCATAAAATAGCAAAGGCACTTAAAGCAATGGTGCTTACCCCGTTCAGTGTCATAGAGGTACACAAACTTTTCCCATTTATAATGGGTCAAGAGACTCAAGATGGCTCCTTTTAATGCTGGCCGCATCTGGATGACAAACTGCACGTCTGCATCTGTTGGGAAGCTGGGTGTAATGAAGGAAGTGTGAAGGGCTCCACAAAATGACGTCAGTGTGTTCATTGACATCTGGTCATAGAATCCAAAGATGGCATAAACTCCTCTGGAAAACTGTGAACAGACTAACAAAAACAGACAGAGGGGTTAAAATGTGAAATAAAATGAATGCAAACAATTTTTTGAAGTATATTTGAAGTAAGCCCTCTCAGCAATCCTGAAATTGTTTTGTATGATGCAGTAGATTGAATGAATTCGTGAGATATTATATACTAATTTCAGTGTAGCTGTGAGTTGTACAAACTTTCTGTCACAATTAAACTGGTCTGAGCACGTTTTTAATTCAAATTGTGCTGTTACATTGTTATAATCCACTAATCTTTCCACATTCCTTAAAAAACAAACACTGGATTACATTGCCTATCTGTAAAATATCTTCCCTCCCTTGAGTAGCACCTTGAGAGCTCTGTTAGCAGCTACACAACAAATGTCAAGTCTGCCTAAATATCAAAACATTAAGATGCAGTTTTCCCTGGCATCCCACCTTCAGATTTGACTCCAAGCAACCTCAATGTTTCATTTCTTTACAGTCCACCACTCTGAAATCCCTGTAGGAAACCTGGGTGAGGTCTTTTTCAATGAGAAATTATGGTGACTTCTTAACAGAGTACTAAAATCTTCAGAAGCAATTTGGAAGGTGTAAGGCTTACCAATATAAAGAATACCTATTGTTTCTTCACATGACAGACATTGATATCATTTAACCTGGAGGTTTTTAGTGTTTAATCATTCTGGTGACCTGAGGAACTCATCTAGTGTCAGGACACAAAACTCAGCCAGAGGTGTTTTGTTGCATGTGTACTTGTCTGGAGAAACACTGCATTTCCCAGACTTCAAAAAGATCTGAATAATGACCATTTCAGGCAAAAATGAAAGTACTTCGATTTAGAAATGTAGTCAACTTCGTGGAAGTTGCAGGGAGAATGACTTTTTTTTGTTGTTGTTGTTCAATTCTGTAGGAACAGAGCAAATTTCTTGTGGCCCTGGGTTCCTCCTGTGGAGAGACTGCATCAGAGACACTGAAGAAACCTCACGGGTAGGATGCAAGGGCTCAGCTCCATAGTAAGGACGGTGATCACCACACAGATGAAGCACGCTACAGCACAGCAGCACTTCTACATCAAAACCTTTCTGGACTGGGATAAGCAGGTCCCATTTGTAACGAAAAACAAGTTTCCAAGAAAAATGGCCACTCAGCATCAACAATTCCACTTGTCAAGAGCTGGATTTTACACCAATTTCCAACTAGCCCCATTAACCACTTTTGCCAAAACACTGTGTACTTAACTTTGCAGAAAGCAAGGGGAAGTAATTACTGGTAAAGTAGACATGACTTCTACACAGAAATATACAGCATCGTTACTTCTGCAAGTACCATCATGAAATGTTTCCTACCATAAATGCTATTCAGAATCACCAAAGCCTGTTACCAAAGTAATTTTGAAAAGGTTTTGCCATCGTATTAGCTCATTGGAACATCATCATGGAAAACACCTCAAATTGGTACTCAGGTGTGAAAATTTCATTTTCTTCCTGGATGTCCAGATGCAAAAATAGGAAGGTTATTAAAGAACTTATTTAAATGTTTAAGACACTGTAAAAGGACATGACCAGAAGTGGATACCAGCAGCAAATAACAGCTGGCATAGATAGAAAATAGATGCAGATAGGGCACAGAGAGGGAATAAGAAATACTGATTTCTGAAAGAAAAGTTTGAAGAAGTTCTCAACCACAGTGGAGAAAAGATATAAAAGAAGTTATAATACAGCAAGAATTTATTCCCAGAGGCATGACCAAGGAATTAAATACACAGATTCAAAAGGCATTTTGTTAACTATATACCAGCAGAATATAAAGTATAAAAGCTACCATAAAAATTACCCACTGAAGTAACAAATAAAAGGCACTAACTTACAGGTAAAAAAAAAAAGAGAAAAATAAAGACTACTTTAGAAAGGCTAGCAGTCTCCAAATCATTTCAATGACATAAAAACTCTCTGATAGCATGGGAATAATCACTGAAGTGGGGCTAGCAAGAGCTGAGTGTCCTCACATACACTGAGTCAGTACCTTACAGATCAGACTTCTTTTACATATTTATTAATGGTTTAGTTTAGCAGTTTTTATGCAGATTCTTACTGTGGAGAAAGAAGAAAAGAGTAAGTCAGTGTATTCCAGGAAGTATCCCTTCTTGCAGTGCAAACAAAACGTATTTCCAAAAGTCTCCTGACACTAAATGCCCAGAGTATTTCAAGTGATCCTAAATTCACCTAATTTCTTATCAGCTATAAGGCTCAGGAATACTTTTAAACTGTGACTCCACTGAAATCTTTGAGAGTTACACAAAACACCTTATCTGAAAAAGGATTCACTAGGGGCTCAGAAAATCTACCACGATATCTAAGTTTAGAACTATAATGAAGAATACAGATTAGCCTTTATTAGGACTACTAGTGCCTACATCCCACTGAGTCAATGGAAGTAACTGGTGCAATCCTAAAGGTGGGTGACAAACAGCATCTGCCTCCAGCACGGACCAGTTCCTCTGCACCATGCTGGGAACCAGCTGAGAACTGGTCTGCCCTGTGCGTTCTCTTGTTCTTGGAGATTTGGCTCCTATGTCTGACATGAGTACTGTGGTCAGTGGTTGGAAATGGTTCAAAGTCTTTGTCTCTTGCACAAAACCATCTTGCATGTCTATTTTAAAACACTGAATTAATGTATATCTTTTAAGATAGCAGCTTATGCTCATGTGAGCAAGGGGTCCGTTCTCAATTTGTGAGTAAACTGGGACTGAAATCAGAGGCTGTTTACAGCCTGACCGTAAGCAGGACCTTCTCCAAACAATACCTAATAGCCAACATGGAGCTACTGCTTGCAAGGGGCATCCCAGTGCAGGTGAGAGGAGAGGATCACCAGCAATATCTTCCAATAAGCGTAGACTCCTGCCCAGTCTTATATCCTGATTCGGGTTTGTATTCACTGCAGATCTTTAACATTTTACAGGCTATCTATCTTGTATTAGTTTTTAATATCTTCATCTCTTAAGCTCCTCTACTTCTTTCTTTATACCCTATTTCTTCTTGACTATCTATTCTGCATGCACTGTGGGGTGCCAATGCAATTTTACTGGCCCATTTAAAAGGCAAGTAAACCTTTGTTTTTATAAGGGGAAGATAAAAGACCAATTATCTTGGTCCTCAATGCTCACTTGCATTTTTGAACTCACGATTTTGCTGTGATTTTGTAGCATTATGTCTTTTGTTTACTCTGTGACCCAGTCTCTCGTGTGGTCAGATCAACATGCTGAACATCCACAAAGCCATGGCCATACTGCTCCTTGGTTTCCAAAAACCAAACACATTATCACACTTATATTAATTACATTACCATTCTAACACCATGGATCTGTAAACAAAATTAAAAAAAACAACAACAACAACTTAATTTTAGGTAAATTTAGTTTTAGGTAACTAAACCTTAGCTTCAAGCTCTTTATACAAACTATCTGCTATTGGCAATAGGACAATCCTCATTTTAGAGTAAGAATTTTGGTATTTTTCCTTAATTCATCACAGTTGATTTATGTTCGTTTTTCCCTCCTAAAAAAATGCAGATGGTCAAACACATATTTTGGCTATTAAAGGAATGATTTGGACAAATCCCGATGTAACCATTCATTCCACAAAAATAGTCAATTTTTATTTTTTCTTCTGAGATATATCTTTAAGATACTGTTCTTAATCACCGCTATTATTTTTGATACTGTTTCCAAGGACAGCACACAACCAAGTTCCTTTATTGCCTGATCTGAAAAATTTGTAACATGTATAAGTAAGGGAGAAAGGTCCTGAGTAGCTCTTATTCTAATGGTGGACCCCTTATGGTCCTAGTGGTGGACCATAATAAGCCATTATTTTGGCATTAGATGCAAGACAGATACAACTTTTTAAATGGAGACTTAACTCTGGGCTTGTCCTCTGAGTAAGCTAGCTGCCACATGCTATTTTTTTCAGCAGAGGCAGGGGTGTATGACAGAAGCCTGGGAATTCTCAAGCATGTAAAGAGAAGATAAGGAACTTCCAGGTCATGAGAGATTGAATTGTTTTCTGCCAAGGAAAGGAAATACTCCGAGCCATAATGATCACTTTATTTTTTTAAATAACAGTGATTTGTTAAAATAATAATAAAACAACAAAACCCACAATGATAAAACATACACAAGAACAACAAAAGCAAAACACAAAACAAACCAAAACCAATTAAATAAAAATCCTTGCTTCTCTGTGGAACAGCAGCTGAACCTTCCTAAGCCTCAGTGTAACTCATTGAACCCCTGACTTCGGTTGTTTTACTAGCAGTTCCGTCCTCCCTCCCGTCAAAACAGCCCCGCCACAGAAATTTAACCAGATTAAGACTAACCAGATGTGATTTTTTTCACTCAGTCCCCAGGAAGGCTCCAGGCCAGAATTTCAAAAGATGCCCCATCTCACACAAGTTATTAGATGATTTGTGTCTTTTTTAAATTTATTTTTTGCTTTCTATCTGTATTCATTTTTTCTACGTTTTAGTGACTGTGAATATTGCTGACACAGCAATGTTGTATAGGCTCTGACATCCCTACTATCTGTTGCCTGCAAGCTAATGTCAATTTTTCTCTGACACCTATTATTTTATTTATTTATTTCTAATTCCAGTTCTCACTATGAACAACTGAGACATTACTAGGGACATTTACAAGAAGGTTTGGCTTTTGCTTGTTTAGAGAAAAGACAGATAAAGCCAACAAAAGAAACATATTAACGGGTGGATCTTAATATGCCATTTCCACCAGATGATGTCTTTGACAACGGACTTTATGTTGCACAGGATCCTCGTAATTGTCACACTTCTGACCATGGGAGCAGGAGCCTGGAAGTTCTGGAGTCAGGGGCTGGAGGTTACAGTATTTTAGACGCTATTCCCTCTTCATCACTGTTTGTATGGACAAGTAATTTCCATTTTGTTCACATCAATATCTTGTAAAATGGGTCTGACATAATTAACCTATATCAAAGGGACACTGTAAGGTCTGCTTTATTGATAATTAAGCGGTTCTTTGGGCTGAAACTCTCTGTAGGAGTATAATGACAACTGATATTATTGTGTGTTGCTCATACCATTTCCTCAGTTTTGTGCTCTGTATTTCCCTCAGCTGTGAAATAATTTTATTCCCTCCACTTTCCTCTGCCAACTGTCTTGGATTCCACACAATTCTCACTGCCATCCTCTGCCAATGGACTAAGGAGACTACTTTGTATTGGAATAATACACAGCGCATCGTAGAGTACTGGCTATTTTCTATTTAGAGTCTCCATCCTATGACTTCCTTGCTGTAACAATATGAGGGTTATCATTAACTCCACTTCATACAGCTCTTAGAGAGACTGACAATGCCTCTACTTCTTCCTTTCCCTTTCATTTTAATACCCTGAATGAATAAGCACCTTCTCTCTACTTTGAGCCCCAAGGAGATCAGCACAGCAGTGCCCACGAATGCAGAAGGAGCTACTTTAGGATGGTCCAGGCAAACAGACTTGAGAGCTTGCTTTAAAGACAAAGTCACTGTATTTAAAATGAAAATTAAAATGAAATACAATTATCTGTTGCCAATAAAACCAGTTTTCACATTTAAATTCTTAAGACTCTGAACTGTCAAGAAGAAAAGATTCCATGAGTTGTTTAAAATTCAGCTGAAAAAAAGAAGCATTTATGAAAACATCCATTTCTGAGATAATTAATAGTGAATATTCATGGAGGTGGGAGTGAACCAAGGAAGTTACAGCTGAGAATTGGATCCAAATCCTCCTGAGATATTGACCATAACATCACTTCTCATTCTACTTAATAAAGAACGTGCCATTACAAGTATAAAAAATGCCCCGCAAACACAAAGAAACCTCACAGCAGAAAGCAAAACAAAATTACAATTTACTATTGTTACTTCATTTATGGCAACAAACATTTTTCTCAGTGATATAACTGAAGTTCGTTTTATCTCATTCTTTTCATAAAACACTGCTCAACTTGCTCTGTCTAGTGCCTTCTTCATACATAGACACTTCCTTCGGTTTGTACTTCTTTTTAGAAGAGCCAATAAGATAACAACAGCATATTCAGGCACTGGGTGAAGAGGGAGTGAAGGACTTATTAAATTGCAAATGACAGGCATAAGGATTAATCAATTCATATTTTACAAGCCCTTTACTAGAAAGCAATCCAAAATGAATGTCCAGATACAAGCATCCCCAAACACTCTCTGGTCAAGATTCCATTCAAGATCACTTTTGTCATCTCATCACAACCCCATTACACACTATTAGGTAACAGCCTTTATTTATTATCCACTTTTCACGATCGCTTTGATCACAATCACACCTCCTGGGTGCTGGGTGCTGTACAAATACATTTCCATAACCTTGGTTTCTTTCAGTATGCCTAATTATTTATGACCTACATGACTCCACTCATTAAATTTTATGCATTTTGGCCTTTATATATCTTACTATAGTCAAATAAAACTCTAACAATGTACATGAATTTGCTGCATGCTGGATCTCCTCTTCACACTCATTGAAACATTCGTATGAATTTTATGAGCGTATAAAAAATGCCAGCTTGCAACAATAAAAATAGGCCACTTAGGCTATAACAGTGCTAGTAGGAGCACTAACAGTACTGATTCTCATGCACACCATGATGCCAAGAGGTTCCAGTTGAGCCCCGCACGACTGCTCTTAAGAAAGAAGTGCATATCTAAGGTCAAATCCTTCTGGACACAAAGGCTGATGAAAGGCCTACTTTCAGAAAGCACTCAGAAGCAAGTTCATTCAGGTCTGATGTACTTCGGCCATTAGCATAATCTTACTCAGGTAGAGGTAAACCCTGACCCCCTCTGTCCCTAGACTGCCAAACTGACGTATATGCAAATAAAATATTGGTAATTAAAAAAACCAGCTAGCATACTTTAAATGTCATTAACAATGACATCTGTGAGCACCAAATGGTAAGATGGACAGAAAGTCACACTAAACACCACTTTGACTTCCCTGAGAAAGATGTGCTTAGCTTTCTAAAAGGTATTCTTCCATTCAGAGAATATACGCAGGTGACCTGAGTGGCTTAGGACGTGCAACAAACTTTTGCTGCTATTACCTACAAGCTTACTGTTTGGCTCCCATGCTGCTTCCAAGACTAAGAGTATGTAGAATCTGAGCCATTACACAACTTCTGCTTCCAGGTTACTGGCCACAAAGCTAAAAAACAAAACAAAACTTATGTAGAACCTTGATTAAACTCAAGCACAGAACGAATATCTTGTCTTGCAAGCCTACCAAATTATCATAAACGTTTCATTTTTCTTAAAGAAAAAAAAAATCCCTTGATATTCAGAATCTCCATGTTTACAACACATTTCTGATGGTGGAAGAAACACGGGAGTCAACTCACCCAGTGTGCAGGAAAAGTGTCAGCCCCTTATCAGTAGGTCCAATTTCGAAAACATTGTTTAACCAGAATAAATACTACACACTGATCTTTTAAAACTCTCAGGATCCAGAGTTGTATGAGAATATTTCTTTTGAAAGAATATTAAACAGATTAGCATGGCTCAGTTTGAAGGATAATCTATTGGAGCTTGAGGGAACCATAATAGCTGGTTTAAAGCTTAAAATGGATTAAAGGTGAAGGGAGATATAGACATGCCATACAAATCAACCAATCTCTTGGAGCATGATTTTAAAAAATGTATTAAGTTTTTGAGGACTATACTTAAATATGTGCTAATCAGAATACTACATTATCTTGCTTGTGCCTTTACAAGATGGAGTTCAAACTCTCAGATCAGTCACTGCAACATTACAGACGTTTTTTATTTTTAAACACATTCAGGCAATGGATGGTACTCACAGAATCACAGAATCATAGAACAGCTTGGGTTGGAAGGGACCTTAAATACCATCTTGTTCCAACCCCCTGCCATGGGCAGAGATGCCGCTCACTAGATCAAGTTGCCCAGAGTGTCATCCAACCAGCTCTTGAACACCTCCAGGGATGAGGCATCCACAACTTCTCTGGGCAGCCTCTTCCAGTACCATACTCTACTGTAAACAGTCCCCTTTCCGCCCCAATCCCACCACCTCCACAAGCTGCTCACAAGGTTTCCTTTAAGTTTTGAAGGGGAAGACATCAATTACATACCGTGCAGTTTAAAATAAAAGGTTTTTAGAAATGTTTTGTAACACTGCTGCAAAGCTCAGATATAAATGCTGTGGATTTGTTATTCAGGAGCTCTTTCCCTTACTGCCCATGCTGGTTCTGACACCAAAGGAAGCATTAGGAGGAGGAGCAGCAAGAGGTTTCTCTTTGTAAGTGGTTAAACTCATTGCTGGAGAGAAATGGAAAGGCACTGGGTATCTGCATGACTTTCAAACATGCAGCATTTGATGAAGACATGTTTCTGCTCAGTTTCTCCAGGACAACCGTGCCTTGCCAACAACAGCACTATGCGCAAAGCCAACACTGCTCCTGATAGCTAGCTTTATGTCCCTGGATCTTTATAGTTCGGGCACTGGCCTCAAGTTCCAGGAGAGTTACAGCCTTACCGTGTGGATGTAAAGCAGTTCACTGAGCTTTTGCCTTTTGAGAAAACCACACTCTCCATTCTCCCTGAAATGTAGAAGATAAGCTAACACCTGTGGGAGGGAGTCAGAGGACCTACCAAAGTTTTCCTCAGGAGAGTCTAAATATATTTGCAGCAAAGAATGATCACTTGTGTCCTTCACTTCTTAGACTCCATCTCATGCATCATGACAAATCCCTGCAGAAACATGGACAGTGTGCACACAACGCTAGTACGTACCATGCACTTGAGTTAAATAACTGTTTTCTATTTGTTTTACCATTTAAGATGCTTTTTATTTTACATTAGTATGTTACGCCAGTCTAATTACTTTGGATTATAACTATTTCTAGTATTTTCTGAAGCAATTTTTCTAAGAATGTTGGTGAGAGGAAAAACATGAAAAAAATTGTTTCAAAAGTCATTCAGTTATAAAACACCCAGAAATTTTGCAGCAATTTACTTATAGACAGCCAATATACTCTACTAGTATGCATATTCTAATAAACTCATAGTAACATTTAATAGTTCAACATAAAATCATGAATGTTTCTGTAATTTTTTTCAAAGTAACAAGAGTTCCACAAGACATTAAGCACAGTGCTTTGGAAGAAAAAGACATGCCCTAAAAAAGCATTTTTAATGTGAATTCCACATAATCTGGTAGACCAGGGAATATCCTAGTCATCATCTATCATCGTCATTTTCAGACATGATGTATATCGTATACATCTCATCAATACTTTACACAGCAGGCAAGAAAGAAGCAAGCATTTTGTGGTATGAAGGAAAAAAAACCCACACACCCATCAAGAAATGGCAGCATTTCGCAGACTGGAGGTGTTATGCTGAACATTAAGCTGAACACCACAAAGTGCCAATAGTTAAAGGCAATCAGATCTGCAAATCAGTGGCCAGATAACTACAGCACTCTCATATTCTAAAGGGATTTCTTACTCATTTTATTGGAACATCCCAGCACAGAGGAAGTAGAAAGACAGAGGCACATTATTAAACGTATGCTTGTTCAGCAGATCCTCCTCTATGTGATTTGAGAAGTTGACTTCATTCTGGGCCACTGTGGTGAAAGGCAATAAATCAAAACAAGACTCTGGCAGCGTGATGAAAGATGAGCTGAGTCTGCTGAGGTGGTGCCATTTATAGGCCTGTGGGGATATATTATGGAATATGAGATAGAAGAGACAAAACGGAAAACACACCTGGAATCACTGAACTGAGTAAAATTCACCATGAGGTAAAGGCCAGGATTAAGGCTGTCCAAGGAGAAAGGGGACGTGATTGCCAGCACGGCAGCTGTGCAAGCATCCTCTAGCTCCGGACAGTTTCCAGTTGGCTCTATGGATGCTGAGCATGGTACTGGCTGACCAACAGCCCACTTTACCCAAAGCAACAGTCCCTAACACTTTCTTGATGGCTCTGCAATACTATTCCAGCAAGCACTGTCTCTACATGTGCATCTTGGATCAGTGGGTTAGATTTCAGGTTACTGTATCTCCTCCCGTTTACTCAAGCTTCATGGGGCTAAGCAATTTTCACCTGCTCCTCGCGTCCCTCTGTTGTCAGCTTACTGGTCTGAGAGACTTCACATCAGCTAACTCAAAAAAGGGAAAAGAACTGTGAAAACCTGGCTTCTGCAGCCAGGAAAATCATTTGAAGATGCTCCTTAGGAAGCAGTCCAAGTCCAGTCCAAGTCCCCACCACTGGAAAACGACTTCAGCGAGAGGTGGACTAGGACTGCGAGGCCCATTCAGTACACTGAAAGAGCAAACTACAGGACCACAAAAACTAAATCCCAACATCCCCTAAAAAAATTAAAAACACCTCCACCTCCCCCATTTTATTATCTTCTATATCACTTCTATCTGCCTTGCTGTCTAAAGAGGCCTTCTTGTTACCAGCCCCCTGGATCTTCATGATCACATCTGACAATAATTCACAGACCGGTACCCTCAGCTAAGTCAGTGCCTTATTTACAGGGAACAACAAGAATATTATTGTGTAAATTATGCATAATCACTATTTATCAAGCTGGGTTAATTGGCACATAACAAAAGAGTTGTCTGGTGCACAGCTGAATAATGTGAAAGCCAAAATTGATGGAAATGGTACAGCAAAAGCCTGATTGTGAAAGAAAAGTCACATGTTAATCCTTAATCGAGTTCTGCCCTTTCAGAGGAGGAGAAAGTGGCCAAGTGAGACAACAGACCAAGTTTGAAATTATTTGTTGATCTTGGAGGGTTTGGACAGATTGCTGTAGCTTTAAATACTGATTCAAACCCTGCTGTCAGCCAGCAGCATAGTAAAATGTTAACCTGGTGCAACTCCATTGTTTTACTGCGGTCAGGAGTGGAAATCCTCCTATCTTCTCTTGACAGAGAAGAGCAACATGCCTCGTACCAAAGCCAGACTAGCAGCCCTTTGGTCCTACTCAGGAGGTCGCAGAAGTCCTCATCAGAAATCTAGTGTTTCATGGGACAGTGGTAGGATGGGGCAGCACTTGAATTTCTGCAGAACTGCCAACAGCTGAAGAACCTCAGCCTGGTCAAACTTACTCTGCATGCACAGAGCTGCTTCACTGATACCAGCAAGACTTTGCTAAGTGTCCTGGATCCCAAAGCTGTGTGCACGAATGGCACATGCCTAACTGTTTCCTTGAAGAGGCACAGACTGAAGTATGCGCACAAGACTGAGTGGGAGCTGTGGATCCAAGAGGTAGGATCCAACTGGTAGGAGGTCCCCCTTCAGTACTGCATTGCAGTCTGTCTCTATTAGGGGTATTTGCACGATTTAGTCGATTTACCTCATGGCTTTTCCAGGTTTGACTAGTCTCTTCTCTACAGTCACCTACTAAAATCTCTGCTAGCAGAAACACACCTGCCAATCTGTGACTTCAAAGAACAGCCCTTTCTCCAATCTCTCTATTTCCAACTTTTTTTGTAGAGTTAACATCAGTGGGATACAATAGCTGCTTTGCATCCACATCTTCCTAACCAAGAGGCTTCCTAAGCCTGAGCTACTGATGCCCCTTATAAAGTCTAAAGTGACTCAAAGAGAAATTTTAGTTTTATGTGCTAAAGCATCTTCGTTGCCCTTTTTTTAAAAAATATTTATTTTTAAGCTTTACTGCAAACAACATCTGCAATACCTGGCAGTTCTTTTGACTGAAAAGAGAGAATGTGTGTGTGCTGTGTATTTGTTGTTTCAAATGTACAGCTAACCAATCTGCTCACTGCAAACTTAGTGTTTTCACATTCTGAGCTCCTGGTACATGACCAGATTTAATCACGTGTACTGTGTTTCAAACATAGGCCAGCTTCTGTTTAATATTTTTTTGCACGTGTATAAAATATATATTCAAGCAAATTTGTTGCTATTGAAATAAGGATTTTTTCAACCTACTCTTCAATCGTTTATATCAGACCTACTTTCCAACTCATTCCTCAGCCCTCTTGGTTCACAGAGGTGCTCCATCCTCATGGATGCATCAGTAACCTTACTCTAAATCCCTTTGTGATTGTAGCATTTATTAGAAGTATCTAAAAAATGCTCTTCTCTGGCTTTTCACAACAATTGCTAAATCTGTTAATACCTTTCTTGTATTAGTAACACCAACAAATTCCAACAATCCCACAAAAACATGGTAAACCCAGGAATGAGAGGAAAACTGAGAAGTCCAAAACAGCAAAGAAATCTCAATGCTATTCAAGTCTTTTCTGGTCATGGAACAAAGACACTAATCCTTATGGCAGAAAACAAGTATTAATTTCAAAAGAGCTGTGGATCCCTCCCTCAATAAGCCACTGCAGTGGATTTTCCACAGCACTTGATTGCTCCTTGCGGCACCATAAAGAAATTGCCCCGTTAGGGGGTATTGCTCAGCCAAGGAACATGCAGATGAATCTCACCTGTGGCTCCAACACAACTGTGCAAACCCAGCAATACCCAGATCAGTACAACGCTTTGGGGAATGGCACGAAAATAGCAGTGTGTACCTCTAAGACAGTAGTTCCTATAGCCAATCTACCAGCACCATACAGTTTAACTATAGTAGTTTGGATGACAGATGACAATAAACTTCCCTGTCTTAAGAAAAGTTCTTGCATGGTGGTAGAGTTGTTGATGCTGTGTGGCAAGCTGCAGGATGAGCTCTTTATAGCAGGCCATCACCACCTTGAAGGCTTGTCCCTGTTGCTGGTTATCCCTTATCTGCAGCACCACCCGTGTCATTGAATAAAACTGCAAAGGATGGGAGCGATCTTACCAAGAGATAAACTGGGGAGAAACACTGCCAGTTCTGGGTGGCATAGACTGGTTCTGTAGGCAGGGAAGCCCTCATTCACAGACGGCACAGGCATAACCACTGGAGGAATTGTATCAAGAACTCGGTGAAAATGTACCCATGTCCTACCAAATATAAATGCATTACATTAATTAACAATATCTTCTAGGTCTTAGAGATTAATGACTCCCAGGTTTAACTTGCAAGTCAGTGCCAATTACATTTTAAAATTAGAATAAATATTTTTCTTTTGTTAAAACAAGTATAACAGTCATCAAGGGAAGCATTCACATCATCCAACAAAAAGCAGCTCATCACAAACATAACTTAAAACAGATCTCTCTCTTTCTCTCTCCCCACACATATATACACTTTATGTAATTCTATACAGCTTATCAAAACAGCAGACAACAGAAAGTACTATGAGAATGTGTCTTTGTATTTGCTTAAACTAATACACAGTGTGGAGGCACTGCTAAGCTATTGTTACTGAATTTTCCTAGTCTGATTTTCAAGCAGACCGATGGTGTCAATTCTTTTAAAGCAGCCCATCGACAGATTACTTTTGGACTTTAAAAATTTTGTAGGCCTTGGAATAGATTTATTTGGTGAACTCAGGTAGTATAGCTTCTCAGATAGATTAATGGACTAAGTGAAGTGACTCTCCAGACTATAACAGAAGGCACAAGAGACCTCATTTTCCCAGAAATGTCAGTTATAGGCACAGAAGACTTCTTTGTAATCTGATCGTCTCTGTATATTTTTCATTTACATGAGCCAATCCAGGCCCTCCTTCCCACTGGCAATGTTATCAGCGAGACAATACCTTCCTATAACAAAAATAGTATAGAAGCTTGCATGAGAAAAATGAATTTGATAACAATAGAATGACATTCTTACAATAATCTAATACAGTGAAGACACAAAGATTCAAATCCTCCAGTAGAGCAGCACAGAAAGGACTGATGTATTTATCAGCCCCTCCAAGCTTCCCAAAGAAGCCCAGACATTGTTTCTTACCTCCTGGTCTACAGAGAGCACCTATAACAGAAAAATGGGCATCAAGTCTCTCTGTTACGCCATTCTTTGTCTTTGGGGCTAAATTCTCTGTTGATCTGGGGTAAGTAATCATGAATTATTTAAAAATATTCCAGATTTGTTTATAATCTTTCTTATTATAGTAATACACTTGTAACTTCCTTTCTGGTTAGCAGAATGGTTTTGAACCCTGAAATTACTGTATGGATGTATGGCAAGTTACTGACCTTGTAAGTTTTCCACTAAACTAGGAAAAGTTTGCAAAAACTTGCCAGAAATGCAAACACAAGTTGTCACTGGTTGTAGTTAAACACAGCCAGTCCAGTATTTCAAAAAGTCATGTGGCCTACAGAATCCCAATCAAACAAACCAACAGCTGAGCTCCAAGGACAGAAAATGCCAATATTTCGTAAGCATCAAAATAATTAAACAACAACAACAACAACACGCACAAAATCAACCCTGCCTGACTCTCAATTTTTCCATAACTCTACTGAACTGGTCCTAAATGAAATCCTATTTGATCTATCCTGCAAAGGAAAGCAACCAGGATTTGAGTTATTGTATTGGAACTGCTTATTTTTCAAGTAGTAAATTTGTGCTATCCCAGGTTCTTTTTCTCATCCTCTTTAATGTATTTGTTCCATCCTTGACCGGTTACAAAGTCAGTTTTTAAAGATCATTTTCAAGGTAGTTTCAGGCCGTGCATTCAACCCAGATCTCTCAATAATTTTTTATGGATTTAACAGCATGCTTTTATAAACAGATCTTCCTCTTTTCTTTGCTTCTGTATAAAAATGAAGGCAAAAAGTGATAGAACTAACCCAGAGATACAATCCTGCAACATGTCAGAAATTGCTGCTACATGTGCAAATAAATTAGAAAATAAAAAAGGAAGAAATTATTTGCAAATCTTTAATCATTTCAAAATTTCTGTGTTCTACATGCCTTCAGGTGGTGGTCAGCTGATAGGAGCTTCCTCTTTAGAGGAGTCAGAAATACTCTGAATCTATCTTCTTATTTTGTTATGGGAACTATATGGGACTACGGGAACAGAAAGCGACATTGCCAGAAGCAGAATAATTCACTAGCCGTGAATATATGGATATACACTACACATTAGTTCCAAATGAAACGACTATGATTTACTTTCTGGTTTTCGGAAAGAAAGCTTCCCTTCCAGAAAATCTACTCATGATGCAATAAAAATTTTTCAAAACAGCACCAGCAAAAACACCAAGGTTGTGCCCTAGCGGGGAGCACTTCAACAAATTTCACATCTTTGAAAGAAGTGCAAAGTAACTCTCTTGATGCTGGATCCTCTTCTAAGCTGTGGCTTCCCTTTATGTACTTGGTCCTCTCCTTCCCCCTCCCAGCCCCCAGATCCAAACTATTCTCAAATAAAAAGTGTCCTTTTATCACAAAATTAACTTTGAATAAAAACATATAATGGAGTATAATTTTAGGGAATAAAGAGAAAGCACTGAACTCACACAATAAAAATATTTTCTCTTACCAAAAGGAACAATCAAGCAAATGTAAATGAGTACAGTGTCTGGTATTTTCATGATTGCCTTCACATTTTCTTCAGCTAAGCGGAACAGATGTGACAGATCAAGCAAATAAGTGAAACTAATCATGCTGTACAGAGCTGTAGTCTTCTGACAAACCATATTCTGAAGTTTACTTCTAAAACTCTTGTATCTACAGAGTCCGGTCAAACTCAAACTTCCCAAAAAAAGGGAGAGAATCCAAAGCATGTTTGGTTACTTAGGCTCAACGATATGGGAAATGCAAGATAATTAAATTATTCTCCTAAAAGATTTATTTCTGAATGTCAGGTTTGGGTTATATGGGGGGAGCGAGTGAATATTATCCCGCCCCATAAAACTTAACTCATTTTTGTGAGACTTTTCTCAGGAATCAAGCAATCGTACCGTGTGTAGCTTATTAAGAAATATTACTGATTCCAGTAATATTACACTACAATGCCACTGAATGTATAGTCTAAAATTTTGTCCCTGATACAAGCTGATGTCTGTACAAATAGGAGATATGTCTTTCATTCAGACAGCATTTTTCAGTGGAAAAGAAAAAAACAACAACAACAAAACCAAAGAAATAAAATCCAAAAGGAAAAAAAAATCAATGTTTAAAAAAAAAAAAAAAGGAAAATCAACCACAAGAGAAAACATGGTTCAGAAGATAGGGTTCTTCCTCTAAAATTGCACAATCGGGGTTTCTTTGTTCAAAAAGTTAAATTGCTGCCTAAGCTTAGAAAAAAGATCCTCGAACAGATGATCCTGGAAAGACTGGGTGAAGAACTTGGGCTTGTGACCAAGAATTACATCAGTATCTCTGAGAAACAGCCACTTATTGGTAAGCAAGCCCACATACTCGCCCTGTCTGGCAGGACAAAAACCCAGGAGCTGGGATCTGCCTGACTTCTGACGGAAGGTGACGGTGGAGGCTGCTCATTGGCTCTCACAATGGGTACTGCGACTAATGAAGATCAAAGCACGGGCCTGGATTAGAGCATCCAAGCAGCACTTCATACAGCTGAACTGTTAATGTGTTTATGAAGAAGTGCCCAGAACATTGAAGAATATCATGCATAAAGACTACAAGCCATATATATGCATCCTACAAGCTACAAGCCGTATATATGCATCCTCTCAAATGACAATATTGCCCTTCCTTATCTCACCGTCTGCCTTTGCTTTCTTAACAGTCCAGGTAGCCACCACGTATAATCCTTATTATCATAAATGACCTTGTATTTTAAAAATAAATTATTGGTACCAGAATGGGTATTAGAAAGAATTATGCAATGGGGCTTGTGGCCCTACACTTAGGAGACTTGATTCTCCATGTGCTCACACACATGCTTAACTTACAGAGACAGCCTTGCTCAGTTTTCATGGAAACTGTCATGTGGGCAAAGTTAGTAATATTTGTGCTCGCGGGCTTGTGCACTGGACAGCCAGACAAAGGCAAGAAGGACAAAATCAATCGCATTGCAGCTCCACAGAAGAAAGAAAAAATAACAGGAAATTCCTTATGATTTCCAAGAAATTTTCCTCTGTACTCTGAAGTAACGGCAGAAAGCATCCCAGTTTTTTTTTTTTTTTTGTTTGTTTTTTTAGAGAGAGAGAAAGAGAGAGAGACTCACCACTAAAGTTTCCCCCATCAGACTGTCCACCAAGGAAACTAGAAAAGCAAAGCTGCTGAGAATACATACCAAGCAAAAATACCTGCTTTTCAACTCCTAAGTTAGCTTTTTGAGTAACTTGATACAGCAACTGAATAGTGAAACTTACATCCGTGCT
This sequence comes from Anser brachyrhynchus, assembly GCF_964034855.1. NCBI lineage: Eukaryota > Metazoa > Chordata > Aves > Anseriformes > Anatidae > Anser > Anser brachyrhynchus. The sequence continues at coordinate 21,010,158 of NC_137708.1, forward strand.
TTAATTAGAGATAAGGGGAGCACCTACTGTTTGCATTTACAGTGTATCTGGTTCATGAGCAGCAGGAGCAGGTTCAGCCATCACAAGTGTTCAGCTTGTGCTGCTCTGATGCATAATTTCAGCAGGTGAGGCTTCGATAACAATTAAGTGGAGTCATTCACAGCTGAAGACACCCCTAAATTTTGGCAAGTGCAGAAGCTACTATTTTATCCTTGCTACTGTATCTCACCAGCTGCTGCACTCCACAAATTATCAGAAGACTCCATCTCTCACTCTTTATGCTGATGGCACGGGGGGGTTATTCTCCCACAAACACTTAGGATATTTATTCTGCTAACTCATCATTTTTTATGGAGGATGAGCACATAAATATCCTGTCTCATAATGGGAAACTAAATTTTTAGAGAAATTTGAGGGATTTTTAAAAAAGTAAGCCACCATCAATTAACATGATTACAGCAGAAACGAAAGAAGCATTAAGCAGAAAGAAGCAGATGGATCTTGCTAGGATCTGAAGCACCAATGGCAAGAGATGCTCAAATGAAGCTTTTTCATTGTTACAAATGTATTACATATTAGTAAAGAAAATCTCAGAGTACGAAGTAAAAGGAAAAATGAACAAGAGAAAGAAACTGATTTTTGGTAGTTTACACTGTGGAAAATTGCAATTAAGGTTAAAAAAATATTCAAATTGAAAACTATCATAGGTAAGGCAAGCTGAAGAATATGATCCTTTGGAACTGAACAACACACAAATTAGTAAATATTTCTATCCATTATATTGCCCAAAAGAACTAACTGCTAAATACCATTTTAAGAATCATGGTGATATAAATCAGCTTCCATCCACTTAAACCACACATACTAAGTCAGTCTGCTCCAGCTGTGAGGCTGGATTTACATATTTTATGAATCCTTAAATGCAGCAATTTAATAAATTTGCTACAATTTCAAATATATGTTAAAAACACACACCCAGGCATCCTGCAGTCACACCTGTCACCACACCGTGTGTACCGCTCAAGTTATGTTCAAAGCACCAATTAACACAGCTAAATGTAGGCAAGGTCTGCTCTCAGTTGCACTAGTCTAAATTTGGGACAACTACAGGCGATGGTATTATTTAAGACTGAATCAAATAAACATTAGTAAAATAAACAAAAAATGCTCTGGGCAGTTTAATCTGTTTTTGATCACTCATTACTACAAAGCAAGACAATGGAAATTTTAAAGCACATATTTTAAAGTACTTAAAATCTAATCTTTATTTAACGACCATAGTTTTTCTAAAGATGAATCACTGAAAATACAGAGTAATGCATCATTGAAAGACCACATCCTATAAAATGAGGGAGGGACTTTTCTTTCAACTTTTGGGGTTTGCTTAGCACTGAGTTAGAACAACAGATTGTTCCAGGGAGGGGACAGAAGCTGCATGGAAGGGCCATCTGCTCAGCTTCAGCAGTGAATCCCTCCTTCAGCAAAAGGAGGATGTGATGGAGCACCCAGGCAACTGGGATACGCACCATTAGCTAAGCGACAGAATGAAGGATGGAAAACTTTGGACGGTAAGTGTGGACAAAGACAATCATTCCATCACTCTTTTTTTTTTTTTTTTTTTTTTTTTAATATAAAAACCAACGAAGATGAAGGTATTTGCTCTGAAGCCAGAAGACTACTACTATATGCAAACTGGGCTTGCTCAAGGTTTTCTTAGATTTAAACCAAAAATGTGGTAATAGAGTAGACTGAAATGGTCTCTTTTGTCCACATCTTCTAAGAAATCCTTTAGTCAGTTAGTAAAATAGCAACTTCTCTGGCCCCACAGCAGAGGACTGTTTAGTCCAGTTAGCAGCCATTGCAGTTTCACCATTTCAGCTCATTTCAACATAAATTTATTATCTGGTCATTTCTAACAAAGCCATTATAATATTCTTCAGAGTCTGCTATTCCATTCGCTTCTCCTTTAAGTTACTTTTAATATTCTTGAATTAGGACTAAGGAAAGTCTATGTATACATTGTGTATAAGGATGTGTAATTCAGCGTATCATTTCATAACCCAGCTGTCAACAGACACAACATTTTTATAATACATGTATTGTATGCGTGCCAGTACGAGATGAATAGTCCCGTAACTATAATCAATACTGTTCATTCAAACAACTGGCAGAAGCATTTCAGACAACTGGCAATTTCATCAGTTTCACTGAGCTGCCCAAAAATAAACAGCTTGAGATGAATGAATGATCTCTGTGGTTATCTATAAATAACACTAATCTCAGCTGTTTGTTTTAGGAGGTTCATCACTGGGTGCAACACAAGGCTCATATCAGAGCAAAAGGCATGGCAGGCTTCAAGAAACTGAAGAAATGTTGAAGAATTTTCCTGTTGTTTATTCATTTACACAATTATTGTATTTACATACAGGCTCCACTGAATGCACCAGTACCCCCCATGCTGCAGCAGTTCCAGCTCTGCAGGGAACTTGCATGGTCCCGAGGATTCATGACCATCTCGAAGTCAAATGGGATTCAGAGGAAGCTCCAATGACCTGAGTAAGTCTACCCTGAGGGTAACTGATGTCAGCTCTGAGGAAACCTAAGTGACTTGGGGATTTTTAACTACTTCAGTGTTAAACCTGCCCACTCTCCGAAGAGTATTTGAGACCGAAATAAGCCTCACAGCTCAATGGGAACAAGACTGAAGCTGAGGCTGACGGGTGCGAGGTGAACCCAGGCAGACAGGGAACAGACGGTGCCGTTCGCAGGCCTGTTCGCTGTCTCTGGAAAGTGAAAGAGCTCTTTTTTTTTTTTTTTTTTTTTTTTAAATTATGCTCTATCTGCTCCTGCCTTTCAAAGCAAGGCAGGCACAGAGAACAGAGGAAAAGGAACAAAGGCAGATGACTAAAGGGAAAAAACACATCTCTGCGGGGTCCAGATCCCAAATAAGACTTCCAAACCCACGAAGATGGATCCAGCTGCTGCAGGTGAGGTGACTCACCCCACCTCACAGCCGGGCTGGGGCTCTGGACTGCTGCAGCAACACCGCTGCTCTCCCATCCACGAGATGGTCTGCGGCTCTGAGAACATGTCCTGCTCCCACAGGATGATCTCCGAACCTTGGGAAGAATTATTAGGCTTTCTTCCCTATTTCAGCTGGTAGGAACCATGACATCCCTGGTGTGTGCTTCACGGGAAACAGATGAATGATCGTTCTCCCAAGTAGCTAGAGGCTGGCACTCATCTGCTTCCAGGCAGGGTTTGTGCTGCCATGAGACATCACTGCAGAGAGCTCGATACACCACGGACTGCAGCAATTTCTTTTTTGTGGATACCATGAATGGGAACCAAAGCCTCTTTCACCTCAGTTCCTTCGCAGAGTGCAAAGCTTCACAGAAACTCCCTCAGATGAGCTTTGCAGAAGTGCCCAGGCCCCTTGAACAGACTAATGAGCAGGGAGCATCCGTCTGGGTAACCAAACTGCTGCTGGGCCAAGCTAAATGGTCACACTGTTCCATCTATACCTGCAAACCCTGCTCACTCTTAAAGCCTGTTGCTCAAAATATTCATAACCTGGCAATTAAAACAATCTTTAAATTGTAGCATTAACCAATTTACAAGCTTATTGCCACTACAAGATGTGAAGGACGACTGGCACATCCAGCCACACCAAGAAAGCATTTTGGTTGTGTGTTTGTAGTGCCATGGTCAACAGCAAAAAGATTAATGGCATTAACTTCTTCTGTAACAGAGTACACTTTTGAGTGGACAAAGGGGAAGCTCACAGCCCAGTTGGTGCCTCTGTGAAGCGAGACAAGCTGTACCATGGAAGTTGCCTTTGCAGACAGAAGTCCATGGCTGGTTTAAAATGAAAGCCTTGATAATATTTTTGAAGCAAAACTGTGTGCGGGACATTCATAGAGAAAGAGCCAGCTCTTAAGAATGGGTGAATTTATCAAGCTGCAGATCTTTATTGCTCGGATCAGCAATATTTTAAAGTTACTATTTTTCTCTATGTTGGCAATAACTCTACACACTTGAACTGTAATCAAGACAGCACAATGCTTTTACGCTCCTCTGTGACTGCATTCAAAGTGGGAATTGGCCACAAAACCAACAAAACCCAGTTTGGGTAAACTGGTAAAACAAAGTCTCTCAATTTCAGGTAAATGGTCAGACAGCAGTGTACCCCACTATTAGCCCAAAGTCCTTAATGAGAGCTTAGACGAAGAGCCCTAAGTGGCCACAGGCCTTTGTAACAGAGCTGTGCTCCTGCAATTGGCACTAACTGACCCTCTGGCTGGCAGGCTCGGCAGAGCAGCAGCCAGCAGCATCTGAACTGCAGGCCCTTCCCTGCCACACCAAGCAAAGTCACAGGGTCCTGGTCATCTAGGAGGCTTGATCTCAATGCTTTATACATCTATGGTATCTATCATCCAGGAACAAGACAGGCAGGACAGCATGGGAGCATCTTAAACTGCTATTGCCCTTCCTACACCCATTTTGCAGAAGGAAACCACCTGCCTTTGGGGATTTCTGATACTTTTTGCAAGTGCACTCCACATACACTGAATTACATGGCTGAATTTCTGGGAAACTGAAGTGATAGATTCGTATTTTACAAGCAGCTTTGCCCAACCTTCTTGAAAACACGATTAATAATCAATATTGGTTACATTATTGCCAAGAAGATTTCAGTCTCCTTAAAGAGAACCCTGCAATAGGTTGAATTCAGCCCAGCACACACAAAAATTACTCAGGACTGATATAAGCATTTCAAGAGACCGCATGGTCGAAAGGAAGAATTATATTAATCCTGCCTGCAATTTTGTCCAGGAAGATGCCATTTTTAAATTCATGTGAAGATCCTGATTAAGGCAGAGTATTCCAGAGCAGCAGACACTGGAATCAATTAACAACGCAATTCTTATTAACACAGGGAATCTCCAGATATTATCAAGGAAGTATAAAATCTTTTCAGAAAAACCTGCAGGGAAAAACTAATACCAAATTGCATCCACCAGTGTATGCAGAGATTGCTTCAACCCAAACGCATCTTATGTGAAAGAGGGGCTCCCACTGCAGAACAACACAGTAAGAATTTAAGACAGGAAATGCAGATAATTTATCTGAATAAAGCTTCCAAGAGAATAACTGATTTATGTTGATAGCGATCCAGGCTGGAACCTGACCAGGCTGCACAGGTTAGCAGCACCGCTACTCATGAAAAATAATGGGGTGTTTGTACAGATGAAAGTAGGTTAAAATGTTAGCTTTATGCTTCAGCCAAAAGACCCTCTTTTGCCAGAGACCTGTTCTTGAATTAGCTCTAGAGCGACTCAGAGAAAGGTGCCGTGTTTTTCAATCAGAACTATCATTATTCATGCAAGAGACACAATGAGTTAAATTTCACAGGGAAGTCTACAGTCTTTAATGTCACCCAGCCTCTATTCATATGAGAATTGCAAAATCCATAAACTGATGCAGAGATAGACAGAAAAGTAGTGAAAGTTTCACAGCTACAAAAATACATATATGTGGGAAAAAGAGAAAAAAGAAAAATAAAAATCTGGAAGTGGAGATGGTATAAGCGACTCCTGTTAAAAGCAAGGTCAGCACTTTGCATTGGAGACTATTTGATTTACTCTATTTTGTTTCAATTGAAAAACAAAATCTTTCCTTGGCAGATTCTGCTCTACACAGTCTATTACAGACACTTCTGAGATACCCAGCATCATTTATAAAGGGACACTTATTACTGCCGAACGTGAATGTTTTGTTAAATTTCCCAAAGTTTCAAGAGGAAATATGTGCGATGCTGCACAAGGGGATATTCAGCTGGCTGCTGAAGTCAAGAGCCTGGACAACCTGGGCAGTCCTGGGGGAGAGCTGTGCTACTGATTAAGATGCTCCATGTCTCCCTTGAAGTATCCATGGGCTTTCCTGGGATGTGCACCCCCATTTACCCAGTGTCTTAGAGCCAGGAATACCTCATGAAGGACCACTCTGTTTTTACCCCTTACTGGCTTCTCTCCTTCAAACTCCCACAGAGCCACTCCAATTCATCCTGGTGTAAATCTGATCAGAATAAGACCTCATTATGCATCGTGACTGTCCATACTTATTATATGGGATACAAAAAATGTTTTTTTGTTTTTTGTTTTTTTTATGTTAGGGTAGAACAACGAAGCATCAAAACATTTCAGTCCCAGTGGTCCTTGCAGATACACGTATAACCACGTATCACCGCTTGTGATTTGCTTTTATGTTACATAGCACAAAAAACAACCCGCAGCAAAGCACACCTGATGCACGTGAAGGCACATTTTTGAAACAAGACATTGTAATCATAGAAAACATGGTTACATTTACAACACCTGGCATGTAGTAAAGCTATACCGATTTGTGCTTTAAACAAGGTAACTTCTGCACCTGAAGTGCTAAACTACAACAGCAGAAAACTTCAGAGGTTTAACTGGTCTCTTTTTGATCAATTTTGGGCTTATATCACTGCCTCTCCAGGTAATAAAGTAAGTTGCCTGTAGATGGTGTGGAAAGACGTGCTATACATACTTGAACTGACAAAAATTGTCTATCCATAAAATCCATCACATGCAGCTTGAACTACATACCCTGAAAAATGCAGACAGCTTCTTCCAAAACACACACACACACACAATTTTCACATCCATCATATATGTCTTCAGAAAAATTGGACAGAACAGGTGCTCTTACACTGAAAAAGGCAGATTCTTGTCTGCAGAAATATTATGCTAACTGATATAGGCTTCACCAAATCGTTTCAGTCAGGAAAAAGAAAAAGTACAAAACCCAGAAATCAACATTTTCAAAACACAACATTTGGCTTTAGCTTAAACTGAATCAAATTTTTGAAGTCTAAAACTATTTAAAAAGCTTTCAATTCTCCAATTTTCTGGCTGATCCCAAACTAGTCGTCAAAACCTTTTTGCAACTACATCTGAAATGAAAGGCCTGTGGCTGACACAGCTGCCACCACTCCTGATCATATGTGGTTCTGAAATCATGCAGTGCGATGCCCTGGGACATACAATCCATTTGGGGACACCCAGCAGTGCAGTGAGAGAACGGCGCTATGGAGCAACATGGCCTGAGCTGTCTGAGGTGCTCGAGGCAAGCAGGTGGAAAATGCCTTCGGTCATGCTGACACAGCACTTCGCTCTGCTGCCACGGCTACCATAGAAGAGAGACGGGATCTGCTGGCATGGGACGATCATGCACAATTTTTCTCTTTAGCACTGTTTTTTACACATGAAGAAGTTATAAGAAAATAAGCACAAAAAGCAATGCTTTAAAAAGAAAATCAAAAGTAAGATAGCAGATATGCTGACTGCTTGGCCATTAAAGGAGGCTGTAGTGAGGTGGGGATTGGTCTATTCTCCCACGTGTCTGGTGACAGGACGAGGGGGACTGGGCTAAAGTTGCGCCGGGGAGGTTTAGGTTGGATATTAGGAAGAACTTCTTTACTGAAAGGGTTGTTAGGCATTGGAATGGACTGTACAGGGAAGTGGTTGAGTCACCACCCTTGGAGGTCTTTAAAAGACGTTTAGATTTAGAGCTTAGTGATATGGTTTAGTGGAGGACTTGTTAGTGTTAGGTCAGAGGTTGGACTAGATGATCTTGGAGGTCTCTTCCAACCTAGATGATTCTGTGGTTCTGTGATTTAGTGTTTCCTCAGGTCCAACTCCTTTTGACATACTCCAGAATCGAAGAGAAGCCACCCTGGAGGTGTCACCAGACCACTAAACAAACTCTTTGGAGAACGATGGTTGAGTACATTAGACTTGCAAGACAATTTTAAATCCCCTGACCAGTTTAGATTCAATGCAGGGTTAGACCCTGGGTCAGTCCTTTACAGATCAATGGACACTAATTAGCTCTCATCCAACTGCTAGGACAAAAGAATGCATATGAACTTGAGCTTTCTGACCATCAGACTTCATTACAATCCAAACTTGGTGACATAAGTGGTAAAGCCTAAGAAGACAAAACTCCTACAACTGATAAAAATCAATATTTTACCATGTTCTCATGTAGAGAGGCTAGGGAAAGTTCATCACTCAAAAAAAAAATAAATCAATTTCCGTTTTTCCCCAAGCCGTCTCTCTCCCTGCACCTATGGCCCTGCCAAACAACAACAAAACAGCAAAAGAGTATTAAGGAGTTTACCATACACATCAGGGTGCAAAGACCAATCTGGATCTGTGCCACAATGCAGCAACCCCATGATTCGCAAGGTGTGTTCACTAAGGCATTCACTGCAGCATCTCTCTTCAACTCAGATCTCTGATACAAAAAGCACACAAAGAAATCATGGGAGCAACAACCCCTGAAATGCACTGTTCACACTTACTGGAAAAGCTAGCAGCTGTGAGATTTCGATTACAATACATTCTACAAACCCCACAGAAATCAACAGGCAACACCGCTTCCAGTAAAGACACTTCTTCCTACCCCGCCCAAATCTGAGCGTGGGTCAGACTGGCAAGAATCAGGCACATGCTGTGCTGTAAAGTGTGGACCATACTTATAACAAAGATCCAGCACGTGTAGGAGGCAAAGAACTTTTCCAGTATTAAAACTTGATTTCTTTCCAACTGCTTTGCTTATTTCAGGTGAAGAGCTGAAGAATTCTCCTTTGTAAAGTGATAGATTGGCTTGCTGTACAGTGCTGACACATGTTCTCCTAGGTCCCTCGGTGGGAACATGTCTTCTTCTGGCAAGGACAGCAAATTAGTAAGTGCTGATTTCTTTTTTTTTTTTTTTTCTTTCTAGAAGCATGATGAGTATATATAAATATACATATATATATTCTAGGAAGGGCTAGGAGTAGAAGAAGTGATCAATTAAATGGCAACTTAGCCAAGGCTTTCCAAGTTTTTAACTCCAAACAGCCCCACAGTCTCTGTCTTGTACAGGTAAATTGTATTACTCCTGTACAAGAAATACCAAAATTGTGCTACCAGAAGTAGCAAATGGACTTACTCCAAATCATGATAGGAGCTATCAGATATCCCAAAATTTCTGAAGATCAGCCCCCTAACTGCATGGCCTGGGCCCAAAATGCATGATGTGTGCAGATGACAAAACTGGTGAAATCAGCATGCACAGATCAGTCTGGGAGAAAGAGGAATGAAAATAAAGCAAGCATATGTGGAATATACACTGTCAGACACTGGATATACATTTCCCAGATACCTGCGTAACATTTTAAAGACAGTTCTTGTATGAAAATAGACTAAAGACAAGGGAGTTATCATGCAGCCCAGTTCTTGCATTAAAAGGGATAAAAGACAGTGATGTCATTGTGCAGCCCTGCTTTTTTTTTTTTTTTTTTTTAAATTCCTGATGAGAATTTCAAACCACATTTGACTAAACTCCATCAGATGCAAGCCCAATACATGGGCTGGACCAAGCATCCAAATGTAATCATGTAATGTACAAGTGAACGTGTTGTAAATTCTGTTTGAAAATAAATAAATAAAACCAACTTTCAGCACATCTGAAGCATCCACATAGTCTAGCAAAACAATTGCACTTATGTGATCAGCTAGGTCACTCCATTCCAGCAGAAGGGTGTTCACCTGGGCTATTATCCAATTCTAGGAGAGTGATTCACCTTTTTTAGAAGTGCCTGGGCAACTTATCCGCAACGCAGTGCCACTGCAGGTTGATCCTCATGCATAAGGGCCTCCGTGCCTCCTGCAGTGTGTGTGTGGAGGGCTGCACACTGCCATTCGCTAATTTAGAAGCAGTTAAGAAGTTATTAAAGCACATCCAGTGCCTTGGACTCCACAACAGGGATATGCATGAATGGCTGCTAGGTGGATTCATTGATACAACTCCTTCCTACATTTACTCTTCTTTACACAGAAACCTTCCTGCCTGTTTCTCTCTTGCTCTGTGTACATATGATATTTTTACCCCTAATGATTACATCTTGGTGCTGTCAACTAAAAATGCACACAGTATTTGAATGTTTCACATATAGATATGTGTGATAAATGATATCCAATACACACACTTGGTGCTACAGAGCTATCTCCAAACTCCCTGAAATAGAGAAAGGTCAGAGTATGGACCGTGAAGCCGTGTGATAGTTACCAACCTTCACTGCAATACCTATGAACAACTGAACAGGAGCTGCCTACTTTAGAGTCCTCATGGTAGGACTGCACATGAAAAATTCCAAGATTATTCCAACTTTGAGGTTTCTAAGGCATCTGATATTCTGAAGATAAACAGTAATACAAAGCTGGTAATATAACTAAAGGAAACGACTCTGATAGGAATCAACACACATTTAGAAGAATGGATGAAATCTGGAAATTGCTTCATTGCAGCAATCACCACAGAGTTTCAAAGAAACTGGTTTGGTGTGGATCAATCTTTTTTCTATTTCTATTTTTGGATGGTTACATTGTTCTAGTGGAGGTACAAGCCCCTGTATAGCAAATGTAAGCTTTATGACAATAGGTATGGAGCTATTACATACTTACAAGCTCTCTCGCAACAGAGGCCTCGGCCATCCAGTGTTCTGTACTTTACAGCAGCACAGGAACCACTGACTCTAGGATGAATCTTAAATGCCAAATACAAAATCAACATAAACATCTTCTTCGCAATAAATGAACATGAGTTTTCAATGATATTGTTTGTCTTGATTTGAAACTGAACTATGAAACAAAACTGTCTCTGCTTTAAAAATAACATACTCTAATAACATTTTAAGGATGCCTAACCAAGTCAAAATTAGCACTGCAGAATGGGTAATGACAAAGTATGTACTTTAAATGGAAAAATGTTGAATTGCTGGATTGTGACAATAAAAAAATCTCTACAGATACATCAGTTGCCTTGTTTCACACCTTCCTGCATAACAATCCTACACTTGCAGTGGGATGGCCTCCCACCTCCCAGACACTGAGCACAGTGAGCCCAGAGGAAAGAAACCCACTATTTTCTGTGGCTTTTGGACAAGCTCCCAAGTCAGCCTTCAAAAAAACTGTGCTTTTCTGTCATTGTTAAAAGCTGCTGACACATGCTTGCTTCCTATCGTGGCATCTCCATTTCCTCTTAGAGATAAACTATAGCTGTCGCACACTTTAGTGGGATTTGGAGTTAATCAGTAGCTCTCCAACCCATGCCAATAGTCTCATGGGTCATCCAAACCCAATGCTATATAGGAAAAGTGAACAAATTGATCTACGCATCTGCACAAAATCTTTCTGAAATTGAACAAGTAAATGGGTCTCTTCATCATGCTTTACTCTTCATCCATGTGGTGAATTCACAGAGCTTCTTCAAGAAAGTGTCCATTCATATGAGATTTTCTACTTTCTCTACGGTGCGAGTTAAATTTAATCCTAACAGCTAAACAACATGTAAATGCTTTTGTATGTAGTGGAAGAGAAGAGAAAGGGAAGCCAACTTTTTTTAAAATTAAGATATAAGAAAAACTAATTTGAAACAACATGGTTCCTTCTGCTAACACTGAGATAACATTCGCTGTAATGACAAATCACCTGCTCTGCCATGAACTGGACACAAACTTTAGTTGGAACTCTCTTCTTCACCTTTTCATCTATCCCAATGTTGCAAAAGCTTTGACTCCTAAGCTAAAGCCAGCTAATTTGCTTTGGCATACAGCAGTAACATACCGTATTTAACAAATTCCACAGCACAAAAGGCATTTTGGGGGATCTGTAATTAACGGAACAGTGCAGAAAGCACATTTCTAGGTGTTTTACTATGGAATACTGGGAGAAAGCACAGTGCAATCTGTACTGGGAAAGCTGGGCACCTACCCTGCAGTTTCTACTTGAGCAAAACCACCGCTACATGGCCCAAATTTGGCAAGACTGTCAGAGACACGCTTATGCTTTTGGCAGAAGGGAACTGACCACTTTCAGCATCAGCATCCTTTGCCAGCTGGCCAAAGAGTACACAGATGCAAGGGAAGCAAATTGTCTGCCCACTGACAAAAAGAAATGGTGAGCAGCACCTAAGGAAATACTGTGTGTATGCATGCATGCACGTGTGAGTATGCATGTGAGCATATATATATATTTATATATATATGAAATTGTGCTTTGGGAAAAGGAATAAATACAGTTAAACTGAAAAAATTGTCTGCTACTAGCCCTATGGTGTCATTTTCTGTAACATTCTCACAATAACAAATGGGCCTTTCTTCAATTAAAATCTTCCTGAATTTTCAACATTAAATAAAGGACTGCAGGATGCTAAAGAAAGATTTTTAAAGAAAGGCAGAAATCTGACTCCTATACGATCTGTTAAAGGATTTTAGCAACTTAAAGTAAGGACGTAATTACATTTTCTTTTTTTTTTTTTCTTTTCTTTTCTTCAAGAATGAGTGCCTAGGGAAAAAACATCATACCAAAATTTGGTAAAATATAAAAAGAGCCTTCCAGGTTCAAAAGATATATGAGAAATGACTTAGAAAAAAATAATGGGACAAGAATTTGTAGTCAGTAGGCTAGGTTTAGCTGAGAGTGGGAATCTGTAGATTTAATTAGATTCTGCAATCAAACTCCCTTTCTCCCGTACACATCCCATCACTATCATTACATGATAAACAGATTTTTATTAAAACTAATGCTTTCATTTGAGAAATTCCGTGGGGACTATGTATAACGTTGACTTTGCTTTTCTAAATATTTCTTGAAAATTGTACGTAATGCATGAACACATTTGTTGGCTGTAAAGGTGTACAACAGCAATTTTTTGCAATGACAGTGCAGAGAGGGAATATGAGATCTGTGTGCTAATGAGCTGACACTGCAGAGGCTAGAGCAGTGTTAGTATAGTGCACTACAAGTGCAGAGCAGAAAGACATACGTGGGTTATTTCTAGGGAATATGATCTACAGAACTGTACGCATAATTCAACATTAATACTAACATCCTTCATCAGAGATTACAATAAAAATGTGAAAGATGTTTCTAGCAATGAATTTATACATTTTAGTTGCTATATTCCTATTATTTTTTTTAAAAAGGCAGCTCACTCTCTATGTGAGCATTTTTGAAGAAAAGATAAAATATCCATATTTTACTTCATTTTATACATTCACAGCTCAATTTAACTTTCTTCCTTTCTGTTTTTATTTTTCTTCTTTTTTTTCTGATGGCAAAAAGCTTCCTATTTTAAGAGATACAATAAATCCTGCCAAAGCCAACTGATAAACTTTAATTCGCCTTTAAATACACTGGAATTTTCCTCTGTGCTTGCATTTATTCTCTGTGAAGATATCATACAGCTAAATAAATAGATGGGTAGATACACACAGAGTGGATGAATGCCGTATGCATGTGTGTAAATTAAATATACAGACAGAGGCTCAGTGCTAGCAGTGAAGCAGGGAATGCATGTACATGAATCAGATTATGCATCATTTAACTGAAAAAGGAATGAGAAGGAGGGGCTTAGGGTAGGAATTTTCTTTTGCTTCTCAACAACTTTGTTCTCATGTTGGGATATTGCCAAATCAAGCCTACTAGAGGTGGGCTTTTTATCTCTGGCTCATGAGGATACTTCAGAAGAGATATTTTTTCCTGCCTCTGGAATGCACCAGATTGCAGCAAGTAGGATGTGCAATGTACAGTAAGAAGCTAAGTCCTTTCTGAGCGGAGCCCCCCTCAATTCCCCCACACACGAACACTTACAACAGCCACTATCACATAATTCAGAGCAAAGGAGAATGAAAATTATTAATTTATGGATACAGACCAGTACAGACACTAGGCTCAACCTACACATGCTACTTTCTCTGATTTCCCTTTGGTTCCTCTATATATCCCACCACAAAGTCAGTCACAGTCTTTCTCTCCGGTGAAGGCAGTCACAGTCACTGCAGCTTTCTCTCATATGGATCCCTGCCAATTGCAAATATTGATCAAAAGGTTGTGTGACAGCACCGGAGACAATTTATGCTTATCTTCAAGAGAAGTAAAAATGTTGTGGAAAGAATTCCTTCATGGCAGCACCCTGAAATTATCTGCCACTCCACTAGGAAGCGAGGATGGGACTAAGGGTATTTGGGCCAGAATCTTTTACATGTTAGCCATGCAGTGTGAGGAGCTTATTAGTTTATTAGTTCATCCTGATGCATCGATATGCACAAGCATTCTGACTTTCAAAGACAATTGCTTGTATATCTGAAAAGAGCAGCTTTTTTTTTTTTTTTTTCAGTTTGAGCTACTTAGACCTATCTAGCTAGTGACTTGGACTCACTGTATTATTTTTCTGTCAACAGTATTACCAGATGTTTGACGTAGCTATGGACAAGGTCACCTTTTCATTTTCTTTCTCCTGTTTCTTTTTTCACGTCTTCTATTTTTAAATAGGTTACTGTAGGTTGGTATTCTCTGATCTACGGTTTCTCCAGAGATTTAAGTTTTCCAAATTTTACTACTCTGGTAATGCATGTTGAAATACGCAGCCCTATTCTACAGAACAGCAGCTCATCCTGCTAAAATCACCACAGCTTTCACTAAGCAATGACAAAAATCATTAGATGTCAGAAGATGAGAAGCACACTGACTAAATAATACATTGACTGCCTCTGAATGAACGTGTGGTTCACTGGTCTTGGTGGGATCTGTGAAGAAATGCTGGTAGAACTTTTAAAAAAACAATTAATCATTAATCACCCAAGCAGTTTAATGTATTTACTTTAAATCCATATAATTGATATTTAGGAAACTATGTTTGAGATACAGCCCTCTTGAAGGGATTACACTGATTAAGGATTAATAGTCAGATATTTGTTGTAAGAGCTGTTGAGGCAGGATAGGATTAGTAAAATAAGATGCAAAGTACAGACACGCTTATTTACCCTTTTTTTCCCCCACTTTACAAAATATTTTAATTGGATATAATTATAGCCCCCCCCCCAACTTTCAAAGGTCCTACTTCAAAGCCCTTTAAAAAGTGTAACGCTGCACTAACAAGAAGCAGTCACATGGGGGATATGTTTGAATATGAACCCCAAATTTGCCCAAGTAGTTCCTTACTATATATTTTCTAACCACCACATTTCTCAGAAAATACCCGAAATCCAAGGAAGAATCAAATATCTACTCCTCTAGCCTTCCTATTATGTAGCTCAGGGGAGGGTAATAAGAGCTGTCTAACAAACAAAACTGAAAGAATATATTCAAAACATGAAATTGTTTTAAAACAGGACACAGTAGTTCTCAGCTCACCAATACTCTGGTATTTTAGTACAATGCTTCCTCTTTGAAAATTTTATACTGTGAATATATGAAGAGGAATCTTGTTCATACCAGAAAGTTAGTACATTGCATTCAGGGGTTCTTTAGATCACGTACAGACATATTTCTGTATACTGCAAAGTGCATGCAACTACCTTGCAAGAGGACTCCATTCATTTTCAAAGGTTTACGATAACAGCTGCATAAAACTGAATATGGACATATCAGTAAAAGAAATATTCAGGAGCCACTATTGGTAAAGGAATGCTTTTTTAAACGCAGAACACGCACTGGTCTTTCAGAAAGGGATTTCGCATTTTAACACCATGATAATACTACTCAAAGTTCTATTTTGCTTCTTTTGTTAATAAATGCTCAAATTATGCATATGAACTGCTTGTGCAGAGCTATTTCTCATAATGCTGAGCATTCTGATTCCATTTTCTCTCCCCTCAGCTCTAATGGTATTCATCAGTTGACAGACTCTTCAGTTTTTAACAGGACTTTCACTGTAAGAAAACAAGGTGGTATTTCAGGGCAGAGGAGGTAAGAAAGCCCCTCTAGTTCTGTCCCCTGAAGGTCACTTGTGAACAGCTGTTTCTGATTTACTCCTACATAGTATTATTTGCAAATTATGCTGCTTCACATGGCTAGGCTGTAGCCTTAACAGAAAAGGGATGTTACTTCAGTGGCAAATAACTGATCATGGCTACACAGTGCTGCTATATAAACAACATGGCTGTTTTTCTGGAAAACAAAACTAAAAGGATTGGAAAAAGTGGTGAGAGAACTTTCCCCAAGGTATTATTCAACCACATTATGCCGCAAATCCACTAAGCCTCGTGTCAGTACACACATTTGTTGCACTGTATTCTATGAACAAGTACACAAGGCTGCCAGGGAGAAATCAAATGTAAAGACAGATAACAAAGAAATATATTTTTTAAAAGCATGTATTTACTTACAAGCATTTGTCACTGAAAAACTGTTGGAAGAGTCCAAGTGGTCTACATGATAGTTCAAATGGAAGGGCTTTTCTGTGGTGTTTTGGTTCGTGTTGTATAACTGCACTGCAAATCGAAACGCGCTGTGCTCCTGAACAGTGTTCCTCATGAAAAGTCCACCTAGGATGAGAGAGAAAAACGGGAGAGGGGATAGAAGGTATTTCAGAATGAATTGTTAGCAAAAGCAGCGGTAGTAAGTTACATTTGCATACTAGCAGCCTAGGCGTGAGATCATCATTTGGGCAGAGCACACGCACGAAATGCCAACCCTGAAGTTCGGCTGGCGAAGCCCCCCGTAGCCCCCTGAGCCCTGGGGGGCTGCAGGTGGCCGCCGGCACCCCCGAGCCCCAGCCTCTACCCCTGGGGGGATGAAAGACCCCGGCCTGAGCAGCGGGCGCCGGGCTCGCGGTGTGACAGGCGATGAAGGGGAAAAAAAAAAAAGGCACAAAACCCTAAGTTTTTCACTCGCACGCCAGCAGCCTGACGGCTCCCTCGGCCACAGGTTGAGGGCACAGCGCTGCGCTTCACGCCGCCGCTCCTTAAACCGCTCTGCGGTCCCGCACGGAGACGGACCCCAGCCTCCCGTCGGTCCCGGGGTGAACAGCAGCCGCCCCAGCAGCCCGGGCACCGCTCCCGCATCTCCCTGCCGGTGCGGTAAGGGGCCGGAGCCGGGCTGGCCCCGCGAGCAGCCGCGGCCGCCCTCGCCCCTTTTCCCCGGCCGGCTGCTGCTGGCTTCTCCCCGCCGCCCCCCGGCGCAACTGGGTGCCGCTTACCGATGCTGATGGTGTTGGGGAATCCTCCCCGAGCCTCCTCCAGCAGCCCCGCCAGCAGCAGCAGCAGCAGAGTCCGGGGCGCGCTCTGCCCCATTTTCTTCAGCCCCTGCGCTTCAGCCCCTAGCACGAAGCGGGCGGCTCGGGCATGGGCGCGAAGGGAGCCTCGGAGCAGCCAACGGTGGTGCTGATGCTGGCGGAGGTAGCGGGGAGGACGATCCCCTCCTTTCTTCTTTTTCTTTTTATTATTTTTTTCCCCTCAGATCCCTCTCCTCTTGTCTTCACCCCAGCCTGGCAGGGCTCATTGGCTGCGAGGTTTGCCTTTCTCTCCCCACCTTGTCTCCATCAGTGCCCCCCCCCCTCCCCCCCCCCCCCAGCGCATGGGACTTCCCCCAAAGATGGTGGGGAGCGGAGCCGCCGAGGCGCTCCGCCCGGGCCGGGAGGGGGAGATCGATCAAACTTGGCGGGGGGCGGGCTCGCAGCCGCTCGGCCTCCCCCGGCCCCCGTTGAGGGGCTTACGGGCGGCGGCAGCTGACCGGCCTCAGGGGCTGCGTCTGGTCCCTTTAAAGCTGCATCGCCTGTGCGGGTGTGCGTGTGTGTGTGTGTGCGTGTGAGAGTGAGGGAGAGTGCGGTGCGTGCGGCTGCCTGAGGGGAGGAGGAGAGCGGAGGGAAGGGGGAGGCGACGCAGAGCCGCGGGGAGGGTGAGGGGATGCGGCCGGGGTCCTGGGCCGGCATGGCGGGCGGCTGAGGAGCCGCAGGGACCGGGGGCAGAGGGCGCCTTGAGGGCCCGGTGCCGCCGGGGAAGCCGGGGCTGAGGGCGAGGGCCCGCCTGAGGGGAGAGGGAAGCGGCAGGGCAGGGACAGGGCCGGGGATGGCACAGGGCAGCGGGAAGGGACGTCAGGACGAGTTTATCCCGCACAAGGAAATATTAGATCCTTCCAAACGTCCTCTAAAAGAGAGAAATCCAGCAAAGTCTCTCCGTTGCCCCTTATGCTGTGCAAAATGACAGACCCGGAGTAGCAGAGATGCTAGATCTCCACAGGGAGCAGGCAGACGGGTGTCAGGCACCCCATGTACCTCTTGGTACCCACCCCTTGGCTGAGCATCAATCTTGTTACGCCCCTGGCCTGTGGACACGTACGGAGACACTGTGCTTTTGCTGGAAATTTGGTTCTATGGCATGTTGATCTTGCACCCGTCTCCTTGACATCTCACTGTATGGAGCCTGCAGCTCTTTTCTCTTCTTGCTGCTTTGAGGCTCACGGAACTGTACAAAATGGAGACAGAAAAGAGATACTAGGTCACCCAGTCCATCTCCTAGGCCCAGGGAAGATTGTTTTACACTTGATGTTTTCTTTTCCTCTGATTTCAGCAGACCACTTTCCCTTGGTCTGCCTCTGATTTTTTTTTTTCTCCCTCGTTAATCTCAGGCTGGTAGGTTTTTTTTGGTCTATGTACAGTTGAGTTAGGAATAATATCAGAAGCACTTGGCTTTGCATTTGCAGTATAATTAGCCAATGATACTGGCTGTAGCTTCATGTAAGTAAGTACTTATGTGAGACTAGCAGATGACTGCACACATGCAGTTTCAAACTGCTACTCTTGAAGGATGCCAAAGGCACAGATGAATAACAGGGCATCACATCCACACAGCAAGAGCTGTTAAGCACATGTATGACTTTACGCACACGTGTGACTCCTGCTTACTCCTAGGTGCATGCATTGGTTGCTATATGCGTGCTCCTTTAGGAGAATCATTCCCAGAAGATGGAATCTATTCCAGTTCAGGCAGGGTAGAGATCAGGCTGTAGGGTGGCTGGGAATGTTCCTGCTTTAGGTTCAGATGGTAGTTGACACTTTATTTCTTTAAATAAAGAAATGTTTTTCTGTAGAGATATGTGGAGAATATCTTTATATCGGTAGCACTCTTCTAGCCCAAAGCACTCTACTAATATTATTTATGAATTCCTGTAGACACGCCTGTGAAGCAGGATTGTATTCTTCTCTTACAGATGTAAGAATCAGGGAAAGCAACTGACCCAGCTCACCCAGGCAGGAAGTTTCAGATCCAGAATTAAGACCACGAGCAACAGCTGGTCTTTACTGTAAAGCACTCTTCTCTCAAAGGTCCTTTGGTAAAAATAGCAGACCTAAAAGTTACAGACAGCTACATGAAACTTAGACTTTCAATATACTTGTGAAACACATGTTCCTATAGGCTAATAAGTTGTCTTTTTGGTTGCAAACGATGCCTCTTTCCCCACTCTACTTACCTCCAGTCCATTTCTAACACATTCTTCACACAGTCTCCAAGTCCTCTTTTGTGTCCTTTCATAGCAGCCCTGCTTTCTTCCCGTGCACTTGCTCTCACAAATTTCTTCTTCCTGTTCCTCCAGCTGTGTATTCCAGCCTGACCCCACTTGACATGCCTGATTATGATGTACTGAAAAAATATGAAAGAAATTATGTTTAACATTATAAATGTTAGGACATATGAGAAGAAATTAAATAACCAGTAATGAAGGTGGCATATGGCAGAATCTCATTTTCACAGATAGCCAGTAGGATGGGTACCTGATCCCAAATAAAATGGTACTTAACAGCCTCATCTCAAAATTGAGAGTCTCGTTATAATCTAAAATGAATCTGTGCTAAGAGGCAAATAAATTTTCATTATCACATTTCTCCTCCCGAAGCCCCTAACATTCACATTATTATTAACATTTTCAAAACACACTAGTTTTTTGTTATGCATCTCATGGTAATGTTTTTAGATACAAATGGTACAGCAACAATCCTATACAGATTTTGAAGAATCCCAAAGAGACTACATCCCTGTTTCTTTCTTACAGTGAACCCAATCTATCCTAGGGCAAAATAGTATGATATTAGTTGGCTTTATGTGAATATTAATGCCTTACAAATAGTTTACATACTCGGAAGTTAAATGACTCAAGTTAATGAGTTCTGTGGTAACCAAGGTCATACCAGATGCTTTCCCAAACCTTTCCTAACTAAATACAACCAAGATTTTGCAGGATAATCAGAGTTTCATGTTCAGATGATTCACAGTGCCCTGGGGCACTAGGGGATTCTGAGTACTATCTACCTGAGCCAGGAGGAGGTAATGATTTATAATTAGCTAATGTGTTCTCATTGTGATGTCTAATACTGGGTTAGAAAAATGCTAGAGAATTTGGGACACAGCGTTCTCACCGAGCTTTCTGATGTTACTAGGCTAAATCCATGGTTTTAGCATAAAGTCATGGCAAAATCTACACCAGGATTCTCTGGCTCAAACTTCACCCTAACTGCACTAAGCTGATTTTAGCACTTTTGTAATTCCCAATTTTTAATTGCAAGAGAGAAGTTCAGGCAGTGAGTTTCCAGAAATCATTGTGCTTCTCCCACTACCAACCTAACTAGATTATAATTGCCAATAAAGGTATTACCAATTGTGTTTTACAGCCTTGAAAAATTATTTCAACCAGTTATTTCTTCATAAAAACAGGAGATACAATTAACTGAACTTTATGTTAATCTCAGCATTTTGGTTAGCTAAACCAATTAATTCTGCAATTGACAGTTTACAGATAAAGTGATAGGCAGAGAGAGAAGCAAAGACAAAAAGGGATTCAAGAAGATGAAACTACAGATAGCAGCAGTCAAAGGGAAAGTACCGTGTCAAAAGAGGGAGAATGAATTTAGACATTGTAGTTGCATATATTTCAGAGAACAGGTCAAAGGACATCTAGTTAAAATTGATTAAATTATGAGTGGGCATAGAACAAACTGTTGAAGCTCTCCTGTTTACCTTTCATTACCAAACAGTAACAGAGACATAAAATTAAATTAAAAAGCAGCAGAGGAGAGACAGTTTAACAGAAATACTCTGCTATGCAGTTTATAGCTAATCTATAAAGCTGCCTTCTACACATTATTCTTGGCAAAAATAATTGTTTTTAAAACCTTAAAAATTTATATGAATTAGCAGAGTAAATCTGTTAGATGAAAAAGCTATTGGGATTAATATCCACAATTCATGGCAGAAAGTAGCTGCTAGATGCCTCAAGGAAGACCTGGTCTTCCTGCGCATGATGGGAGTTCATCGTATGTTTAACCTTCTCTGAAAGTTTTTGCAGAGACAGTATAGGAGACTGGGTGAATAATTGATTTGTTGTTATTCATTTTTTGCTAAGAATAGTCAACAGGTGAAATCCTGGAACACCAGAAACGTGTGGTAGGTTTGTTTCCTCTGTCATCGGAGCTAGGATTTTATCCACTACACCCTGGCAGAATAATACTGTCTGGCATATAGGAATATGTTCTAGCACATGGAAGGGTGATCAAGATTTGTATAGGATCAGGCTCGATGAGGAAACTTGTTGACAAATAAGTCATTACTCCATTATTGGAGACATTCAACTTTAGGTAGCAAATTCCTGCATCAACTTTCATCAGACTTGAGCACGGATTGTTACAGTAATAACCTATATATACTACAATTGCACAACTAAGACAAATGTGGAAACAGCATGTACAAACGTCTTCATTTTTCTTGAGTTTGTGGTATCTTAAGGATCCATATTACTAGTCCTTCTAAGAGCTAGGGGGTGGTGGAAGTGTAGGGTTATTATAGTCCTATAATGTCAGAAACAATTTATATTACCTTCTGCTTTTTGATGAACTGTACACTAGGCACTGCTGGCATAACATAACCCTGCAATTCTTATTTAAACCCTTTTGCTGAGTGCATCTATATTTATTACTTAAGGAAAAAGTAAATCAAAAAAGTAACGGTATCCCATATACACTGTCAATAAAGTGAATCCTCTTTCTTTTTCTTTCATACCTATAAATACAGTTTTCAAGCAATCTTGAGAGTTAAAACCAGTTTTTAAACCACTTAGAACTCTGTGCAGAATCTGACCACTATTTTATTTCTGTGTATAATTACTGAAGTATATTAAAGACAATCTCCTTTAGCTGTAAGTAGTGAATAATGACTTCAGATAACTGCTTGCCAATCAAAAGTCCACTTTTCTCCCAGTATTTGTTTGTATATTACTATAACTCATTTCAGTTCAGATCTATAATAGTGGTTTTTAGTGAAAATATCTGTTGAAAAAGCTCATTGATTCTTGGAAAGGGATGTCTATACAATAAGAATATACATTTTTCACTGAAGTTTAAGGATTTCAGATTTGATCTGTTCCACTTGATCAGAGAGAGATCCCTCTCCTCCCCTAAGCAAGTGGTCTGGTAGTTACAAAGTTTGAGTTATGCAAGAAATTGACATTCACCTCTGTTAATTTCGAAGAACCTGTGTTTTTACTTCTGGAGTGAGCCTTTGCAGCACTAAGGTAGGAAACCAGGCTTTTTTTTTTTTTTCCTTTTTTTTTTTTTCAAGAGTCCATTCACTTCATATAAACAAGATATTAATACGGGAATGAAATTTGACAGAAAAGGAACTTTAAGCTTTGTCTTCATTAGTCCTAGGAAATATATTGTCTATGGGGTGTTTGTCTCTCCCTTGCTCTGTCACTACCCAAAAAACTTCACCTGAACATGAAAAAAAACTCTCCCTGTGCAACTTCCATGAAAAGAAAGCATTTCCTCAGAGGAAAGAGGTACATAGAGCATACATGAGAGGAATGAGCAGCTCTGCTACTTTTAGACCTTTATTTTCTCTCACCTAGATACTTAACCTACCATCTAATTCCAACAGCATCTCAAGCTCTAACAGGACAATAATTGGAAGAAAAATGCCAACGCTGCTAGCAAGGTGTCAATACAGGGAATTTACAGAACAATCCAGAATCTAAGAAGGTAGTGGAGAAAAATCATATGAAGAAGAGATATATCCTATTGTAACATCACAGTCTAACCCACAGGCTGGAGATTCTGACCCCTGTATACTGAAAGATCGAATCCACAGTCTTTAAATCATATTTTGTCTTATTGTGGAGGACTTGCATTGTCTATCTGCACAGAGATGAATTCCACCTAACATGATTTGTTTTATTGATTTCAGTGGGATTAACTGAGAGTACAAAGATGACTACAGTTGTATACTTACATTGATATGAATAACACAATGTAGTTCTGATAATCTGCAGTGTTCAGGAGACAGCAAACCCTTCAGAAACTCAGTAGTTTATTTGAAAAGATCTTATATTAACAGTATAGCCAATGTTAACAGAAGCATTCTCATGCTTTATAAAACTTCTATTCCCAATTAAAAGTTATTTGGCTTTGTAACTCACACCTTGTAGCAACTGTGCTGGGTCTTGATAATTACAGTATGAAACTGACTATTTGATTGCTCTTTCAGCACAATAGAAGGCATCAGAAGTGAAAAAAAAACAACCCTGCAAAATGGTTTTGTAGTAGCAATTCTCACCTTATATCAATTTGAAGAGTCTTAAGCATTTTCCAATAGATCTGCCATAGTTCTTATGCAGCAAATAGAAGTCGAATGACAATAGACTTACGTTTCTTAATTACCTTTTGCAGACGCTTCAGAAGTATCCCATGAGCCCCAAGGAGTCCACAGTCCTGATTTGCAGGAAAAGAGATATTTATTATCATCTGTTAAATGTTTTAGTATCAGATTGTCTGGAAACTAATGTTGAACAGGTAAACTGCTATAATCCTGTTTTTACTTCAGTTCTGTTGTGTCCTTATAAGCACCCAATACTAACTAAGCACTCAAGCACTAACAAACAAGGTCACTGCTATCAGTGACTGCCCATTTATGGGAAGCTTGTCTAACCCATGATGTTGCTAAAACATCCTATTTTTGTATTTTGAAGCACTGGATTGTATACATAGTCATTACTTTCAGTAAGTTTCGCTTGTTGAAACTTCACAAGCAGACTTCACAGTGTTATTGACTGGCAAAGTCTAGGAAGAGTCACCTATTTGTCTGGTGTTCATTTGTGTATCTTAAAAAATGAAAAACAATAAATGTAAGTTAAGTAAAATCCTTCCTTTCAAGGAGTGAGATGCCATTTCCTTGGTACTTGCAGTAGCCGAGTGTAATCTAAAAACCGTTACATTTATTAAACATCATTCTATTGACTTCAGTGGTCTTTGAATAAAGCTAATAGCGTATTTTGTAGGATATGTAGCCATATCCATATTCTTGAGGTGCATGAGAGGTTAGGGACAAGACTGGAGAGGAGAGGCAGGACTGGAATTTTTACTTCAAATCTCTCATAAGCTATTTGTTCTTCGTACATCAGAAAGTAGATAAAAAATCAAATATACAGAAAGTATAAAATATGAGTGTGGACCATTCTATTTTGTGGGAAGGTGGCAGAGACATCACCTTAGAGTTCTACCTTGAAATCTGTTTACATAAAAATCACTCTTTTTCAGGAACTGGAGCTTTGCCACCTATATCTAGGTTATGGACACTGGCTCTGAGAAGCATCCAACCCAACAGTTAGTTTCACAGTGATAAATCAGTTAATTAAATTTCTGAAAGCAAGACAATTCAGAACTGACCTTAGCACCTTCTTGTTAGGTGGCTATACACAGTCATCAGAAGTGGTAGGTAAGAAGTGGCCAGTTTTACACAAGGTTTCATTGGGGGCACAAACATTAAGTGTGAGGTAGTGAGTTAAAGAGGAAATGCAAACACATAATTTTAGACTTAACTCTGAAAGTTCTTGCTTTTGTGTTGCATGGCAGACCTTACACATTACTTTGATGTACTGTTGTTATTTGCAGTGTAATCTTGTATAATAATTAACTCCAACTGATCCACTGCAGTGCAAAGTATTGGGGCCCATTAAATTGGACCATGAATACACAGTTGCTTTCCTTATTTCTAACATAATTATACTGTTGGAGAAAAAAAAAAAAGGCAGATTAATGGAAAGGTGTTGCCAAATAGGACTCCTTGGTGCTGTAAATTTCTGGAGTGCTGTTACAAGGTTTTGAAGTATTAACTACATATGAAAAGCGACATGCTGGAAATCTTTTGGAAAGCACTTGTTTCCACTATTTTTTAGGGAAACATTCTGCTGTCAAAGATGAAGGACAATGACAGCAGTACCAAAGGCCATGTTTTCACTGCAAGCTTATTCATACTTTTAGGGCCACCCCGTTCCACACAGCATCGCACAGGCCCTTATGCCTAGATATACATGAACTTTGAACCTGGCTTTGCCAAAGCTCAACTCAACTTCTAAGTAGATCACCAGTTATAAAGTTTTCAAGGAGGAGTTTGGCTTTAGGGCACACATGAAATCATATGTTTGCTATATACATCTGCTTGGATTATGGATTCAGTTTGGAGAATAACTATCTCTTGCAGACTTACCAATGTATTGAAGCATGAAAAGCAAATAAAACCTGTCATAAGCAAGAAGGAGACAGAGCGTTATTCTAATTCTATATGAATTGGACCATAATGACTCCTGGACCCTGTAGTTTATGAGTCATTTGTCTCCCATTTGGCTCTTGCTAGAAACTACCTGCCAGTTCATATACCTCTTTGCAGCTTTTAACCCTTCTTTCCACATGCTCTGTATCTTTTTGCAGAAGAATACTGAAAGATGCCACCTCAGCAGGCTGAATTGTAGATGTCAAAAATGGCTAGCTGTAAAATATCCTCAGAGTGTCAGGAGCCCCCTCAGCTCCTGTTCAGTCAGCAGTCAATAGGAATTCTTTGTAAAGATAAATTATGATTACCAGCCTGGTGATACCACTCTAACATGCCAGTTCACACACGACTTCTGGGTAGAGGATCCTGTCTGAGGAGGAAAAAGAGGCTTGGAGATGACACTATAAGCCAGAGGATGGAACTGTAATTCAGGAAAAACAGTTGTTGTTCTAGAACACTCCACGAGACAATATGTAAAGAAACTCAAGTCAGTGACACAAGAAGAATCCTGAGAAATAGCCTTGCAGTACTACTGGCAAAGCCAAGTAAATGTCAGGCCATGATGGACATGTTTCCACGTAGGCCTAGAACTGTGTGAGGTTGGTCATGTACTCCAGATATACTTTGTAGTTTTAGCTCAGGCCACAGCCTCCTCGATTGCAATGGGAGCTTTGCTTAAGCTAACAGTTATTTCACATTGGAAATGACATCGGGAACTTCATGAGAGTGCTGAGATTTGCATTTAAAACAAGACCAGAATCCAGCTGTTTTACTTGTTCTCAATGAATGCATTTGCCATACTTTGCACAATAATGAACTGAAAGTCAACACATTTCTCTATATTTTCAGTATGAAATGTATGAACCAGCTTTTTCAAAAATCATAAGAGATTATTCCTGAATTTCTCGAATTTACTAAGAATCATTTGGTCAAATAGCAGAGTCCCCATAACTTTATACTCACATATGCCTTGATTATGATACATTTCAAATAAGCTGATAGTGATCTTCTAAAATAGATACATGAAAATACTTTCCTCAGAACTATAGCTGTAAGCTAAAAGTGCAAAGATCAGCTGACAGCACTTCTCACATCCGTCAGCAATGTTCATTTTTGATGACAAAACATAACTAAAATTTCCAAAATTGGTTCATCAGGGAAGATCTATACTTTCAATTTAGTTGGTGTTCATCAAAAGGCTTTTGCTGAATTACTGAGGCTTTGGAACAC
This sequence comes from Anser brachyrhynchus, assembly GCF_964034855.1. Lineage (NCBI taxonomy): Eukaryota > Metazoa > Chordata > Aves > Anseriformes > Anatidae > Anser > Anser brachyrhynchus. Next base: position 21,036,835 of record NC_137708.1, read on the forward strand.
ACCAGACCATATAAGCTACTCAAGCCAAAGAGAAACTGCATGGCAGCTCTTAGTAGCAACAGCATTTTTCGAAGTTCACAGACTGTGTCAAGGTCATCAGAGTCATTAGGCCCCAAAATATAAAGATGTAACCTTGAGATAAATTTCTGGTTCCAAGTACAAACCCTCAGTGACTTCAGTGGACATCACACTGGACTCTGAGTTATTAGATCACAAATGCAAGAAGGAGGAAGCATTATTCTAATTTCATTTTGATGAGGTCAGGACAATGAAATCTTAAAACCATGCAGTACATATATGTGTACGTTCCCTGAAAGAGGAAATATATTTCTGATTCAGAAGTTGGAATGCTTCCAACTGACCCCAAAATGAAAAACTTCCCACAAGTTTTGTAACAAAACAGCATTGTGGAGTCCCAAGTATCTCTCTATTACTTGTACCAAACATATTCCTTTTAAGATTGAAAATGCACTTTCAAGCTCTCAGTTCTGCAAACTCATTTGGGGCCTTCAGAGTCGAGTTACATTTTTCCCCTTCCCAGTCTCACAACCAAGTACAGTCTTTAAACACTATACAAGACGTGTGATGGTTTCTGTGCAATACCACTGCCTTCTAATTGTACCCCCAGTGATGTCCTTGCAGCTTGAAGCCTGTCAGTGGGGTTGTCATGGTTTAACCCGGTCGGCAGCTAAACACCTCACAGCCGTTCGCTCACCCTCTCCCCTCCCTCTCTGGGAAGGGGGAGAGAAACGGGAAAGTGAAGCCTGTGAGTTGAGATAAAGACAGTTTATTAAGACAGGAAAATAATAATAATAACAATAATAATAGTACTACTAATAATGTGTACGAAACAAGTGATGCACAATGCAATTGCTGACCACCCGCTGACCGATGCCCAGCCTATCCCCGAGCAGCCGGCCCCCCACCCCGGCCAGCCACCCCTATATATTGTTTAGCATGACGTCAGATGGTATGGAATACCCCTTTGGCCAGTTTGGGTCAGCTGTCCTGGGTCTGTCCCCTCCCAGCTCCTGCTGCACCCCCAGCCTGCCCGCTGGCAGGACAGAGCGAGAAGCTGAAAAGTCCTTGGCCTGGTGTAAACACTGCTCTGCGACAATTAAAACATCAGCATGTTATCAGCGCTCTTCTCATCCTAATCCAAAACATAGCACCCTACCAGCTACTAGGAGGAAAATTAACTCTATCCTAACTGAAACCAGGACAGGGTTTTATCAAGCGTAACACACTGAAACTTCTGAAACTTTTGAACAATCCTTTTGAAACTACATAAGAATCCAGCCAGCACCTGCAAGCTGTGTTGCTCTTTCTGGCAAACAGAAGCAAGAGAGGAGCAAAAGCCTGGTTTTGGCGTGAAAGCCAGCATAACTGATTCTGAACCCTGAAAGTCTTGAGCAGGATTGCTGGGTGAGGATGTGCAATAAACACCCCCCTCTCTGGGCAAAACTGCTCAGGTAGGGGTTAGCAGGTATTGTGGCTTTACAACTTTTCCTTCTGTTCAGCGGACTACATGATTCAGTTTCCCCAAAATGATTTGGAGATGAAAGGCAGTTTGATCACAAAAGCAGCTCTGTTGTTCCAGGAGCAGCATGGAAAGGAAAGCTGTTTCACACAAACACAGGAATAATGTTCCCTACCTCTGGATTCAGACTGTCAGAAAACTGTCTATATCCTCCCTAACCTTCACCCATCTTGCCTGATGTTTTTTGGTATTTCAAAGTCATGGACAGGTACCCTCCTCCAAATAGAGCTGTTTTCTAAAAAAGGAGAATGAGAAAATTTTAAGGTTATACCTTCATCTTCACTAGAAGATTTTTCTGCCTAAAAACAGGATTACAGACCTCAGGATCTGGCCCCACAGTTTATATGCAGAGTAGTGAAATCATGCCATAACAACAATTTAGGAAGCCAAAAGGAATATAAACACAAGCAAAGATTAGTTAATATTGAAATATTTTGGTTGTTCAGAGATAAATTCAGACACTAAGCACAGATTAACTGGATTTGGGGCTATAGAAATGACTGTTACACAGCAAGGTCAGGGCTGAATGAAATGACTAGAAATCGATCAAATGTACGAAGTACTATGGGGGAACAGGGCAGTTAATCATTTCAAAACTTTACTCTGTAAAATGTACTGTACATGATCGATGATGGTGGAGATAATAAAACAAGCAGCCTATACCTCTGCTCCAGATATAAATATGCTGGAATTGTGTTTGGGCTTAATTCAGCACAATTTGGGTTGTTAATTAATGATTCTTTAAGCAGAAGGTAGAAAAATTAGCTCTGTTATTTCTTAGGAAATTATGTCTTACTTTCAGAATGCATCTGGCTGACATTGTTTGTTAAGGACCGGAGTGATGTGACTTCTGGGGAGGCTAGGGAGGGAATATCCTTCATTTAGACTTCTAAAAACCTATGTGGGTATAAACTGCATATGCTTTTGGTGCAAGAAACGCTAACTGCTTGGCATCCGTTTATTGGCAGTGGGATATGCATTTACAAGCCCCTTTTCCGTCCTAGCTCCAAGGGATTAACAATGCACCAATTCTTTGAGCCTCAGGGCCTGATTCTGTACCACTGAAGTCAATAGAAGCGTTGTTATTGACCTCAATGGGCACAGGCTCGAACCCTCAAAGAACACATTATGTGATACATGTTTTTTAAAAAAGGGCTTAGCGGTTTTTTTTGTCTGCAAAACCAAGGATGACTAACTGATAGAAAGAAACTGAAATAGAGAGGTGAAAAAACAAACTCTGATTCCCCGGTTAGGCAACTGACTCTGCATGTGAGCACCGTGTCACAGCAGACAGAATAGCTGCACTAAGTAGCTGCATTTTGTATTGCATTTAAACTGTGAATAATACCCTCTGACATCAAGTCTCTAATTTACGTCCCTGAAAACAATATAAATCAGTAAAAGCAGCAGTAGCTCTATAACTCTGAGAAGCCTGGTTACTCTGTGGTGAGACATAGGTGCAGGAGCCTATCTTTGCTCCTCTACGTTAGAGAATTTTAACAACTGTGCATAAGAGGAACTCTACTAATTTTTCTGCCATTCCTTCATCTGCCTCCAGGAGCCCACATCCTAACTGACGTGGTCACATAAATCTTAGAAACATTGCTAAGAGCAAAGGAAAACTAAGACTGTTTTCATAACCATTTACCACTACATTCAGAGTTGTAAGCAAGTTAATGACCGCAGGTAATAGCATAGATCCTGTCTAACCACAAATAGCCAATGGCTGCACTTTCCCCTTCTAGTTTCAGTATTAATAACAAACTTTGTTTTTCTAAACTTAAATCTATAAATGGAACAGCAGGGCCTGTGCATACATATTCACGTGAAAAACCCTCAAGAGGAATTAAAGGCAATAGCACCATCCATCTTCCTTACATATTGAATGAATGAAGTATCGGCTCTCGGTTTTGAAAGCGTCACTGGTCACCCCAGTCACATCCCATTGCTTCTGATCCTGCTCTAGTTGATTTGCAAACACATCACCTCCTTCAAACAGCTTTGCAAATACTTCCAGTGAGAATGCTTATTTGGTCAAATCCTTGGTATATCTTATTTACCAAAAACAGTCTTGGGGAAAGAAAATTTATTCTGTCACTGGCATGTATAAAAGGGGGAAGGAAGCCTTCCCTACTACTTCCAGGCTGAAGCTGAGCACATCGGCAAATACACTATTTAGAGAGAGGGGAGGCACTGCAGAGGTCTACTTGTACTACTAGGGGTTAGAGCATCAACTCCCAGACACAGAGACATTTTGTAACACCAAACCCCAAAACATTTTCTCAAAAGTCAGTGCGATTATTGCATCCTCGTGGTGCAGAATTTTTAATGCTGAGCAGCTAGTACATTTTATGAATTCATCACTTTGCTGTTGAACACTGGCATGCACTGATAGCTAGGCACAAAAAGCTCCAGCGCTGTACAGAAGTGGCATTCAGCCTTTGACAAGCTAAGAGCTACTTTGTCATCAAACAGAGCTCACAAAACCATGAAAGAATGAACCGCATTTAAAATAGAGAAATGTGCACAGGCAGTTTATGCGAGAGTTAATACACTGCTCCAAACAAGTCAGCAAAATCCACAGCCAGGAGCAGTGTTTTTCAGAGCACAACCAAAGACCTGGACTCATCGGCTATCTGTCACCCGTCTCAGAAGACTGGTTCTGGATAAGTCAATATATACGTATGTGTGTGGGCACACTCACACCTCTATTTTTCATTTCAAATCGCCTGGGGACAGCTGACATATCACCTTCAGGACACCATGTGATGTTTTAATCAAATATTAGCAAGGAGCTCGAAGCAGCTTGGAAGCCACAAGTGGGATACAAGATACTGGAGCACTGAAATATGGCATCAACAAAATAGCATTAATTCGCTTCATTTTTTCTTGCTCTTCGCATGCTGTTCTTTGTTAGGATGCTCTCTCTATTGCTTAATTCCTCTGAACTGATATGAAAAAAAAAGAAAGAAAAAAAAGAACAAAGAAATACCTCTTAAGCAAGATAACCCAGCTTGGGGTTTTACTAAGAAACTTTTGGTCTATTTTATACCTTTATACTGTCCAGCTGCCTAGATTAGGACAGCAAACGAACATGAATGGGGGATTGTTGCATTCTAACAATCTCTAAAGTTTAGGAGAAAAAGCTTTTGCAAGTTTTTGAATATGGATTTTGGTTACAACCCAACCTTGTCACCCTTTCTTGTGCAAACTTCCCACTGTGATCAGTGGGACTTCTGAATATTTAAGGAATACATGGGAACTTGTTATTTTTTCTCTTAGGTTTCTAAACTGTTAGAGGAATTTGTGTCAACCTGGGAGGAAGGAGAAGAACATGAGGGAGAGTGAACAGAGCTAGATAATGCTGTGCGCCAAACGCTTCCCAAACAGCCCCTTGGCATGCTGCTATTATGTCGGAACTGCAGCCAGAAGCGCTACATTTAGGAGTGCAATATCTGCAAGTCCCTTATGAGTAAGTTTTCAAACACAAATCCCATTCACAAATATTACAAATAACAAATAATGTTGCAATATTTGAGCATATGCCCACAAACACAGATTTTTTCTTACTCTTCTTTCAAGAAAAGAAAGGAAAGATGTTCAGAATTCCCTTTACTGAAATATTTATGCCTGGTGTGAAAAAGTGAAGGGCACATTTTTAGTAACCAAAGTCTCTACAAGATAAACATGAAACTCCAGCACAGCTGGTGCTTGACAGTGGAAGTATTTGTCTCGTCGAATTTTCTGTTAGGGAGATCCTTCATTAGTAAAATAACCTTTATGGTATTCACTCTCAGATTGCTTTTACTTAGGCAGTGCTTATTACTAAATATGTTATCTTAACATTGTAAGTTCCAGCAAATCTTAATCTTTAGTGTTGAGGTTTCTGAAAGCTGTAAATATTTGTTTTCAGAATTAAAATCAGAAAGATAAACAATACATTTATCAGTGTTTCTGAATGTATTGACATACACCTTAGTATTTATGTTTTTCCCACTACATTCCATGTTCACATATTTTTTCCATTTACCTTTGATATTTAAGCTATGCTGTACTTTATTTCTAAAGCAATAAGGCTTTTGAACATCATGATTTCACCTTTTGAGCCTAGAAAATAATTTGTTTTGGAAATGGCAAAGGATGTACTAAAAGCCTTGTTGAACCTGGCTGGAACAGGCTGATTTGTCTGCCTTATTTTTATTATCATCACAGGTTCCACAAAATAGTATTCCAAAACCGCATGTTTTCATTCTATAATCAAGCTGAACATGTTGCCTGATCCAATACATACAGTCTGATCAGCTTCATGCCAACCACTGCCATTTCATTACTGTCCAAATGACACATAACAAGACAGAAGTGTCACTTAAAACACATTACAAAGAGTTCCCCAGCTGGCTTTGAGATTTATTACTGTGCTGAGTAAGATTGCATTTTTAGTGACAACACTGCAAAGGACTCTGAGTGATTTGAAAGAATACAGTCAGCTTATGGAGGTGAAGCATGCATTACAGTGACTGTGGGAAAGAAGAACTGAACTGGTATCGTCAACCCATATTTAGAACCATTTCACTACAAGGCAGAATTTAAGTTTTTTCTGTCCTGAGATAAACACTTCATATAGTCAAAATGTTACCAGTCTCTACTACAGGGAAAAATCTGTCCTGGACTTCCACTAGTGCTTTTTGTTATTGTAACCATTAATTCATACAGGTTTAAAAGGAAGCATGTGGCTAAGAACCTGTAGCTACTAAGGTTGATAGCTGTACAAGGTGACCTGCAATTTCTCCTTATCATACACCATTCATGGTTTGACTGAGGACCATTTCTAACAGTACCGAGAGAGTACTATTGGCACTGTGTTACTGCGGTAAGAGTTGCAAAATCTGAATTCAACCAAGGCTTCAAAATCCTCTATTTGAAAAACTGTACAGATTTAGGACTGGATAAGATGCAGCAAATGCCCCTTCTTTGTATGTAGCTTGCATCAAAAACTGTGAGGGAGAATGCTCTGGAAACTTCAACCAAATATAGCAGGTATAGAGCAGCTAAAGCAAGGACCTTTGGTCATTCAGTGATTGTTTAATACTTTGTTTTACATACTGCTTTCTTCTTTCCTAGTCTGGTAAGACTTCTGACTGTTTTTCATTTTGCTGTAAGAACTCCAACCAGCTGCTTTTACTCTTCCAGAGCAGAAGGAAAGACGAACACGCTTTCCTTCCTCTTTCAGTAGGATAAGACATGCACCAGGAATGTGCATGATACTGTCTTTTTCACCTGTCCTGCCTCTGGATTATCTACCTACTCTGACAGTAGGTGGAATTGGTCCACCATTTGGACCAAATGGAACCGAAGAGGAATTGGTCTCCATGGAAATTGCTGCTACAAACTTCCACTAGTTGAGGCTAGACAGGTTTCATTTTGTTAAGCTAGGACATAACATTTTTAGTTAATTTTTGCTAATTTCATCTGCTGAGATGTTTGAAGTGGGTTCCCTTCTGTTTTTCTGAGCAAGCTCAAGTGGTTCATTCCTCACGGCCGCTTGTTGTAGTGAGGTGAAGGGTTTTCCCAAAGTCTGTCACACAAGGTAATGAACTGCTTGGTTGAGGCTGGTTCTTCACTGAGATATTTCATGAGATTCAAGCCTGTAGAAGCTTAGCTCAGATGCTGACAGCAAAGTTGAAAACTATGATAGTTTTGAATGAATGATGCTGGAAACTGGTTCACCTATGGTCAAGCTTTTTATAGGAAAGAGGCTTTTGAACCTCTTACTGAAACCACAGTGAACTTCAGCAATCCAGAACATTTCTGCACCTAGCAAGATATTTATGGCTAAGCCTTGTTATAGGTCGTACACTGAGTTTGTTTTAGAGGATTTTTTATGCTGCCTCTGCAAAACAATTTCTTGCTCCAGCAGCTCCCAAACTTAAATTTTAGCCTACAGTGCTCAGTCCACAAAACACAGGATTAGCATTCAAGTTTGAAGCAAATCAAACAATCACTTGGGATTCATTCACAATTATTTTAGGCTTTTAAGGGCAGCAGGACTAAACGTTGGTCAAGAACTGTAGAAAAGGGCACATGGGAGGACAACCTCAGTACATCCAGGTGTAACAGCACTGAAGTCAACAGTTACATTTTTGACCTGGCTCCAGTATGTTTATTCTGTAGAGAAAGTTTCCTCATGCTGTAAATTACTGTAAGATTAGCATTAATCTGACTGAAATGTCCTGGGCACTACAATTCTCAGGCTAATTCTATTACGCAGATTTTTTCCACATGCTAGTTTGAAATGTTATCATATGATGACAAATGTAAGCTTTTTAATTGGATTTATGTAAATCCTTTCTTCATTGAAGCTGTTGGAAGGGATCTGTGGTTGCTTATAGAAACCACACACTGAAAAAACATCACAAATACCTTGTAAGAGTCTAGGTTTTCTTCAGCAATCCAAGCTTCAGAATAACTGTTTCTGGTCTACTGCAGACTTCCAGTCCTTCTTCCTATTATAGCTTCACATGAGATGGCAGAAAACCTTCCACCTGACCATGATCTTTAGCACTGTCAGCTCTTAAAAAGAGTGCACTTTCAGAAAGGAACCAGGAGCAAAAAGAATAGGTTTAAATCTCTGCTTGTCTTAGCACTCTTATTTGGTCATTCTCTCTGTAGATTGTACAAACTTTAAATGGTTCTCATCCAAATGGCTTTCATTTGTTGTAGTTTCTATTAGAGAATTGGCAGATCAAAAGACTCATTCTTTGCAGCTATACAAGTGAGCAAGAGACTGAAGGAACAAGGAAATTGTCCTGATGCCACTTTCCATACCTCGAAACCAACACAATTAGATTCTTTGATCTCAGAAAGTCTGAATACAAAACAAATCACTGAAATTGTCGCTTTTTAGCACACTCCATTGATTTGTATTTTTTAAGTTCAGTACACAGCAGGGCTGTGCTCCAGCTGGACATCCCAGGGCTCAGCTACAATCCATTCAGTAAGTAACTGCTGCTGCTGGCCTTCAAGCACAGGAGTAGACTCACTGGTTGCGGTGGGGCTACTCACACTTAAACTCGATCATATAGTAAAGTGCTTTGCTGGACTGGGGCCTCCATATCTCAGACAAAATTCCTCGATGAATTTGCCAAGTCTCCTTCCTAAAGGTCAAAGAAAAGGCCTCTTCTATTTCCTACTGAACTTGGGGGACCTTTGAAAGCATTCTTAGTACACATATTATATGTATTGAAAATTAGATGACCTTAGTCACAGGAGAAAGAAAATAGTATAAAAGCTAAGGGTTAATTACAGCACCTTAGATAGAGACAATTTAATGAAATTTCTTTGTTCTTATTTATGTAGTTGTTTTCAATTCAAAAGCAATGTTCTATTTGGATGTGGAGATTCAAGTAACACTTTCCAAAATATGAAAAGCTAAATGCCACATTTACAATTGTTTCTGAAAAGGGTTGACCTTTATTAAAGTAACTGAGTAAATATAATTCCGAAGGTTTTGTTTCCCTTGTAAATTAAATGGTATGTTTGTAGATGGAAAGGTCAATTTTCAGTAAAGCTGAGCTTCAGAAAACATCACCTTTCTCAGCTAAATCAAAGGAGTTAATTAGTTTTACAGATAGAATACATAATATATAATTCCCTTATCTTTGTTTGAAAATCAATTGTTTATGGCATAAAGAGGATAACACGTGTCATCATTAGGCGTGAATGCTTTTTGCTGCAGCAGCAAATATAAACTCAGTCTACCAAACACAGCTTCATAAATGTTAGACCTATCCTCTGAGAGGCTCCGTGTAGGGGAGTGTATATCAAAATCATACCTGATGCCAGATTTCATGTATTTAGTAAATTTATTCCCTTTTATATGAAAATACCATAGTTTCTACTAATAAAAAATGCACTAGGAAAATACTGCTAGGCATTGATAATGCATCGAGAACTCTGCAGTTTAATCCCTTTCCTCCTTGTTCTTAATAAAAATCTTTTTTTTTTTTTAATTGTCACTTTTACAACAATGTCAACATGAGACCACAAGCACAAATTAATAAGCATCTGAACCAGTCAAACGCCTGGGTGTATTAACTGAAAGGAGACTGGAAGGCCTAGCTTTTGCTGCCTAGGTTTTTGATAGGTCTTACAACACACTTGTGAGGAGTACTGAGTGCCACATTGCTTTCGTAGCTGTTTGTTACAGAGAATACTGTTTGCTCCTTTTGACAGAAAATTATTGGCCTAAGAGACAGCACCTCCTGACCGTACAGCCTTCAGCCTCCCTCTTTGTATGGCTTTCCAAAGTCAAGGGACAGAAGGGAACATTTTGTCTCTCTAGCATCTGTTTAACCCAGCAAGTTTCATGGGCGTCTCCAGAAGGAAGACATTTGAAGTCAGACTTGTAGAAGATGCTGGAAGAATTCAAATAGAGAGGTACCACCACAGCAGAGTGACTGCAAGTTAGTTTTCTTCTCCCATGCCTATGGAGGGTATCCAGAAATTTTGCATAGACCTTCCTTTCCTATAGAGCTCTGTATGGGTTAGGACTGATATTATTTATAGCGAGATAAATGTCTGTTCATAGAAATCTAATCTGATAAAATTCCCCATAGGATAGATTCTGTACAACAAATTCCACACACCCATGCCTTGTCTAAAGCAGCACTATTAGCTTTATTTAAAAGTCATTTAAATATCATTATACCTCTCTTTCTCCATACAAACAGAAGAGATCTAATGTCGATATTTGTTCTCTGAGAAGGGTGCCATATGACGGGAAAAAAAAAGAGACTATGATGAAATTGTCTGAAGAGACAAGTGAAAATAAAACAGCTTATGTTGAGCACTGAGATTTGTAATAAGTGATGTTCCGACAATAGACATCTTCATTAAAAGAAAGGGAAACCTAAAAGATAAACAGCAAAAAAATTACCGGCAGATTTTCCAAGCTGCTTCACTTTTTATTACTAGCTAGGTGACCCAATCCTTCACAGTGGTTCTGCCATGTTTAAACTTTGCAGCTGTTGCAGATAATCTAACCTTTAATTTTGCAGTGAACAATATTAAATTAAACAAAATTATTCTTGCTCTAGCAGAGATCTGGATCAAAGTGATTCCAATGCTCAGTGTAGACTAGGTCATTTGTACTCTGGGACAGAGATTCAATTGAGGCTTCAACAGCAAATCCACGTTACTACCTTGCAGCAGGCTCTAATGTGATTCTAGCACTACCAGCCTAACCAAATGCAGTTTTATAACAGTTAAGTGACTATACAGATGTGTGATTTATTAACCTTTTTAATGTTGTGCTCTTCTGTTCGATTTTCTGGAGAGGTGCATTCCCCGTATCCTAACAATTTTGAGGCAAATAGTCAATGCTAGTTATTGAGTTCGTCTAGGTTGAAAATAAAATAGCACATTCCAGACTCTGAACAGATGATTCCTGTTTAAAAACATCTCCATCCAGTGTACATGTGGAAGGTATGTGAACAGAATGGTATGATTGCTTAGATACTACACGTGGATTTTATAAAACCCTAAAGTATAGAGGAGATACAAAGATATAGAGGAGAAATGAAAGCTATCGGCACTGGGAGTTGAAGCTGGAGATGTTAGACCAACATTTTTCTGACGTCCTCAGTACTGCAGGTCCCAACCTGCTCTTGCCATGCACAGGTAGTCTGCTAACAACAGTTTCACAGTGACACTCTCAACAACATTATGCTCTCCTTGTGCCTCTCCTTACCTTTCTACAGAGCAGTTCTATGGCAAACCTGTGCCCTCTAGCTTATTAAGAGAATCATTTAAAAGGTACAGCTCCTCAGGTGATACTACAGATGTTGAAATAGAAAAGTTGTACTACAGATGTTGAAATAGAAAAGTTGTAAAGGATACTAGAATTTTGGGAGTGCTGTGGAAGTTCAGTTGAAAGTGAGCAATCAGCAGGCACAAGTAATTAAACTCTGCCAGTGCAGTGAATATCACATCAAAACACTGAGCTGTATGAATGCTGGGATCTTCAATCAGATATTGCTCATTTAAAAATGGAGCTGTGCAACAGTGGCCCTATCTCTTGTACTCATTTTTCTTGGAGCAGCTGCCTGACATTTCAAAAGATGAGAAGTACCTTTCAGCGTGAATAAACTCAGCAATCTATCTGTAAACACATTTGGCCTCATCTTGAGAAATGTCAGATTTCTGGAATGAACAGCATGGGTACAGTATTTGTGTCAGTATTTAGACAGTCACATGTAAGAGAGCAAGCGTGGTTGCAACCTTCTATACTGCACTATTGCAGGTACAGTACTATAGGAAGAAAATGCATGTTACATCCTGAAATAGGCTGACATCTTTGTCCTGCTGTGACAATAAAATAGTAGCAAAGAGAAGCAAATGACTGAGTCAGTAATGGGATAGAAAGTTTCTCTTACTTTCTTCTGTCTCATTGTAATCATGTCTCTCAACTGCTGGGTTTCTGTGGAGGAATCCTTCCTGACACTAGGTGACAATCACTGTGTTCATTCACTGTTGTTATTCATTGTTGGGGTTCTGGTATTGTCACTTGAAATCGAGTCCTTGCTGTGTTGAGCATTATATATTACACAGAGCAGAAAAAGGAAGTTCCTACTCTGAAAAGCTTGCAGTCCAGGGAGACAAAACAAATGTGAAATGAATGACAGCCTCCAAACAATAGCAGGGCCACTGCTTGATTTGTGTGTGTGTTTACAGCAGTGGTTTTCAACCTATGGTTTGTGAGCCCCAAGGGTAGTGGTCTGTAAGATATCCAAGGAAGGTAACTAAGAAAAGAATAAGGCCAATACTAGTAGGCTTATCTTTACAGAAATGTCTGCTTCTCTGAAAGGTGTTTAGGGCCTCGATGGTGAAAAAGCCTGAAAAGCGTTGTATACAGGCTGCCGTGATCAAGGCTGTCATTTATAACACCCTGAGACACATCAGCTCATATGATCTGGCTACTGCTTCATACATCCCTAGGCTCACCCCAGTCTTACCCCAACCACCTTGTGAGTGGAGTAGAGAACACCCAGCACTGTGAGGTACCTCCAGGTTTGCCTCACCAGGAGATCCTGTGCTCAGAGAAGCCTTGCACAAGATTTCACAGCAGCACACTCAAATCACAGACCCCTCAACCTAAAAAAACCAACAACAAAGAAAAAACACCACACCTTTGGTCTTTTGATGGAAAGGAAGGACACTTAGGCTCTCCTTACTACTTGCTTTCTTCCTTCCTCCATTGGAGGCACCAGACAAGGAGATACCTGCTGGCGAATAGCCATTTACCTAGCAGCAGCTACCAAGTTATCCTGCTTGAAATTTGCAGAAGAACTCAATTGCAGAAGAACCTATCTGTCTTAAGCCTTCTGGAGACCCTGAACGTTGGAACAGGTGTGACAATATTACCAGAGATGTCATTCCTTGGTACTGCATAGAGAGGAGAAGCACATGGCTCCTGAACTCGGGTGGCTTATTAAAGTCAGGGAATGTCACTAGTCCTCCAAAACGCATGCGGTACTATGCTGTTTTTTTCATAAAGCAATTCATTTTCTTACAATCTTTCAGAGAATAAAATTTTCACTGACTCAATAAAATATACTAAAATTGCTCATAATGGCTCTGCTTAGGATTAGGTGGGAAGCCTTTATATCGGCCAGTATATATGGTTTTCATTGTTAATGTCCAGTATTCAGTGTGCATATTGTAAAGTATAATGAACAGGAAAAAATTACTTTCAGATGCATTTTTGTTCTGTATTTTGTAAGAACAACAATACATCAACCTTTCTAATATTCTTTTCTCATGATTGAGTGTGCCTATTTGGTTTGTTATTGTACATAGGTAAATCTTACAACATCATTTGGCAACTGTTACGTTCAAGCTGGAAAGCTCTTAGTTCTGATCCCACTGCTTCCTCCCTTAAAATATCACCTTGTGCTAAGGGTGAGGAACAATAAGGATGACACACAAGAAATCTGCATCCACTCTGAGAACATTTCTGCTTCCTCAAAACACCTGCTTTGCCTTATGGCTGGACACTTTGGGCTATTTACTCCACAAATATCTTCCAACACTGGATGGAATTCTGATACATTTTCCATTTCTCTTTCTAAAATTTCTGATCATCCGTAGAAATCTGCAATTTGTTAATTTTGGCCAGTGCTTCTGTCTCTCTTTCTTCTTTGTTGCTTTAGAATCAGAAGTATATATACATTTTTATATAATATTATATATATATATTATTTTTTTTCCTGTGAAGATAAGAATGGAGAGCCAGTAAAGTCTTTGCTGTTGGTACCAACTAAAACTTGGCCTTGCTCAAATATATTCACATCTAAGGAAGATCAGATACTAAAGTGATACACCTGTATCTGTATGATATCAGATCAAAGCCCTGTACATATGCATCCATAAAACAGAGGTAGCTCACAGATAAATGAGATTCTGATTCTCTAGCTAGGTACTATTTGTTCTGGAAATGCAACCTGAAGTTCTCTTGATCAACTGCTTCTCATATTTATGACCTCCTTTACACATAAATAGAATTACTCCAATGAGAAAAGCAAACAGTGTGCAGGATTACAGGATTTCTAAAGGAAACACTCAAAATACAACCTCTGGTATCAATTAAGAGGGCAATACTTCACACAATACACTTAAAAAGCAGAAAAGCTTATTCTGTGTTTTGATATGTTTTCAGATCACCATACACAGATAAATTCAGCCCAGGAGTCTTACAGGTTGTAGTAGGTGAGCTCTTTCTCAACCATTAACATTTATTTTAGCACACTTTGGCAATCTGAGAAAATATCAAAGAGCTGGAAATTGCCAACGTAGTCCTGATATATTAGAAGGATGACCTAGAGAATAACAGATTGGTTCATCTGATATCAATGCATTCAGGACTGTGTCAGCAAACATCCAAACCCAAAAACAAAATGAATGCCAGTCAGCATTCCCAGAAGGCAGATCTTGTTATTTTGGCAGGAGTGTCTGCCTGGCTGATAATGGCAACTCCCTGGAGGCAGGGTACATGAATTCTTCAAGGCACCTGACTTAGTACCACATCAAATTTTGCTTTAAAAATGCTTATTACAGCGACATAAAACAGGAAAAATTAGACGGATTGCTGGCCTACAGACAGATCACAAAATATAGTTGTTACTGAGGGGATATCAACTTTCTTGCGCCTGTTGGTAACACTCAAGGACTGGTTTGTGTTCCAACAAGCTCCAGTATTTTTATTACCACCAAAGTTGGCAGTAAGGAGAGGCTGCTCTATCAGTGTGGTGTGACTCACCTGATAAAACGAACGCAAGTCAACACAGTATTTTTAATTTTTACCAAACGTGCAACCATCTATCTAGAACATGGATGAAAATGATGCCAAAAGGATTAAGAACTTCATCTCTGTTCACCCGATGCAGAGAAACTCCTGAGTCATTATACACAGTTACTTCAAATGAGCTCTCACTGCTGTTCTGAGCAGTGCAATCTAATATCCTTGGATGAATAAAAGGAGGAGGAATTATCAAACTATCTAATCCTTCTTGACAGCAATGGCAAGAACAGTATTAGAGCCTCACATCTATGAAATGCTAAAACCACTTAAAGAGAAGTGGAGGGAAACCATGGGAGTAGGAACCCCCCCTAACTACAGGGGTAATTAACTGCTGGAACAGGTGGCAGATTCACAAGTGCTGACACTTGTCAAAGCATTCAATGAACTTTAGCTTGGCTTGGAACTGAAGAAGCCTCTTGTTCACGTGGACTGAAAAATAAATTTTGTAGACCATAGAAGTGGGATGCAAGTTTTATTTCAGTGAGGTGAATTCATGTTTTCTACTATTTACCTACCTCTAACATAATACTTTTTTTTTTTTTTTTTTTTTTTTTTTTTTTTTTTTTAGCCTTTAGATACACTTCATTTTGAATCTCAGATTTCAGTCTCCTTGATTTACTGGGCTTATTAGGTAATGGAACTTCTTTGATCTTTTAAACCAAACTGAAATGGAAGACAGACTTGGAAAGCACTACGCCAGATGAGATTTGGCAAGGAATCAATATTTTACAGTTTAAATATGTATTAATCCATAGCAGAAGTAAACCATTTTAACTTTTTATACAGATATTATTTTACCCTTGTGAAAGTGTATAAAAGTGCATAAAAAGTGTATATTATGAACTTATTTTGCTGAACATTATTTATGATACACTTATCTCATTGGGGAAAAGAAACAGCTAGTGATATCTGCCCAGGGAAAAATTATTGGGTGGTAGTTTCAAAAGAGCTTGAAAGATTTAGACAGTCAATTCCCAGTGAATTGAGAGTTATGACAGGAGTTATGGCTCTAAATCATAGAAGCAGTTTTGAAAATCCAGCTCCTCTTTCCCCCCTTTAAATTTAATTGAATTCATTTATCTTTCATTTGCTTATTGTGACACTCTCAGGCAATCTGAAGCTGCTTCAGAAATAATAACAGGCAAGAGATGTACATACAATCCTCCACTCCTGGCAATACTGCATTCTGGACTAGAGTTGTGCTGATGGCTACCTCTCTAATTCACTCCCTTGTTGGACCCACAAAGGAAGCAGTGCTTTTATGTTATGGACCATCAGGTGCAGAAGTGGAGGTAATAGAGGATGACACTGACAGAAGCTGGAGTGCTGGACAGCAGCACTAACAACAAAGCAAATACACACCTGAGGTCCCGGCCAAACCGGCGAACGTGGCTCTGTGCCTTCTGCTCACGGAGACTGCTGGTCCGTCAGAGTGCTTTCCAATGACAACCAGTAGGACTTTGGTCTTGCTTAGCTTTAGAATAATCCAGCTCCTTCATAAATTGATTTTTAAGATTTTATCTGATAAAGGAAAACCAAAAGTACTCTTAGTCCCTGAAGGGCTTTTATAAATACCAGAACAAACAAACAAACAAAACCAACCATCAACCAACCATCCAGAATTACTCTTAGTACCTGAAAGGCTTTCGTAACAAAGCCAACAATAAAGAAACCAAAAAAAAATTACAGTAGTAGTTTCTCTGGTACCCCTTACTTTACCAATGCTTATAGTATTGATAAAATGATAAGCAATGTGATTATATCTCAAGGATAACTGAAACTGAACACAGACCTTTTCATTTAAATGCTTCTGCTTTGAACCAGTCATTGTAATTCCAATTTCCTCATAGTAAAGAGCTCTAAAATAAGAAGCATGCAAATAACTGCAGCGTATCGTTTCCTTTACTTCTTTTGGACGATCCAGAACAACCACCGACAACATACTTCTAACACAGTAAAAAAAAAAGAGAGCTTTTAATAAGAAAAAACAAGACTATACAAAAACGTGGCATGGCAAAAGAGCTAACATAACTTAAAATTAAGTTCTGGTTGAAATTAGAACCTAGCAAGATTGAAAATAACTAGATAAAGGTTTCAAGGCAAGGTAACAAACTGGTAAACTACTCACCAGAGAAATGCCTAACGTCTAGACATATACATGAGTTCATTTTAGACGTAGATTTTTTCTGCATTGCAGAAACATAAGCCTGGCTTATTGTATTTGTTTCCTCTTTAACTTTCCCTCAGTAACCAACTGTTCTTTTTTAGATGTCTTTAATAAAGTCTCATTTGCACACTGACTCTATGCAATTACAAGCATCGATATTTAGCATTTATATATTAGCAGTGTGGTCATACAACATCAAGGAATAATGGATGTACAGTACATCCAGAAAGAAAAATACTTCCCCAGAGAAGTTACCAAGGCGCATATATTACTGTTTGTGATATAAGCCAGGTTTTTTAAAAAAAATCAGAAGGCTGTGCGTATGTGAGAGAGGTGAATAGATGAGATGAGCAAAGGTGCTATCATAACTATTCCCATTTTACAGGTGAAAAGCTGAGACTGAGAAATGGACTTGCTGAAAATCACTGAGCGAGTAGGGGCCAGGATAAAACTGATACTTTGCCTTCCTGAATCCTAATCCAAGGCATTAGTCCTAAAATCATGGTGAAGTACTTTTGTGACAAATTGTAAGATTAATATATGTATGCCTGAAAAGATTTAGTTATTCAAGAAACCACACACTTGCAACAAAGTAGAGCGATATATGAACTTTCTTATGCCTGTTTCTCTCTTTGCCTGTTAACCCTAAAATACAATCTATGATTACGCCAAAAAAGATGCCTTCCAATTCATATGTACCATGAACAAATGCACCCTTTTGTTCTGCTTGACTTAGGATCATCCTTTGGTACTGGAAAACAACATTCTGAATCACTGCTTCCATCTTTTCCTTTACTTGATATGGGCTGTCTGTCTGCTGAATTATTCTCCTGTTCTCATCTCTTTGCTAGGGTGGTTCTTCCAGCCATGGCACAATCTTCTCTGTGGGTGTTACATAGCGTGCACACAACCTGGTTGATTTTCTCAGGAGGGAGCTATGCAATATGCTATGTACAAATGGTGTATAATAGGCAAGCACACCAACCTTGTTGCAGAGGGGAATATGTCTGCATCAAATTATTAAGTCTGCTTTGTGTCTGGGCTAAAATATCAATATTGTGGCTTTGTTAGTTCTTCCTTGCCCCTGGGCAGCCTGCTGTGCCATTGTATTCTTCAATAAGCCTTATTAGATCTCTTGTTCTGAAATCTTAGGATTTAAACTAGACAGATTTGGCAATATATCTAGAAACAGCTACTCTCATCTGGGTATCATCAATACACATAATTCCATTGAAATTAAACAATTTCAAGAAAATAAGCCATGTAAGAAATTATCTTGTCTTTGTTATATAGCATACCTGCCAAAGGTACAGCACAGAGGCAGGGTTCTGCATCCACCACGTATGGTGATATTTTGCATTTTAAGATACAGTGGGTGAAGTCTTGATCACAGTGTAGTGACTGACAGAGGTTAGAATTTCAGTCCATATGTGCACCAGCATGTAAAGCTAGTAAAATTTATAGCATCCATGCTAAACTGTACTAGCTGGTTGTTCATTCTGGAGTATATTGCTTTGAAGGCTCCTTGTTACTGAATATTGCTGCTGGAAAAGGGAAAGCAGTGGCATGAATCACTCTCTTAGTAAGATGGAAAAAAGCTTTTGCGTGACTATTGGTTCCTAATGTGAAAGCATTAGAGCCTGCGTGCAGCTCTCTAATATGTGGCAGGCAGAAAATGATATCTAGACACAGCACTCAGCTCATGTCTGTGTTCTCTTGTGGAAAGACGGGGTTCAGTTTCACTTGTTCCTGAGACAGGCAAATGTAAATAATATGCGTAACCAAAGTCCTTCTTGATCCCAGCTGAAGGGACACTCACCTCTGAGTGTAGAAGTTCTTAGGGCTGCTGTAACTTGGCATCAGTTGCAATGGCCCACATTGGTTTCATGGTAGGGCCAAAATATTTGAGGGCAGGACTATGTGCATGTGTTGGTATACAGGAGTACCCCTACAGAGCAGCTTAGGGCTGGAGAAGTCAAGTTTCATTTTAATACAGCAGTGTAATAACATTCCCTATGCAGAAGAGAGAGAGTCCATGCACTGTTACTGTGATAGCTGGAGCTAAAGGACCAACACAGACAACCATGAACTGAGCTTCCTTTTCCTATGTGGAAATATAAGACATTTTGTCATGTTTTGTTTATGTCACAGGTTATATTTATTTTGTTTTAGCATATTTATGCAACATTCGTCTATATAATTTTCATTTATATATTATATAAAGATATAGATATTTATATAAATGTGAAATGTATATTAGTCATGTATAATTACTGCTATATTTCATATTTATTGTACTTCATATAGATTGCAATGAAGCACATAGCAGACAAACACCAAACGAGCGTCCTGCTGCATGCTCACAACAGCCTCCTTACTGCAGCTGTGGCTGATAGCTTGAGTTCTTTCCAGTCTCTGAGAGTTGATGCACACCTGTCCCTAGAAAATGCTGCTGTTTTTTCACTTGAGAGCATGCTGAAAGCAAACAAGTGCAACAGCAATTGTACTGAAAATTACAAAATTGGTATAGTCCTATTTTCTTATCAGTTACCATGCTGATCTCTAAATGCTATACATAAATAACATATCTAAGAAAACTTGCAGGCCAACGTACGATTATAATACCTTAAAAAGTAACTGTTGGTGGTTTTTTTTCTTTATACCTACATGTTCCATAACAACAAAACAGCAGTTATCTGGCATTTTCTAGTGATTAATGATAAACCTTCCCCCCTCCACCCCATCTAATACCTAGGCAGTGATGACTGATAGGGAGGACTTTCACAGCAGTTAATTATGAGAAAACCTAAGTCTTGGCACACTTAACTAAAAAGAAACACCCTCTCCACCAGTCATTATTGCTTAAATAAAGCCCAAATTGGTGCATTTTCAATTCCTGGATAACACCTGCAGGCAATATTCCTTTAAAATGTGCATATAATAGGAGGCTTATATGGAGAATAGTAGGCATATTTATGCAAATACTATCCCTCTGTGAAATCAGTTGAAGGGTCTTGTGTGTATTGCCAGTATAGGGAGGTAGAAGAGTAAAAAGAAAAACCATGTGCTGATCCGGCATGTTTTCCCAGAAGCTCTTTTTGTTTTACGCCATCTGGGGAAGTTAGCCACTTCTTACAAGCTGAGATGCTATGGCGATAGTCAAACATTTAGGGTTAGGTAACCCTGAAACAAATATTAAGAACTAGAAAAGGGAATGACATGATCTCTGGATAATTTTTTTTGGTCAGTTTAGGAAGGTAGTATTCCCAGCAGTCCACTCATGGCAGTTTGCTGACAGATAATAACCACACAGCATTCAGCAGACGATGCACACATTTCAGTGACTCCAGCTCAGATCTGGCCAACTTGGTCCAGCTCTATTTGTGTTAAGGTTAATCTAAGACACTTGGTCAGGCGCTGGCAAGGCCAAGGCCCCGGTGGATGTTCCCTCTGTATTTTTAAAGGTTTAATCGGATGGGAATTAAAGGTTTCAATCAGAACTAGGTCAAGAAAAAAATGTTATTGTTCTATTTGCCATTTGTCAAGACCCAGAAATTACTCATCTTACCTTTTATTTTTTTTAGATTTGCCAGGTGTTAAGTCTTCATAATAAATTCATAACTTAAACAGCACTATTAGAGGTACTTTATACTCTAGACCTCTTACAGTACTTTTAAATATTTTATGTAGTTTCAGCAGTAAACCTAGCCAGCATCTGCAAAACTTCATGGCTTCCCCTTAAATTTTCCAGTTCCTCTTGTCCTTGGCATGCCTTTTTTAAGAATGAAAATGACAGTACCTATAAATGCATTGAAATCTACTGCTTATTTTTTTCCTTTTCCTCATAGTTTCTCTTATTTTAAGATGGAAATATCTAACTAATGTCGGTTTCAGGAATCTTCCCCAGACAAAGAACACAGCCAGAGCCTTTTGTAGCACACACTGAATGTCCAGCTGTGTGTTCAGAAGATAAATACCAATGACATTTGGGATTCTCTGACTGGCTACCTATTTTAAGCAAATTGTACTATTGTAGCATCTAAAGAAAATAAAATATTGTGGAACAAAAACTCAGCAACTATAGGTGGCCTGGCCTTTGTTAATCCTCTGGTATTAATATGTACAGGCACCTTTTAACTGCTTTATAACAGTAGAAATAATTTTGGCTTTCAAAAACAACAAAAGAATCAGATTTAATGAAGAATTCTCTCCTTTGGTTGTAATAAGAAAAAAGTGCGAGGCTAAATCAAGCATTCTTACAGCCCCAAAGGTTTGTCTCTCTTGTAAAACATACGCACTTTTACTTGAGTTTTATCTGCGCTGAGAAAGTAAGCAAACACTGCCTACCCTTTGGTATTCAGCCTTGTGGGGACCCTGGACTCAGTCCTCTCCTGCAGGAGTGGCACTGGTGATTTCGCACTGTCCCTCTTCTCTCTGAGCTGCTGCTGTGCTGAAATCCCAGTGCCACGTTGAACAGACCAGGGATAGAAGTACTCTTTCAACTAGCTTGCAAAGCAGGTGTCATTACTTATGAGAAGAGTGATATACTTGTGCCCTGGAGAATAACTACATCAACTCAAGAAAATTGGCTAAAAGTCTCTTATTTGTATGTTTGCTGGTTAATCTCTAGGCAAGCAAAGCTACAGCACTTTAAATATTCCTCTGTAAAATGTAGGTTGAATCAATTTCTTATAGCAAAGAAAAACAAGGAGTGTCCCAAACTCAGTGTCTCTAATAAGAAAACAACTGATACTTCATTCTTTTTACTGCTAAAATTAGAACTTTTAAACACTAACAGTAGATGACAATTAACTTGGATATTAGCAAATTGTTTGTGAGCCATTTTTGTGCCAGATATCCTTGTCACAGGTTCTTAAAACTTATATACTACCTCTGCTTCATGAGTGTATGCTTTTGAGGGGATCACCTGGAAGGAATCAAAGATTTCTGAAGGACTATCTTGCTGCACTGTGGTAGCCTCATCTCAGTATTCATTGTATCTCAGTTGTTTTTTTGGGACCTATTTCATGAATAAAACTCAGTCAAATTGCTTTTTTTAAGATTATACATTGTAATTCCCAACATATAGTGTTGACTGTTACTTCCAAACTGGCTGACAGACGTGGGAAAATAAATACATAGATAATGTATGGTGAAGAAAATATTTTCTCTAGGTTTTGAAGAAGAGAGACTCTAGCTAGACCCCACTGCAGGCTGCCTGGCAGGGGAAGGGTCCATTATGTAAGAGCCCATTTTCACTTGCTTGTTCTTTTTCTATTAGAAAATAAAATTTCAAACTTGTACATTAGAATAAAGAAAGTACCAGAACTATTCTTAAGAGCTGGCTGTCAATGAACTTTTGATGCAAATGAACACATATAATTTATCTCTTCTTTATCTCACAAGAATTACTGAAGCAGATTTCAACTCTGTAAATGAAATTGGCAGATTTACATATCCTTTTGCTGCATTATTAAACGGCTGCCCAAAATTATGCATATTATCAGTGTCTGAAAACTTAGAGTCCTGACTGGTTTTCCTCACTGTAAAAAAAAAAAAAAGAAAAAGGAAAAAAAAAAAGCTTAGTATCAGCAAGCCTTCTGGGTAACAGTTTTTAAATCAATATTAAAGAAACCTACAAGTAAAAAAATCCAATAACCTCTACAAATTTTATGGGTGTACCCTGCAGTATGTGAATGTTGGGTTAAAATTTACAATGATCCTACTTTGTAGTATGTGAGCATATTGAAATTTTCATTTAAAACAATGGATTTCATAACAAACAAGTATAGAACTTAATACTGGTATTTATTTATTGCATTGATTTTCAGAGCTCCTTCCAAAGTGAAGTGATCAGTTAAATTCAAGCACAAAATGAACAAACACACTGAAACAGGTACCACTGAATTGCTGCTCATTGCTGACATGCTGGCTACTGCTGGTGACCAAAATTCACAGATTTAATTTGCGTACAACACATACTCTTAAGTTGGAAGATGGAAGTGGTAGATCTACAATTAGCCTGTAGTCAGCCCAACAGTTATCACAAAGCATTAGGGATGTGGGAGCCTGGAGGGTATCGCTAACTGGCTGCCATCCTAATTTGTTCTAATTTCGCTGTGTTGGGGCAGAGCAGCTTCCTCAGCCTCACCTCTGCAAGCGGAGGTCTGTACACACTTCACTGACCTGATAGAGTTAAACACCCCCAGAGACAGATAGCAAGGATGACTTTAGATCTACGAGATTAGGATAGTCATCCAGCCTGCTGGTCCAAGCCCTTTGAGGGATTGAGTTGCATCATTGAGTTGAATATGTAATCAGCTGAAATGCTGGAACTGGCCAGTTACTAGAAGTGAATGGTAACTCCTGTAACACCTCATTTCCTTTGTTTGTCTTAAAATGGCTTGAGAGGAAATACAGCTTTCCAGGGCAAACTTTTTCCCTAAGCTTAGTATGGCAAAAACACTTCAAACTTAGTTTTGATTTAAGAAATAGCCCCAAGTCTTCTCAGATATTTTGGTACAACAGCCATACTGAAATACAATTTATTCACTGGAAGTTGAAATAAATGAACAAACCTAATTTGATGCCACTTATTTCACATACTCTGAACTCTCAAAGACCATCCAGACAGAACATGCTAAGCAACAGGAAGAGCAGCTCCAATCCTCAACATGTCTTGCAAGGGATTTGTAGGACTAATATTGCAGATCCATGGACACTGAATCTGGTGGTCCTCTGCTGCTGGTGCTTTCTCTTGGCAGTGCTCTTAGTGAACACATAGGGAAAATGCTCTCATTTAAATGTGTCTTGGTAAGGAGATCAGATGACATTATTCCTTAGAAACTTGGAGGAGCAAGTCTTTTCTCTTGCAGAGTATAACCTGGATACTAGGATCAGGCCCTTTTAAGACAGGGCCTTTGGGTACAAGCAGTTATATATGTTTTTAAATCACTTTGCAGAATTTTCTCATTACATATGGTGCATTAATTTTCCAAGATGTATGCATCTGCAAATGAAAGTGGAAGCTTTTGCAATTGGACACCCTGTTTTATAAAATTGACATGGCTTGTTAAAATATTTAATTTAAAAAAAAACAAACCACAAAACACTTTCCATTAAAACAGAACCAAGTCAATTTACTTAAATTTTAAGGGATCAGATTTCAACAGAAATTAATTGTGCATAGGCTAGGTTAGCTTTTCAATAGTAATCACTTAATTGATATTCATTGCTCATTAAATTTAAGCAATTTCAGGCTAACTGTGCAAATACTGAGTTTAGCAAGCTCTTATAAAATCTGAATTGATCACAAATATGTAAGGTCTTTCCGATAACAGGGAAGATATTTGCTCTGTTATAGTTCATACTCAGGAAAAGTACTTGCAAAACCTGGTCATCTTGGGGAATATAATTTTGCCAGCCTAGGTGTCTGTATGCTTGAAAATGCTGTGCTGTATGAAGTGAGATAGAATACAGTGGTCAGAAATCAGGTTAACAATGACACTAATCCCGATTAAAATAATTTTTACCCTGGAAAACAGTATTTATGGAGATATCCAGGAAAAATGTTGGAGCTAAATCATGATTGCAGCTAAAAAAGGAGCTGAATGGAAAAATGGCAGTAACCTGTTTATTTCATTTTATGTTGTATTCTGGAAAGATTCCCCACCCACCTCTATTTTCCATGTTTGGCCAGAGATAAAACTGGCTCGGTCCTTTTTTAGTCTCTCTTATTTCTGACATAACATATGCTGTTAACGGCTCTTATGCAGATTCCCAGGTCTGACTCTATAAATACTGTAAGATAAATACTAGAGGATCTTAACGTTCCCTTCCAACTCAAACCATTCTATGATTCTGTGAAATACAAGGTAAACGAACTCCCCAAATCTCCAATTCTTGTTAGTTACAGCTGTGCTGAATCCTTTACCAAATAATAACTTGTTCTTCCATGTTCACAATCCTAGCAAATTCCAACGTTCACTGACAATGTATATCATTTGTAACTAGCTTTATTAAGTATTATTACATTCAGTCTGATATGGTATATTTATATTTGTTTAGCGTGCCAGGAGAGTCCGATATACAGCGAGTAGGAAATTAGGAATTCTAGGTCCTGGATTTTTGGCAACAGCTTCCCTGCAGACCTTGGCCAGTCCTATCAGAGAAGAAATGCTAAAACAAGCATAGAAAACAGCCTATAAGCAAAGACAAAAAGAACAGAGACTGTGGAAGGGACATGAAATCAAGTTCAGATACACGAGAGGAAATCTAAAGAAGAAAGTAATCTCTTCAGCATAGCGAATGGGATGAAAAAATAGTGAATTTGTTACAGGATTTACACATAATTTTGCATCAAGATTATGTGGGCTCTGTGGATACCGGGCCCCAGAGCAACAGGAAAGCTTGATAGTGACTGAGATGTGCAATTTCTGGAGCAAGCCCCAAGTAAGCATAATGGTTCCTGACCCTCCAAAATCCCTGCCAGAAGTATAAATGAGCACATCTATTCTGGTCAGCAGAACTCATTGAATATTTATAGGCAAGTTTTAATTTAAGTAAAATATTTCAAGACATTTACTATAACTGAAGAATGTGGATCTTTGGAAATAAGTCAGGAATTTACACTCTTTCTGCCTCTAAGAATAGATTGTTTAAAAACTAGAAATAAGACAAAATAATAATCATGTGTTTTTGAAACAGTATAGTATAATGGTTATGGCAGTGGTGGGTAACGTTTTCTTCCACCTGTCTCTGATCTATTGGGTAGCATTGGGTATCTTTGTTTCCCTCCCAGTTAGGAGCTTGTGAAGCTTTCAGAATATTCAGACTGACATTCTCAGTCCTCCCAATCTGCATTCCCAGGAGAGATGAAAAACAGGAGGAAGGATGGTCTCATGATTATTGTTATCACAAGATGTGGATTTGTTTCTATATAACCTTAGAGAAATCAAATTCAGCATGTCTATATTTAGTGACACAACGTCCTGCAGAAATCCTACAGTTCCTGCTGAACCAGCTGCCTCTGAAACATGCAACATTTCAGTCTTTCTACTTGCACCTGAGCCTGTGCTGCTGTATTGTACAATGCAGTTCTAGCAATTTCCTCAGAGCTTGCTCCTGTATCTCTGCACTGGCCTGCGACTCTAAGTTGTCTTTTGTCTTCCTGAGCTTTACCTCTCCAAATCTACATTGGGAAAAAGAGTGCTTCAAAGTGGTCTGCAATGACCGTGTACATGCTTGGCCATGAGCAGTAAATACAATTGCAAGTAAACACCTCAGAGACAAGAAACACATCTCTAAAACCAAAGAAAGAGTAACACCTGCAACTTAACTTGCTTAACTTGCTTAACATTTGAGAAACGTAGGCATGGGAAGGGACAACTGGACGTGTAATTCTCCTCCTGTACTGGTAAAAATATAACATGTACTAGGCAAACGTTGCTTATAGAAATTGAGCCTGGAGAATATTTAACTAAAAACATGTACAGGACTTCTACCACAACTCCTAGTGAACAGATATTTTCAATAAAATATTGGTATCAAACTTCTGTTGGAGTTCTGAGTAGTTAAGAAAAATCACAGGGTAAGCAAAATTCATTCTATAGAGGGGAAAAAAAAAGAGAAAAAGAAAAAAAAGAAATCACCGGAGAGTTTAATTGCAGTATTTGTACATACTAAAGGAATAAATTACACAGGAAAACAAAACCTTTAAACTGAATTCTGAACCTGTAATTTGGATAGAACTTTTGAATAGAAATAGAAATTGCTCCTCTTATAAACTGCTCCTGGTTTGCCATAGCAAATAAGAATAGTGCTTGGGTTTCATTTTACCTGGAGACAAGTCTCTAAGATTGATGTTTATGAGGCTTAAAGTGCCATATTTATGAAGGCTGGCTTCTAGTTTGAGTTCTTTCAATAACAACAAGGAAGAGGTGAACTTTGAATGGAGCCATGGGAACATGCAAAAGAAAAAGGTAGAAGACAAGGTTCAAATCCAATTTGGTTCAGACTTCATTGACTGCAGTTAGGGTTTGGCCTGAGGCAGAACGTCTAAAAGACTGACTAGAAAGAAAGTCCTAGGGTTCTCCTCATGTAGATTTAGTTCAGCAAAAAATCACAGTGATACTAGGACAATAGGTCTTAAAGAACACCTAAAACAGGTAGTCTGGTAACAGCCTTCAGGGAATGAACTAAATGACTTACTGGGATGTCATACCTGTTCCAGGTATTTACTGGGCCAGCCAGCTATAGGCAAGGTTTCTTATTTGTGAGCAGAAACAAGATCTATAACTGTAAATCACTGTGCGTGACATGCAACTCTAAAACACATTTTGATAAGCACAATTAAGAGAAACTACCCAGAAGCACAGAACTCAGCACTATATAATTTGGCACAAAGCTCTGCTATGATTTAAGACTCTCTGCCACTGTTGCCTTAAAAAACCCTAAACCACATGCCACTATAAAAAGTCCCCCTCCCACTCCCCCAAAATAGAGATCTCTCTTAAACACAAAGGTTACTTAACTGTTTTGCACCAAGTGGGGCTTGTAAAGCCAACCAAGCAGCAGAAGAGACTTAACAGCACTTTGTGAAGTGCTATAGGAAAACCTCGTCTTCTATTACACAGCTTTGATTCCCTGTTTCCCCAGTATGTTCTTGTCCCAGCTGGCCCTCTATTCCAGCAACTGACCTCAAGAAATGTTGACAGACAGGAACACTTGCAGTCAGAAAACATTTTAAAATGATAAATACACCAGAAAAGCTTTATCTCTCAATTTTTTGGCCTATAGCAAATGTGCTCCTCATCAGATTATCCAGAGCAGCGTTAAGAAGCTTGCACTGTTCTAACGAAAAATCAACAGAGACCCGAATCCTTGGAATCATCTATTTGCCTTTGATGTCTTTCGGCCACAAGTTGAAAAGTCTAAGAGAAAAGGAGTTGCCAGCAATCAACCTTTATAGGACAATAGCTTAGAAGCAAGTGAACATTAACAAGAAGAATAGATGGTGTGTCAAGGGGGCTGTTATAGACTGCAGTCAAAGCGCTAAACTTTACTAACTAAAACAAAGACAAAATCATTTCTTTGTTATGCAATGGCCCAGTGAGATGCATGCTGCTATGAATGATCACTACGCATCAGGAATTGTTTCTTGAAATGAAAAATAAACCAACACAAAGCATAAATCCTTAATTATTTACGCATTATGCATTTATTTAATGCAATTTATGCATTAAAAATTTTCAGGTACAGTTGAAAATACACTTTCAGCCCAGAGCCTTAGCTGATCATTTCATTATATCAGTTTGGCAATTAGAGGTACTAAAAGGCTAAAAGTCTTTTCTATAGAGCACAGGCATTTTCAGAGTCTTCTTGAAACAGGAGAACCAGCTAAGAGATAATACCTCTGAGGTGAGCCGACACCACTAGCTTTTTAAGATAGATTTAACTTGGCATATTTAAGGAGATAATGAAGCTTTCTGTGAATATTAGGGCAGCTTTCTCATGGTTTCTCTTCTCCCTTTCTGTGATAGCTAATCAAGAGTGACAGTAGGAGAGCAAATAGTGAAGCTATTCCTTTAACCCAA
Source organism: Anser brachyrhynchus (assembly GCF_964034855.1). Classification (NCBI taxonomy): domain Eukaryota; kingdom Metazoa; phylum Chordata; class Aves; order Anseriformes; family Anatidae; genus Anser; species Anser brachyrhynchus. The sequence continues at coordinate 21,065,493 of NC_137708.1, forward strand.
ATATTTGAGATGCAGTGCTGAGTAGACACTTATGACAAGTGATGAACCTACAAATACAATTTCTTTTATTTTCTTATTTTACATTACCATAGAGCAAGTAGTTATATTCAGAGACATTTTTTTTTTCCACACTGCTCGAACTGCCAGTCAATGGCTGCAGCACAGGACACAAATACATGCTTTCTTATGCAGGTGTTAGAAAACAAGGAAGAAAAATTGTGAGAAGCTATTTGAGAAGAAAGACCATTCTCTGGATCACAGCATCTCTACAATACATCCAATCATCCTTCATGACTAAGAAAACATCAAGTAAGTGTCGTGCACTTTAAGTCAGTTAACAATTAAGGTACAAAGCTTATAATATAACTCTGAGCACTGTGACTCCTTGGCAGGTATGTGTGTCTTCAGTGAATATCTTCAGGGATGAGGACCACATATTTGCAGTTAAGATTTCCAAGACCAAACAAAAAATGAGCATACTGTAACGGTTATTAAAATTGAAGTGGAAATAAATTGCTGATGTATAGGGTAAATAGATTACTTACCTAAGTGTGCTGGGCTACATCCTAAGACATAAAAAGATACACAAAAATGTAACACAAACAGAAGCGAAGTCCTACATCTAGAGTCAAGACATATTTACAAGACAAAAGACCAACGCAGAAGCACTAACTGTACAAAAGCTGACTGATCCTGGTAGATAACCGTCAGAGTGTGATGCTGAATCTAAAAGGATTAATGAGATCTTTGAGTATATAAACAGGAGAGTATCGATTAGTAGGAAATATTATTAATCTATTTGAGACTGGTGAGACCTATACTGGAAAATTACCATTCAAAAGGCTTTTGTTAAATGTATGGAGACAGGAATGCTTGATGAAAGAATGCATAGGCACCAGGAACTAAGTCTGTTTGGTTTACTGATGTGAAGATGCAGGGGAAAGAAGACAACTGTATATAAGGACCAGTGTGGAGAATGTAACTCTGATAACAGTGTCTTCGCTCCACAAAGCTTTAGCAAGGCTCAGTGGTTAGATATGGATGTCAAATGGTTCAGGCTAAAAATAGAATGCACATTTTTAACAGCAGGAGTTATCAGACCTTGCAACAATTTAATCAAGGTTGTGATGAATTCTATCAATGGCAATTTGAAAATCAAAAGTAGATGTTTTTCTTAGAACTCTAGTTCAAACAAGAATAAATTCATAGATGTTTAACAAAGCCAGATCATTTCAGCATAGTTTTATCTTGGTGTTATAGTCCATGACCTTATTAATCAGACGGCACATTAGTACTCAGGTGTCTCTGGTGAAGGCATGCAGTTTACATCTGTTTTGGCTGCAATGCTTACATCTGTTTTGTGTATTGGCACAAACAGAGGGGTTATCTTTTATTTACCCCTCAAAGATGTGAGTGCTGCTGAATCAGGTTCAGAGCACTCTTTGCCCTATTATCATTATATCCCTTTTGAATCTCAGAGCGCTGAAAGAGGGCAGCGAGGCGAAGCTGAGGGACACCTTCCACCAGCAGTGACATTCAGAAGGTGTTGATCCAGCCAACTGCAGTCTCTGCAGAAAATGTTCTTCACCTTATTTACTGACACATTGATACATGCAACAGTTTTGTAATCTCAGGCTCGGCTTTGGGATGTTCAGCTGAGTAGATTAATTTTCAGATGCTGTTTGAATAACCTATAGATACCTTCAATTAATTTTCTTCTCTCACTGGCTATGTTTGGCTTCATTTGCACTTACAGAATTCATGCATGAAATAGCAGTATTTTGTATTACAGAAAGACACTTATTCTTCAGACTCCTGTACCTGTCTCAGAACACACAAAAATCCCAATGAATTTTCTGTTACAATGCAGGCTCTTAAATCAAAATGAACACTTTCAAATAAAAATCCTAACAAAAGCTCCCTCCCTGCCCTAGCTCCCACTTAATGAACAGGGGTCATTCTAAAAAACAGAATGGAAATTCTGGGACTAAGAGAGCAGAGTGTGAAGTGGTTTTAATATCATAGCCTAGGTGATTGTTGTGTTTCTTTTTATTATTATTATTAAACACTGAGGTAAATAGAAGGGACAATCAATACAATGAACCATCTCCAAAATGGTGCTTTTACGTCCCTATAATTAAGGTTTCACAGTCTGAGTTTTATTGTGCTGGATATACATGAATGGGAAGATAAAGATCTGGTGGAAATAGATGTATCTTACTGAATAAGGTCTACTGCTTAATGCCTTACATTGTTGAAATGACTGGCATTAACATTAAAATAGGAGTATTTTGCATTCCAGTTTGTGTACTGGGGAGATTTCACTGGCCATTGTGGATCTAACATGTTGCTTTATTTCTTTGCTTGCTCTACTAAATAATGATTTGATCACTACAAGAGAACTATTAAGTGTAGTAATGCACTAAGACTACTGAACGTAATAACACACTTACACTGCTGTTTTTTTTTCTTCAGTGATACCATTGCACACTGCTGGAATTTGTTTTGGTTCAGCACTAACATATTTGTAATTATAGCAAAATAAGTAGGCCGGTCCTTCTGTCTAATTGTAAAAATATTTCCCTTATAACGGCAGAAGTTTGATGACTTTATTACCCTTACATATCTTTATCACCTTTTACATATCATTGTGTACTTTATTGCTTATCCCATTCAACAGTGCAGCTGCAAGTTTCCTGGCCTTTGATCTTTCTTTTTCCTTTCTTTTCATTTTCTTCCTTTCTCTCAGAGGAGCATTATAAGCTTGTTTAGGCTAATAAGGAGATCACATGTCTAGTAAACATGCACGGCAAATAAAAATAAATACATCTCAATAATACAGAAATATTTGAAACATCAATGATGTTCTACAGTGAAAAATATTGCTATCAAAGGAAGGGCTTCTATTGATTTAATTGATTTTGAGTCCTGGCTTCTCCTGAAATCAGCAAGCTGGGTAAAACTGCATCCCTGTTCCTCATGAGGTTCTCACTGAACACACTTCGGACAAATTCTGTAGTTCAGCAAAGCTGTCACTTCTCAAGAGAATTGATTTATGGGTTGATAGTTACTACACATCATTCAGCAGTAACAGTGGTTTCTAATGCTATGTTTACAACAGGAAAAAAAAAGCATCTTGAAAAAGCTCCAATTAGTGTGGAATATCTGCAATTGTGTAAAACTTTATGTCTGGAATATAGGTGCCTTTACATCAGCTCAGCTGTCCTACGTGCGGCTTGTAGACACGACTGCACTTGTAGGTAGCCAAAGTGGATCTCAACCATCTCTGCTCCTGTCTAGTTACATTTGCCAGCTCTGTAGGCAGCTGCAGTTTGATCTCCACCCATGACAGATATGTTTCTCAGATGGGGTTGTTCCCATCTTTGTTAACCTGGGGAAAGGAAACGATTCCCCTGATGCACCAGTATACATATGAGACAGTGTTAGCTGTGCTACAGTGAAAGCTGGAGATTCTTTCTTCAGGTGTTTGAAAATCTGCATGTTTAGTGAGTTTGCTCTCAAATCTGATGAATTTTGTGGGGCACAGGTAGGTGGCTGTGCTCCGTGCTGGCCCTGCTTTGAGCAAGGGAGGAGGAAAGGAGGCAACACTTTGTCCCCCCAGCTACTCACTCCCTAGCTACCCTCCTGCGTCTCAGGCTCCCTCACATTGACAGTGACCGACCTTCCCCCTCACCCCCATAGCAGGGACATGGGGATCACAGCAGGGCCCTGATCACATCCCAGATGGTCCCAACACACACACCGGCTGATGCCTGGCACCATCTCTCCTCTTGAGGAAAAGACATCTGTGAGCCTTCCCACAAGCCATGTTGGCTGCTCTGTACTCCAGGCTCTACAGAGAGCCATCCTACCCCTGCTTAAGGTGCAAGGGAAGACAGAAGAAAAACTCAGGGGTGACAAAAAGTCTTTTCCTTTATCACATCCATGCCTATTCCCTTAAAAAAATAAAATTAAAAAGTACCTTTTTGTGGAAGTTCTGCAATTTTAACCCAGCAATGACTGGGATCCAGCAAAACTCATTTAGAAGGTTGCATTTTGATATTTTTTTTCCTTTTAACACAACTTTTATACATTTAATTGTATATCTGTATGCATGAGATCAACAATGATGGAGTAGTATTGCTAATATAATTGCAATGACATGTCTCCAGAACAGGAGATATTATGCAACATATCCTGTGCCCTATTCTGAGCACAGGTACCAAAAAGTAAATGATCAAAATTATTTCATCTGATGCGAGTTTTGACAGATTTATTCTTACTCTAAATTTTTTCTCGAGGAATAGGAAGGTGGAGAGGTCTTCCAATTATACCTGAAAGTAGTTAGGATTTGGTAAAAAGGGAACAGAACATAGGACAGGAGGAGAGATATCTCAATTGACTGGTATGTATAAAAGAATTTTTAAAACTAGAAATAAGATGGCCTCACAGAAATGTAAACCACGTAATCACACTTATACTGCAATAATGAAAGAATTAAACTCCACAGATCTGGGAATCCATCCTCTAATTGAAGAAAAAAGAGCAGAAATTTCCTTTGTCATGAAGCTGACCTAGGTTCAACTGTTGACCTTTTTTCATTCTCTGCTTGTTAGACTACTAAGTACCAGGAAGTTATAACTACACTAAAATGAAGTATTGGATCAAAACCATTTTTCAAAAGTACTTTTTATAGTTAAGGAGGTTATTTGATCCTTTTGCAGAAATATTCTAATTCCTTAGGTATTCAGCTTTTAAGAATTACCAGTAAAAAAGCACAGAGGTTCGGCAATGTTACAATGCTAGTGTTCATTCACAGTAATTGGAGATTTCTGAAAATAAAAGATAATTTGTCTAAAACTACAGTCTCAGTAATTTCTGAGTAATTGCCTGAAATTTCTCAAGTCAGCTAAGACTTGAGGGGATCTTAAGAGGACTAACTAGTGTGCACACAAATTCATGCCCAAGTGATTTCCAGTAATTGTATTAGCTCCTGTTTAAATTCTATAGCAAGGTTCCAAAAGGAACTTTTATGTGTACTTCTTAAAAAAAAAAAAAAAAAAAAGGCAAACCCAAATCATTCTTTTTAATTTACAAAGTGGATACAAAAAAAGAAAGCAGAAACAACTTTCTTGAGTACAAACTGAACTAGTACTTCTAGCTGCAGTAAGAACAGCATGTGTTTCAGAAATGAATCAAGCAAGATTAGGTAGTCTAGGTATACAGAAATTAAAAAAAAAAGTATTTGTACGTTATCTGGCTAGAACATTACAGTGCACTTAGTAGCAGACTAAAGCAAGCATGTCATAGGTAAATAGACCCATTTTCTCTGTATTCTAACACCTCATACATGACCTCACATTACCACAATTCATTAAGTCAAGCTGATATTTCACAGTATCACACACAGTATCACAGATTTCTAGGTTGGAAGAGACCTCAAGATCATCGAGTCCAACCTTCGACCTAACACTAAGTACTCCCCTAAACCATATCGCTAAGCTCTACATCTAAACGTCTTTTAAAGACCTCCAGGGATGGTGACTCCACCACCTCCCTGGGCAGCCCATTCCAATGCTTAATAACCCTTTCGGTAAAGAAGTACTTCCTAACATCCAACCTAAACGTCCCCTGGCGCAACTTTCGCCCATTCCCCCCTCGTCCTGTCACCAGGCACGTGGGAGAATAGACCAACCCCCACCTCTCTACAGCCTCCTTTCAGGTAACTGTAGAGAGCGATGAGGTCTCCCCTCAGCCTCCTCTTCTCCAGGCTGAACAAGCCCAGCTCCCTCAGCCGCTCCTCGTAAGACTTGTTCTCCAGACCCCTCACCAGCTTCGTTGCCCTTCTCTGGACTCGCTCGAGCACGTCCATGTCCTTCCTGTAGCGAGGGGCCCAAAACTGAACACAGTACTCGAGGTGCGGCCTCACCAGACCCGAGTACAGGGGCACAATCACTTCCCTAGCCCTGCTGGCCACACTGCTTCTTATGCAGGCCAGGATGCTGTTGGCCTTCTTGGCCACCTGAGCACACTGCTGGCTCATATTCAGCCGACTATCAACCAATACTCCCAGGTCCCTCTCGGCCAGGCAGCTTTCCAGCCACTCATCTCCCAGCCTGTAGCGCTGCTTGGGGTTGTTGTGCCCCAGATGCAGGACCCGGCACTTGGCCTTGTTGAACTTCATGCAGTTGACCTCAGCCCATCGGTCCAGCCTATCCAGACCCTCCTGCAGAGCCTTCCTGCCCTCGAGCAGATCGACACACGCACTTAGCTTGGTGTCATCTGCAAACTTACTGAGGGTGCACTGGACGCCCTCATCCAGATCATCGATAAAGATATTAAAGAGGGCCGGCCCCAGTACCGAGCCCTGGGGGACTCCACAAGTGACCGGCCTCCAACCAGATTTGACTCCATTCACCACAACTCTCTGGGCCCGGTCATTCAGCCAGTTTCTAACCCAGCGAAGCGTACGCCAGTCCAAGCCCCGAGCAGCCAGTTTCTTGAGGAGAATGTTGTGGGGAGATATTTGTTCTAGAGAATTTACTGAGACAATAAATAAAAGAAAAAGGGGATCAACCTTGCATCATGCAGCTTGCTCGATGAGCCCCAAGTAGCTATGTTATAATTTCACAGCCATAGGTTGGCTTAAGGTTTCATCAAAATACTTAGAGATGCTTCGGCAAAATGTAATTACAAAGTCCAGACTCTGTTTTGTCAAATAACTTTATAACATTCATCAAAATTACAGCAGTAATCTCAAGTGAGGTTGTAATAGCACTGAAACAAAAAGAGAAAGCCCATATATCATTCAATCTGTACCTTCAAATTACTTATCTCCTTGCTAATTTCAAAGTGATGGTTGCCGTCTGGTATAGAGGCATGAAGGTTTGCCAGTTAATATAAACAGCTTTTTAAAAAGTATTTTAACTTTAAAAAAGATTACTTCAACTAAAGTTAAGGTTTAGGACTATTCGGACTGTGGTTTTAATATTGCGATAACAGAAAATGTGATATCAGAAACACTGCTCAAAATCAGCACCATCATTTTAAAACTACTGACCCTCCTGGGCCTCTGTTTCTTTCCTGCTGTGACTTAAACATTGATCCAAATAGCACAGGAAGTGCTTATGAAAAAGACTGGAAAACTTTAGAGGACTTTGCAATATGCATCACTGGCCCACAAAGAATAAGTAGAGGTCAAATAGTGAGGCGGTCACCATCCATCTGCTTTGCAAGAAGAGACTGAAATGCAGGTAGAAATCCAAAGACAGAACCACACTGGACATTGTAGTTGTGAAAAAGGCTGTAATGAGGCAAAATCTGTGGGATGACTAGAAAAAACTGAGCAAACAGAAAATATGCTTGGTGAAAATGCATTAAAGTTAAAAGAATCTACATGGGGATGCGGTCCCAAGAATCCTGGAACCTAACATATTCCATAATGTATCCCACTGTATCCTAACTGACCTTTCTGGTTATTTGGTGCCTTTTATCCTGATCTGTCACATGATGTCTTTGCATATCCTGCCCCAAATTGCATTTGTCTTTCATGCTGCCATATCAATTACAAATGCAAATCTAATTTGCTGCTTGCCTTCTCCTTCAGATCTCTCTCAACACTACTGCCCTCCAGTTCCTCGCTACTGTCTAATCTATTTATTGTGGATGATTTTCTTCCTCTGTATTTTTTAGGTTGATGATTCACAAACATCATTCAGAAGACAGAAATAATACAGACACTTGAAAACAGAAAAGTTGCAAATTAAAACAAACTTCCCCAACAAGCTCAGAATAATTGGCCCAAATGAAATTGTTCTGTCTTCAGAAGAGATGTTAAATCATTATTATTGTTTTGCTCCACTGCTCCGGGAGCTGGTGAGCCTTGGGCTGGATCAGGCCAGAGCTACCCCATGGCACGCAGGTACAGGAACCCACTTGGTTTATGCCAGGGAGGAGGCAGTGCCCAGACTGCCATGCATTTGGCACTTTGAATAACCCATTCTCTGCATTTCTGTTCTCTTCTATTCACTGGTTGCCTTCTTTATCTCCCTCGTAGACCTTGTCTCCTTCGTTTTGTATCTCTAGGAATTTTCTGCGATATGATAAGGGCTTTGGATCAGAGGGAAGGTCGTTATTGATCTCCCATGCTTTGATCAGTTTAGTGAAGGGAGGCACTGACCCCTACATAAATATTTAATGGTTCTAAGGAATGGCAAAAAACACCTCTGCAAATGTTTTATGGCCTAACAGCAGTTTTGGAGACCAATCCACTGCCTTTGCTACTGTGAATGAATGCAGTATTGAAGCTTCTAAGCCCCTGCCCTAGTAAGTTTAATTTGGCACCCTACAGTTAATTGGATATAGCCACCATCCCCTCTCCAGGTTTTCTTTAAATGTCAGATATTAAAAATATGTCTGTTCAGGAAACAACCAAACAACAACAACAACAACACACCAGTTCAATTCATAGCTAAATAAGGAAAAAAAGGTATGTGCTTTTGCAAAAGCACATACATGACTGAATTGATTTAAGGCTTCCTGTCTGTGCATTTCCATGACAATGAGGGTACATAAACACATTCCAAACTAAACAGTTAGCAATGATAAAAGTGGGCAAAATATCAATACCATCTGCTCTCCCCTAATGTTTGGAAAGAGTGAAAGCCTAAAATTAACCAAAGAAAATGAGCTGCTAAATAACCTCCGCTTCCCCTCCCAAATCTTATAGGCCCATACACATCAACAAAGTATTTGACCTTTCTTTGTTGCTCCTTATTTTAATATTTATATTTCAAATGTTTCCTTAACTTTAATTCAAACTACCATGCTAGCATGGTTAAAAGTACTGTAACTTAATAAAATCACGGTAAAATTCTGCTTCTATTGGTAGCCTCCTGTACTGAGACTGCTGCAACTCAGGGGATATAAACAACCTCACTGTTAAGAATTTCTCAAGATTTTTAGCCTGAATTTTGCTTATACAGTTTCATGTTTCCCTGTCTAAGATTAGCTATGCTATGCTGAAAATATTCCCATGAATGTCAGCAGAGGAGCAGAAACAATACAATGTAGTTGTGTTATTATTTTTTTTTTTTTTCCAAGCCAGGGCATTAGAACAAAAAATAGTTCAGGAAACTGGATTTTTCAATTATTCGTCTGTATTTTGACTTACGCATGGTGATTCCTTACTTTCAACCATGAAATGGGAAAACAACAACAACAACAAAACAACAACCAAAGAAACCCTGAGTCTTTCAGCCTTGTCCTAAAAGGAGAATTATTCAGATCTCCCTGCCATTTCGTTTCTTTGTGTATATTACACATTTTATGTTGTCTGAAGCCCTGCCACAAGGAGCCAGTTGGCACAAGCAGATAATGCACTGAGACTGTTTATGTTCAAAAGGGAATAAATTGCAGTGGCTTGGTTGGATTTCACATGGAGAATCCTGATACCAATAGTCAATATGCTTCTGTCACCAGTTCCTCTGATGCTGTTGCACTTATAAACTCTGGATTTTAATATCCTCACAAAAGCAGCTGATCAGCTCAGAAGGAAAAATTAAAAACCAAACCAAACCAAAACACACACAACACAAAACAAAACAACAACAAAAAAGCTTATAAGAAGTATTATAGTTGCTAGCATGTCTTTTTGATGCTGGCAGTGAGTGTTACAACTCTCTCCATACCCAGAGTGAAAAAAACATACCTAATTTTGAAACAGGTCACTGTGACCCCATCTACTCTCAGCCAGCTTGCTTGCAAATGACAAATTCTATGAGATATCTACTCACTGAGATTCGCAGTACTTGAAAAAGGATTTTTCTGGGAAAGGCAGGTCAGGAGAGTCCAAGCAGGTTGTGTGTCTTTACAGCATCAAAAAAATGAAGATGTCAAAGAGATAACTTCCAGTTTGCTGCTAGTCAGGCTTAGGGGGTGATGGAGGGGGGCAAGGCAGAATATCAGAAATGAAAGACACAGGGAAACGGATGTAAGACTTGGATTAAAGGTCAATAAAATCAAAATAATATGGTAAGAGGGGAACTGGAGATTTTGGAAAAGGAGACAGAGTTAATTCATGACCAGAAACTAGAATTTCCTTTCATTTCTGCAGATACACTTAGATGATTTTACGGGGTAAGATCCTGCTTTGGCAGGGGGGTTGCACCTGATGATCTTTCGAGGTCCCTTCCAACCCCTTCGATTCTGTGATTCTGTGAAAACATATAGCTACGTGTGAATTTTATTCATATAAATTATCTCACCAATGGCAATGGAAGTGCTCATGTGAAGAATCTATGCTTAGGTCTGGAGCCTGAGCCAGCAGGCAGTGACCAGCTCCTAGTTAGCAGCTGAGCTAAGCACTGCCACCCTCACTGCTCAGTAGGACCCTGTTAACGATACTCATCACCAGGATCTTTATGCCCTTCTCTCGCAGCATAGCAAATCTAGTGTTAATGCTACGACTGGAAATCAAGTAGTATTCCTCTTGCTGCTACATTTACAAAGTAAGAACAACAGATAATTAGAGATTAAAAATACTTCTGTTTGAGAATTCTTAATGAATTTAATATGGAGAGAGATTTTTTGAAGTCTCAGTGAAACTGAAAAGCTAATAGCATTAAATGACAAGGGTGATTATTTTTGCAAAGAATGTGGATTATGCTAGTTCTCAGTATAAAAATAAAGAGAATAAAACCATGGTTATAATTTCATCTTGGCAATATAACTAGGACAGACAGATGCTTGATATTGTACAGTAATTATAGATGGCTGAACTGAGAATAAACCTTTTTTTTGTAAATAATGGTTTCTGATTTTGAAGGCCATTTTAAAATCTATGGTTAGGGCTTTGTCTTCCTGCCAAGGACACAAGTTAAATATTTATTATAAAGTATAGTGGTGGTTTCTGAGCTTGACTTTTAATTATAATATGCAAGCAGGCATATTATAGCTGGCAAGTCATGGGTCAAACAATGTGACATTCACCAAATTGAAAGTGATCAAACTGGGGGGGGGGGGGGGTAATGAGACTATAAATGTATCTGATAACCAGAATCATGTAATGTAACTAAAAGGAAAAAAGACTGGCATCTTTGTGAGCATTCTGTGCTGTGAAAAGACATACATAAAGGAAAAGACCCTTGACACATTCCCAAAACTCAGAGCTGTCTAGCATGGTACCTTTGTGAAGCTGTAGGCTCTGCGATTGATATGCCATAGCTCTCTTCACAGATGCAAGAAAAAAAAGAAACACAGTACCATGGAGAAGTGAAAGCAAGAGACAGAGAGTGGCATTGATGTGATCAGCTTTAAGGGCATTTCACCTGAAAGAATACCTGAGGCAACAGAAGCAGAAGGGACGATAAATAATTCAGCAAGAAAATTACATTTCAAAACAGTGAGGGTGTCTTTCTCTTTCTACTTTCCAATTGAAACCACATTCAAAGACCTTTCTGCAGCATTTCTGCAACAGAAATGGCTGCAGAAACTTCTGCTGAGAAACAATCTCACACACTTCCATTTGGTGAAATAATGCAGTCCCCCTCCTGCAGAAAGCTCGTCCCCAGGAAGGGCAGGAGTGCAGAATAAATCAAGCTTCATGAGGAATAAAGAATTCAGATTCAACCCAATGTTTGTAGGCAGGACCTCAGCTGGCAAAATTTGTCATAAGTTGTCTGACTTCAGTGGAGGTCTGAGCATTTACACTGGGGAGATGTTGTCCCTGGAGGATTGTGAAAAGTTTTGTTAAAGTCAAGTTAATGAAAATGTAAGTTCAGCACACTGCAAACTGACACACAGGAGAAGGGGAAGCATGTTTATCAGCTTGACTTGGCTGCACTGGGAGTGAAAAGCACAGCATTTTCAATCACTGGAGAATGTGTGCAGCAGATAAGTGTACTGGATGGAGAACTGGAGAAAGCGTGTGGAGAATTTTAAATAGGACACAGGAAAACTTAATTTAAAAGACAAAAATAATTTGAGTTAAAAAAGGAATGGCTGGATCCTTATCAGGTTTTACACTGATTATTTAAATCAGTGGCTTGGGATATGAGCTTGGGATATGGCAGATGAACAGGACAAGCACAGCTTCTGACTTACAGCATGCAAGTTACCCGATGGCAAGGCACATTTGCCATTACCTTGGACTAAGCACCACAGGGTGACATCCTTCCTAATGAAATGTGGTAAGCAAACTTATATTTACTGTAGCATGGGACATGTCCTTCAGTGGATCCCATGGGACAGGCCGCAAACTGCAAGGTCACAGCTAATTTACTCAGCTGTTAATTGTCTTTGGACCCATGCTTTTATCTGCAGTGTCACACCATCAGGATTTCACAGGTAGCAAAGGACAGCTCTGGAAGTGTCCAACCTGTCTTGGCCACTGCTGCTCACCACTGTCCTTTACTGCTCCCTTTTGCTGGGCAGACGCAACTGTCTGTGGGGCTAAGCTCTAAGTGGGACTATTCTAGCCTTCAGGGAACAAGCTATAAACTTGATCCCAGATACAGATCATGAAAAAAAAAACACAAACAAAAAAGCAAACCCACAAAACAAATTTCCGTAATATTTCATTCTTAATCTTGATTTTAAAGTCCTACAGGCAAGGCTCTACATGCAGCCGACTCATCACATCTGATGGGATGTTGGGGAGGTGGAAAAGCAAGAAGCATAGTGGAACAGGAGATAGGACAGCATGAGAATTATGTAATGTTGCTTTGTTGCAAGAGAAAGCATAGCAAAGGCCCCTACTGCAGCTTTGATTCTCAGCCTACGTGCTCTTTTTTTTTTTTTTTTTTCCCTTAATCAAATGTGAATTTACCAGGCTTTTGAAGGCAAAGATCTCAGAGGGGATGCAGAGGGCTAGAGAAAAAAATAAAATAAGAGAAGCTGGATATAATCAGGGAAAAGCACCAGATTCCCATTTCCAAAGTTAAGACATGCTGAAGATTTTCTTTTTTTGCTGTACACAGTCTTCTAGGAAAGAGACAGCCTTTATCTTTCTGAAAATGACCTCAGAATTGAACTATGCATTCACATAAATATTACATATTTTTCAAGCACGCATTCCAGCTCATACTTAGTGTGATGCTTTCTTATATCTCATGTGAACAAGGGTTCCAAAGATCCCTTCCCTGATCATTTCCCTGTGAAATTTTACAGAAAGCATGTGAGAGGCAAAAAAAGAAATTAACACAGTAAGCTTTTCAAGAAACAAATTCACTTAACTGGTTCCTGATAAAGTTCTTGAAAGAATCAAGGCCCACAAAGTCTCCCAGTGTTTCTTCTATCTTTAAGGAACACAGTATTCTGGCTTGAAGTGGAAGAAAATCGCCTTGCAAATTCTCTTTTCTGGGGAATATCTACTGATTTTTGTGTCACCATAATCCTATGAAACTATAATGGGATTCTGTCATCAACTAGTTTCTGTCCATTAATAGATTCTTCTTACCATTATTTGGGGATTCATCATCATCATGTAAGAGGTGAACTGTATTTAATGGAGATTATAGATAACAGTACAAGGTATAAAGGGAGTAAAAAAGGATGAAACATTTAAACCCTTGTAGTATTCCTACTGATGTCAATAGGAGTCTTTCCACAGGTTTAGCGGAGTGTGAGCTATGCTCTTATTTATCTGGCATTTTCTCTGAGCTGCAAAAGTGCCTGTAGTTAAAGAAATTCACTAAAGTCTGCCTACCAAGAACAAAGACTGAATGAAGGATTATATAGTTATATTTCTGAAAGTAGGTAAGTACTATTTTATGCATATTATACTAGCAGGAAATAAAACGAATTATTGATACTTGGAAGTCTTGAGTACTGTGATTTACCGTTGAGGGTAGGTACACATGCAGTTGCTAGAACAACAGAGCTCTCCTATGCCAAGTACTCCAAGCTCCTAAAAATAAACTCCAGCTCATTACAGTTAATAGATGAGATTTCATTTCATTCTGTTTAGTGGATTCAAGTCAATATTGTTCACGTGGTGAACAGAAGGAACACGTGACATATGGTGAAATACTGAAATACACCAAAGCGTGGTTTTGAAGATGACACATGAACGATTCCATTAGATAACTAAAAGCCTCTTTTTATTATTATTTTTTCTTTTTTCCAGAGGCAAACTAACATGGCTATGAAGCCTGAAAGGTGAGCTGCCCTGTTAGATGCACACAAACCCTGGGAAAACCACTAAGCCCCTCTTCAGCCAGAAAGCCAGAGCCTCTCCACAACTGCCCGCTGTCGTGACTTTTCACCACGGCCCCAGTGCCCTGCTGTCACCTGAGTTAGGTGATTGAGAGTGAGACTGGCCCAAGAGTCACAGCAGCACACTCATTCCCTCTCAGGCTATCAGTTGCTTTCAGCTCTTGGCAATTCTCTGTCTGTGGCTGGGAGGAGAATGTTAATTCCGCAGCATCCTCTGAGCAGGTTTTGCCATTCCTGTGACAACTGTGCTACACAAGGCCAGGTGGCGCTTGCTTCCCATCCCATCTCTTGGTTCTGCCCACCACGGAAATGAAAACACTTGCTCGGCACAAAATCCTTAAGTGAAAACTAATGTTGTATAAGTCAGCGAGGCTGGTTCCAACTTCAGTGAGTATTTGTAGAATACTGCACAACAAACAAGTGATTAAATACTGATATTCTCCACATATTGGTAAGGCTATTCTTTTTAAATGGATCTCCACATTTTCTCCCACTGTCACTGCAGTATACCTCAACCAGCACTAATTGTTTCCACGTCTTTAAGCATCTTTCTACTGATTTAATCAAGGAAGAGAGAACAGACTCTCGAGAAGGCAATACTGCCCTTCCTTTGACAGCTAATAGGGAGCATTAGACAATCACCCACCACAGAGACCTTTCTCCACGCACTTGAAAATCACTTGAATACATGGAGAGGTGAGCAGGACAGCTCAGTGGTTGTCAGTCGGGTAACTGAGGTGGTTTTCCAGCAGCGAGCACAAAATACTGCAAAATACCTTCCAAACAGGGTTTTAAAGGTTAAGCTGCCTCGCCTCTGCAAAGTTTCTTTTGTGTGTCTAATACAGCCCACTGAATCACCACAGCACATATGCAACACACATTATCAAGTGAGACTGGCACTGTCTCAGATAGACATATTGCAGACTGCCAAGCGAATTGCCCATTGGCTTCATGCTAGGAAGACGAAGAGACAAAGGCTATGGAAAAGTTACTGTTAAACGTAGTTTAAACAATTTCACTCCATTCTACATGTGAGCCTGAAATTTTCCAGAGTTTTAATCTGCCAAGTGTATGCAGGCTGATGATTTCAGCTGAACGATTCCCAAGCTTTATTGTCCCAATCTTATTTTAAAGCATGCACCTTGTTGGAACAGACCAAGAACACCCACGTGGATAAGGTGGGCTGGTGCTTCTCTTTTGCTAGCTGAAAACTGACAAATAGGTTTTATTTCCTTTGATGCTCTACTTGTATTATTGTAAATCCCACTCAGCTTTGAAAAACGAAAAAAAAAAAAAGACATAGCACAATTATACATTCTTCTAAAAGAGGAGGGGATTTACTAGGAAATTTTGTGCAACCGTGGGAGGCCAAATACATCAAAATATTCTCTGTGATGCTGATAGATTACTGTGCTGTAAAGGTAATGCCTGGATGAATGTATCTGTAGGTAGCCATAAAAATGCTGTGAAGACAAGAGGAGGAAATTAAAGGAGCTGAAATGTCATCTGGCAAAGCAGAAAGGATTCTGGAAACAAATGATGACGTTTGGGAGCACAGATCCTTTGGGAGCGAGCCTCTAAGCTCTGTAGCATATTGCAGGAGGCCTTGGGATTTAGTGTGAGGACCTCATAGCTGGGTCCTGAGTGACAAGCCTTCTTCCTTCCTCCATAGAATGAGAGAAATATTTATTAGATATATAACATTCTTGTCAAGTTCAGGAAGGTAGAAATTCAAGAAATGGGGCTGCTGTTTGCCCTGTTTTCCTCTAGGTGGGCATAATTATGTGAGGGTAACTTTAAATAGAGGCTGGACTACCCTGAGGGGTGAACCTTTTGGGTGACCTGTAAACTTAGGTGGTGATACTCCTGTGGCTCTCTCTCTCAGCATCGCTGCCTACTTTTCAAGCAGTTGCTCCTTTGGAGGCCTCATTGCTGGCTGGAAGGTACAGATACCTTAGAGAAGAATGGCTCCCCTTCTGAACTTTGCTGAATATAACTAAACATATTAATAATATAACTAAACATATTAATTAGGCTTGAAGCTGGCTTTTTTTTTTTTTTTTCCTCCCCGGATGGAACTGCAGAGATTTTCCAGAATAAAAGCACGAGGTCTTGAACACAAAAAAAGGCCAGCAGAGAACTGTGTGAGTCAGACAACTGGCAGCACCACGCAAGGCTGTTCAATTCCTGCCCACAGGGCTGAACCAAATTGAGAACACCTGAAGGTCACCTCTATCTGCTGGCTCTCAGCTGACCTAAGTGAATTGCATCTTTGGTTTCAGTTCATGTCTCAAGTGGAGAGAGGACTATCCAGAAACAATGAACAGTCCTTGAACTGAGCACTGTCCTGTGTGAGGTATCTCATCTGTGTCCATTTCTATACAGGCTCAACTTCCCAGTACTATTTGGCTGTCACGTTCCCCTCATACAAAACAACAGCAGAACAGTGGCAATGGTCAGGAAGGGATATTCAAGGCTGGATCCAGCCCTGCTGGCACCAGGGTATGCCAAACAGTTAAACAATTTGTAAATTACTGTCTCCAAGTTGTTGTTACTCTTTCTCCATCACTTCCCATTCCACCTCCTTAATTTATGCTCGCTATTGTTACTTGTTACAGCAGGAAGTATGACATCCTGGCACAGAGCTGCTGTCTCTTAGCTGGAACAGAGTCCGCCACTTCTCCCAGTTCCTTAAATGTTTTTATAGACTGTCCCAGCCTTTGATGGAGTACAGCAGGCTCCCCTTGCTAGCACAGACACATGCTGTTGATAAGCTGTGCCAGCACTGAATAAAACATCTCTTTTCTTTATATATTCCACAGTAACTGAGAGCAATGGCCTTAAATTCATGTTAATATGGGTAGTAAATTTTGCCTTATATTTTTTATGAGACTGGATTTCTTCCTATCATCAAGGAACTTAAATACAGGTATCCATTAACACTTAAACCAACAGTATGAAATCTGCAGGTCTCTTCATGAACTAGCCTACATTACCTGAAACAGTCAGCCCTGATAGTATGATAATATGGAGTGTCCCTTTTGAAATTTTGAAGGACAGAAAAGAAAATTCTCTTTGTTTGCCTTCAGGCTGTGAAATACTCTCCTTTACAGGTTATTTCCTGATTCTTCACTATGAGTAACAGTAACAAAATCTGGTCTTTGCCTAGAGGTTGAAGTAAGGTCTAGGTCTTCTTGTGGATCTGTACTACATCAAGCTTCAATCTTCAGCTGAATCTTTGGGTGCTAACAGAAAATGATGACAGGTCTTATTAGTGGTGATGGCATGTAGATTTTTGCCTTTATGTTAGGCCATAAACACTCAGGGAAGTGTGAAAGTGTTTCTGTGATGAAACTGATGTGCAAGGTATATGCAAATCTCAAAAAATTCCATGGATTACTGTTCTGAAGTACCTTCACCTTCTAAACGTGGAGGAGATGAAAAACATTTCATAGATAGTAGTTAGTGTCTATAACAGATGGATTTAATAAAATAGTATATAAAATTTACTGCTACACCTGAGGACCTTAGTATGTCACTACACAAAGCAGGCAAATGTCACCAACCAGCAGTAGAGAAAGGATATAGGAAAACTCTAAATGAAAAGACAGCATGCACTATAATGATGGAAAGAGAGATAACATTCAGTGTGGACTGATCCTGACCTCTTAAAAATATTGTCACTAATACAACTTTCACAAATCCAGGGATCTTCAACTAGAAACAAAGCAAGCAATTATTGTAGATGGTACAGAAGGAGCCAGTAGGATTTTTAAGTGGGAGGCAGTTAAATTTTCTAAAATTCCTTGGCCTAAATTCTGAGTGCTCTTTTATGTCTGGGGAATCAGCTCAGTAGCTTCCTGATTGACTCCATACTGAAGAGAATATCAAACAAAAGTTTCAGATTCGGTCCTGACTGCAAGCCTCAAGAAAAGAAAATGTTAGAGCAGTTCAGATACAAATGCTGCTTGTACTTCCTAAGCTAACCTCTATGCCATTTCTTGCTCTTGCTTTTGTTTGCAAAAGCTGCCCAAGAATAGCTATTTTTCATGATGTCCAAATTCAGAGGGCATTCTGAGGGCATTCAAATGACTAAACCTCATTTAGGGTACATTTAAAATAAAAGAGAGTTAATGCTAAGATGCTTCTATAAACTTCTTGTACTTTTAAATTTAAGGATGAAATTATTTCATTATAGAACATTTATAGTTGCTAGAAATAGTTTCTTATAGTTTATGAAATTAAATAACAGATTCTGTGCTATGCAAAGTATAAAATAAGATAAACAATAGAAGTAGCTAAGATGCCTAGGAGCATATTGATCCTAACTCACATGGCCTTGTATCTGGATTTAGCACTTAAGCTTGTGCAAAATGAGTTCACATGCTGTTCTGAGCAGGCATCATTTTATGCTTCTTTTGCAAAGTTGACAGTTGCCACATCATCTGATAACGACAAATTGGACTGAATGTATTTATCATAAGAATGTTTTCTGTTAACCCATCGTCCAAGAGACAAATACAATTACACATATTGAACATCATCACTTTGAGGTCAATGTAATATATCAAGAGTAAAAATAAATCATTGTTGCTCTGGTATGGAAATGGACACCTTGTTTTGCCAACTGCATAACCATCCTACTGAGTAGATGTGATTTGTCTTGTTAGGGCCAACTTTATCTCAAGGGTAACCACACACATTTCAGTCAAGCTAGATCGGGAATTAATTTGGCAATCTGGGATAACACTGGCCTATTTTTTTTTTTTCCCAGTGGGCATTCTGATGCCTCCAGGATGGTTGATCTGCGATCTATATGGACCCTTCACACATCGCCAGGTCCTTTGTGCCCAACAGAAGCTTGTAGTTTTGATTATTTGTGTAATTTTGCCCCTTAAAATCCAGAAACAGAACCTATATTATTGTTGAAGTTGCATGTATGATTTCAATTACCATGAATAAGGTGGTAATTTATCCATCACGATGCTTTAACAAGCGTGCATTTAATGGATGATATGACTTATTATACACATTATAAACCCTTAATGATATTTCACACATCTTCTGTATTGAATCCAGTGACAATCTGCCTCGCAATCTACAAAATGTTGCATCAGGAAGAGACCCAGAAACACAATTTATCACAAGCAGATCGATTTATCACAAGCAGAACTCTTTAAAACTTTCACAAAAATGGATTCAACTTGCACAGTTTCTCTTTTTGTTATGCATTTTGACATGGTTTTAAACTGGCAATATACTGAACACTGAAATTCTGTGATGACTCATAACTGTTACAAAGATTAAAGGAGAATAAAATAGAATAATTCTTATAACATTCTCATAACAATCTTTTAGCTGTGATGCTAACAGAGTTTGAACAAAATTCTCATGATACAAATTGTAATGAACATCTGTAGCTATTACAAAATTAACCTATTTCTGCCTCTATGAGTGGTTTCACTCTTCTTTTTCCTCAACAGGCAGTGACAAACTAACTTTCCAAAGTTATCTTTTTTGAATTACCTGTATTTTCTCTGCTAACTTGATAAATCAGCATCTCTATATGACTTGCTGACTGTATCATTAACATTTTAGTATAATAATTTGTATGGTGATTGAAGAAAGCAGAACTGTATGGTGTGAAACTCTAGGAATATCAATCACAAATGGTAATTTAAGCTTTCTCAATGCTGCAAAAATACCCCTCATTAGTGTCACCTTCCTTATTTTTATAGTATTTATTTTTTTTTATTAAAAGCAAATGAAAACTGCTTTGTACTTAGCAAACTACTATAGCACGCAGCAAAGATTATGATTAAAGGTTTGAGGGTACTACATAAAGGTAGAGCTGTGTCTGTTCTACTGAAAACTTTATCAAGTGATCATAAAAAAGTAGTAATTCTTAGAGAGTGAATGAAGGAGCTGAGAAGGTGTGCAGAAAAAAAAAGTAACAATTTTGGATATGCACGGACAGTTTCCAGAATCATCCTCATGGAATAAAATTCTACTGTACACAACATTTTCCCAAACTGGTCAGATTCTGTCTTCGACAAACTGGAAAGTGAGTACAACATTGGTTTTGATTAACTGGGAACCAGAGAAGTGCATTTAACATAAGTTTTTGGTCAAAAAAACAAATCTGAGAACAGGGAAATGATAAACAAAGATTAACGTATCTGAGCATACGATCTTTTTCATTCTCTCTGCTTTAGTGGGGTTTCTTTCTCCCTGCAATACATATTTGAAGGTAAAAGAAGGTGAGCTGCAGGTAGCAGGTACAATAGCACCACCTCTACCATCTTCTCAATTTCAGTCTGTTTATAAATTATGCCCTCTCTCCTGCTTGCTTGCAGGTGGTAAGTAGTTACTTGCAGTAACTCAAATCACCGTGTAAGGTCATTTTTATTATTAGTTGCTGCTTGCTGAGGGAGCTCATCATCAATCAGCTTCTTTGAATACAGGCCAGCTTAAGTCCGATCACTGATGCATGTTACACTTAAGAGATGGAGAGCTGGTACCACAGATGGTGTAAACTCATGAGACCATGCCAAAATAAATAAAAAAGTACACAAAGAAAAGTATCATCAGTGGAAAGAGTCACTTAAGTGACGTTCTGAAATACTAAAAAAACAGTCCAAATATGACCCCAGGAGAGTTCAGTTGCCTACTAAAGGAAACAGTACAGAGAAAAAAAAAAAAAAGACCATAGTCTATACAGTCTGTATGGTTTACACTCTACTGCACAGTGGGCAACTCAAAGTATCTTAGTAAGGATTAACTGTGGAAACAGAGATGGTAGGGTGGGAGAGCTGAAAATATTCTCCTCAGATGTGATTGGGAGATTTACCATGCAAAATGGAGAATGTTTTCAGAAGAGCTATTACCTTCGCAGTCTAAGCAACAATAAAGTTGTAACTTAAGAAAAAAACTTAATTTTAGATTTACGAGTTACAGACAATAAAAAAGCCTGAACAAAACTAGTATTTCACTATACCACCACATCATGTAAAAGGGTCATTCCCTATCACAACTGACATTTTCTTTCTGTGCCTCAGCACGTAAGAGACTAAAGTTTTCACCTGTATGTGACTAAGCAAACAGATCAGTGAGCCCCGGGGAACTTACATTACTACATTACTTCACATTACTACAATTTCCTCTAAATTTGATTCAGAACCTAAAAATACAGCTTCTATGTGCTATGCTTAAGAGCCAATATAACCCAAGAAAATGCATGTATTGAATCACAAACTTAATGAAAGAGCCATTTATTTTTCTGAGTTGTACATGGATGGGTAATTACCTCCAGCAAGCAATTTTTGCTTGTGTACAGAACAATACTTCAGCACTCCACTACTTCTCCGACTCCAGTATCAATTTGCGTATATAACAAGAAGGAAGAAAACAGTCATTGTGACTGCTGTCTTTTACAATAATTGGCTCATTAACCTTAAGTATTATCTCCCTGACCTTATTTTTAAGGTCATACCAGGAATGGATTCCTGGAATGGAATTCCTTCGCCTACATTTTACAAAGGAATATATGCTTCCTATATTAATTTTGTATGAACATCCGCAGTTATAACACTAGAATGAGACTTTAAGATTACAGTAGTCTGAATACGAAAAGGCAAACCAGAGCAAGAAGGTATGCATAGACCCTGCCTGCATTCACCCCAACTACCACTGTTTCATACAGCACATGCACTGCAGACTGCTCCGGAACAAGTCTGAAGAGCAAAACAGTTTAGCTAGTACCAAGGACAGTCTAACTGGATGGAAACTACACCATGTCCATGACAGTGATGTGCCAAACACAATGGAAAATAGGCAAAATCAAAGTATTTTGCTGATTATTTCTCTGCTGTGATTCTTCTTCACACTCGTGGGTATAATACAAGATAAAGTGCTCATAGCAATGCGCTTAAATACAGGTTTGGTTTCAACCTCAAACAGTTGATGTTGCTCTATTACTGGGGACACTAAGTGGTGCTGCTATCGATTATTTAAATAACAATGGAGAGAAAAGATTACTGGAGCTTATTACTGTGGCAGCAAGACAAGAACATTACTGTAATGCAATAAAATCTCTCTTCAGTATCTCTGTCTGCAGAAAACTATCACAAGGGACTGCCTACGCTACCCAAGTACCTCTGAAAAGCAGGGATGGGGCCAAACTCTTAAATGTCCTGCAGGTTAAGAAAAAAACATTCTGAAATCTTTGTCCCCATGGTTCTGAGTGGAACACCTTTCCTGAAAACACCACTATTTTGAAAAGAAAGAAAACAGAAGAGAATCTGAATGATTTCAAAAAGCTTTGTGAAGCAGATGTTTAAAACTGAAAAAGCAGGAAAATGAACTGGATGCAGGCAAGAAATATTTCCTTAAAAACACCATTATACCAACAGAAAACGCAAATGGTGGAAAATCCTACCAAGACACACACTTTATGGAAATGCCTAACAATTCCCAGAGTTAATAAGTAGTTGTTGTGATCTAATGCATAAATGGAATAATGCATAAAATGATAACTTCTTACAGATAAGGTTTTTCCTATGCTATTTTTGGATGAATTAGTAAATTGCTTTTCACTGTGAGTAATAATTGCACATGCCTTATTACAGATTAATTGTAGTGCACTTTCATTATTTTTTTCCTCTTTACCAACAAAGCACTAACTAAAGCCGAGAAACTGAAAGAATGACCTGCCTGAAACCTGTCCTCAAGTATGAAATGAACTGTCTTCAATACTAGCATTGTTTCATTTAGAGACGTGTAACATCCAGTAATACTCATATACTTCATTACATTTTTAAATGTCACTTCTCCTGCTTGAAGGATCACTCATTCAACCAAAGCACTGAGCTGCTACACCTGACTGGCATGCACAAATGCATTGCTCCTACAGCATCAAGGCTTATCTTGCCCAGTCTCTCCCTTACACTTCTCACTTCAATTGTATTAGCATCAAGCCCCAAGGTTATTTGATGGAAGCGTAAACTGGCAATTAGACAATGAGAAACAGGTTCCATGTAATTCCATGGAAATGACCTGTCAGCTAGGCTAGAGGGGACTAGAGAGGAAAGAAAGATTTGAGAAAAAGCCTTCCACAGTTACTGGGAATTTTGTCACAAACTTTCATATTTTGCCTATTATATTAGGAAGTGCAAAATTTAGATTTTGCTATGATTTGGCCAATATCTGTAAGTACATCTAAGTCACAACAATCTTTATATAACCCTTATGTATCTGCGAGGAGGAGGAATTTTACATACTGTTCATTGTGCTAACAAGATACCCTGTCAATGCAGTACATATATATACACACATTCATCTGTTGAAAATATTCAGCGCATTGACAGTTACTGTAAGTATATATAAACACAAGAATATAAGTGCTATGTGTAGTTTAAGTTTTCACTAATCTCTTTGTACAAGTCTGTGCATCTCCATCCTGAATATTTACACGCTGACGCACAGAGGACTAAGAAGCATCTACTGCAAAACTGAAGATAAATGGCATCTTTGTGACTGAATTTTAATTCATTCTGTGATTCAAAGTCATGAGCAAAATTATGCTTGCAATTCATTAATTTGAAGCCTGGCAAGTATTATTAAGCAGAAATTTGCATACAAAAGGTGTAGCTTTTAAAATACTTATGACAGAAAAAATGATGAGTATACAAATAACAAATCTTGCATGAATATGTATATGGCTTAATAGAACCACTACTTGATCTTTTCCCCAAGTTTATCTAAACCAAGGAGGCTTGCAGATGACTCTCACTAGTCAGTGGTGTTGCCTAAATCATCACATTTTAAATCTTGTGTTACGAACTTCAAGGTGTTTGGCAGTCCACACTGAATTGCTTGTTAACCAATTTTTATGAGAGTGTGCTATGGCAAGTCTGACTGCATAGGGCCTGTCAGAGCACCGCTGGGATCCTGCGGAGTGGTGACAGTGCAGTGGAAAGGTGACCCAGCAGGTGCAGGCACAGGCACCCTAAGGCACCTACAGGCAATGCACAGATACACCCAAGCTACTGCAGCCAAACCCAGAGGTGCACCTCGCATGCCTTCTGCACCCAAAGGTTATTTTCTTTGTGCTACAGGGTGATGAGCTTCCAGAAAAGCTGCAAACCTACAAAGAAGTGTAGGCTACAGCACTAAGACCAGGGGCAGTGCAATGGTTGTCCTGGCATCTGTGGGACTGAGTACCAAAGGGAAAAATAAACTGAATTTTTTGCTATGGCAATAGGGGTATACTTTTCATTTTAGACTTGTTCTGCTCATTTTCAGGATTTATTCAGTAGCTTCCCATAAAAATGGACTTAATCCTGAATAAAAAATGACTCGGTACCTGTGCATGGCATAATGAAGTCAACAGACTGTTTTTTGTCAATTCTGCTGCACTGTGTGCGTACAGATAATATACAAGTTTTTGGAGTTCCTATAAAACAGTTTACATAATGTCATTGTTTAAAGTTTGACTTGGGTTCCAAAATGGTCTTTGAGTCATTTCCAAAAGGCAGATCTCCCCAAATCAATAAATAAATAGGGCAACACCTTCAGCATGAGATGGTAGGAAAATCCCATGGGACTGAAATAAAATCAGTAAATTTATTTGAAGTAGTTATCATTTAGCTTGCAGTGCTCCTACAGGCTCTCCAAAAACAAATGGAAAAATACAGTGTCTGGCCCGAAGTATTTTCAAGATACAGCTGCATGTAATAGAGCTAAAGAGAGGCTCAGTAAGGACATTTTATCCTGACCTTGGACATACTTACTCTAGCACATCCTTAGGGATGGCTGCATTTTGATGGCCTAGAAAACTTACATAAGTATTATTTATCGTTCCTGCAACAGCTATATCTAGAAGATAGGTTCCAAGCCTCTTTACATTTGAATAATATTTATAGAACATGTTTATTATGGCTTCCTTTTCATCAGACCAGGATTAAAAACAAGACATATACGGCACGTATTATCTTACTGTGTTAACAGGACTTGCATGTAGTTGTGAGGCACTAATTAAGGGCTGACCAATATTGTTACACAAATCTACATGCCAAGGATATTGATTTGTAAATTACTGGTATGGAAAAGCAATTTAAAAGCACATAAACAAACATGTTAATTTAAACAGGTACAGATGGTGAAAGAAGTATTTACATCTAAAACCTTTACATTATTTAAAAGGCTGTAATATGTCATTTTAAAAAACAGGAATAACTGGGAATGTAGAAACTGCAGAGAGAGATGGAAGCCATTCTGTGGGAGAGGCCAACAGGCCAGCACAACTTTCAGTGCAAACTGTAGTCTTGGACACCACTAAGAGCAGAGATAGGACTGGCAGATGGAGCAGGGATGAAGGTAAATTTATTTTCACAAATTTACCAGAATCCAAGGCTGAATCGCAGTATAGGGGTGTCAAGAATATCTTGCATTAGAATAGGTAGCATAAGCAAACCTTACAAGGAACATAAAATTCTCATGCTTTAGGGATTAAACTGATATCCAGATAGAGAACAAGGTGAGCTCTTCATAGGAATATATTATCCCATGCCTACACTAAAGGTTTTTACACTTACTACTAACCTGTGTGGTGCCCTCACCTCAGTCTCAGACATTTTTTTATTTCTTCCCTTCTCTGATGGACGTACAAACAAATCCTGGTAACTCTATCTCACAGCAGGGTGCTGGAGCTGAGGCTGTGCCCGCGAGGCAGAGTTTCTTCTCACGCTCCTGGAGAAGATTCACAATTCAGCACGGCATTAGCTGCCGGGCTAGCTTGGCCCAAGGCCAGGCTGCATGCTCTTGCATTCACTGAATTCAGTGACAATGTGGGAAAAGCTTTTATTACCTGAGAGCCCTGAGCATTTCTTTCTTTCCTGTGGCTACCAGGAATTGGTACCCTTGTTCTCTGGGCTGCAGTACTCAAGCTGGGAGAGAGACGGGTAGTGTCAGACCTTTCTACTGATTCATGTTTTCTTCCCTCTATGTTTTTTTCCAACTGTATCATGCAGATTCTTTTGTTTCTCCATTAATATTTAAACTAAAATATTCTGGCCAAGAACAAAGCGAGTTCTGCAGACACTGGTGGAGTAATGAAAAGAGCACCCACAAATTACGCAGGCTTTTCACACAAAACGGCAAGAACAGAAATCAGATCTGAGGCTTAACCTGTGCCATTGCAGGCATTGGTACTGCCTGTATTGTCTCCAAAGCCTCTGAGCCCAGGGGAGGAGTAGCAAAGCAGTCAGATATTTCATCACAATATTTCTAAACTCTTTACAAACCAAACTTAACATCAGCTGTCCTAAATACCCTGAATGGTCACCAAACCAGCTTGGAACTTGCACACCTAAGCTCTGAGGCTGTGGGTACCCTGCTAGGTGCAGTCCTGCTGGATCAGCAAAGGTAACATCAAGTTACAGCAAGTGAGACCTCATCAATCACATGGGGTTGCCACAACACACACAGGCTGAGTGCTTTAATCAAAATAAATAAGCAGGCTCAGGCAGGGACAAATTCATGGTGGTCTTGATTCTACAAACAGAACTATTTGTTCCCCAGCCATGTGTTAACACCTTTCTGTCATTCACCTTTGTTGTTCTTGTTTTATTAATTTCTTGTATGTCTGCTTTTCAAGGAGAAAAAAATATTGCTAAGGTTTATCAGTGGCAGAGACATTAAATTTCTGAACAAACCACACAAAATCTGCAGATCATATAAATCCTCAATAAAAACAGATACACATTGAAAAAACTAGTCAGCTTCAAACAGGGTTATTAACCTGCACTCCATCTGGAAGCTGTTTCAGGCAGACGCAGAAGACCCTGGTTGCCTCTGTATGACGTTGATTTGTAGGCATCTGACGAACTATTTGTCACATTGTGAAGAATACTAGACTTCCCCTGTGACATAAAAGTAGGACTTCAGACAGTAAACTGAAAATGATGGTAAAATGTTAACAGTGGGTCTTCTTTGGCAGCCTTCAGTTGTCCTGAGCAGCACTGGGAAATTCACTCGAGGTGACTGTGAAGGATTCAATAGGTTTATTTAAGCAGGTAAGCACCACTTAATGGGAGCAAGGGTTGTGAGTCAGACCATAAAGCAGTAAAGAAAATATATTCTTTCAGTTTGATTACTCAGTGAGTGACCCGATTAGGAAAGAATATTTCCTAACTATATTGTTTCTTGCAGCTCCATCTCCAAATACAAACATAAACAACAACAAATAAAGAAAAAAATAAAGAAGATAAAGACAAGGAAGCCTTTACAGCTGTGTAGGACTTCCAGTGAAGTTTCAAA
The DNA here is from genome assembly GCF_964034855.1 of Anser brachyrhynchus. Lineage (NCBI taxonomy): Eukaryota > Metazoa > Chordata > Aves > Anseriformes > Anatidae > Anser > Anser brachyrhynchus. The sequence goes on from NC_137708.1 coordinate 21,093,024, forward strand.
GGTTTTCAAAGCAGGCACATCTACTACTCCTTTCTGAATGTTAATATTAGGTGTAAGTGCAAAAAAAAAAAAAAATTAGCCTTTCATAAAGATGATACATTTCTTGCAAATGCCAGTGAAGGACTAAACATTATTCTACAGTAGTTTTGGCTTACAATGTTGCACAAACTAATTGGTTATTTGGAAATGTGCTATTTCTAGCAAACATGTTTTCGCTTTTCAAAAACAATGGTGATGGGCAAAACCAGATTTGGATATCTTTTGGTGATTTTTGGGGGAGGATTTTAGGTCTTAATAGGAAATCAGGTGATTCTGGTGATCTCAGATCTAGTGAAGTACCACCTTCTTATTTAGCACCACAATGATACCTGCATGATTTTAAGTTTTGCTTGTTAACAGAAATGTATTTCCAAAATCAAAAGAAATCACAACTATCAAATGATCCCCATAGAGATTTTTAAATAGTCGCACCTAAATTCATTGTAATCTGTGTGACATGGAAAGGCAAGGTATTAATAAGATTCAAACACTTGAAATACGTGGCCGCTGATGCATAGCTTTTACCTAATAATTGAAAAATTTCAAAGGTGCATGTTGCTAGTACCATAAACTCATTGATTAAGAGGGGACTGATAAAAAGTAACATCCTTTTGGCATGACAGTCTTATGATCTAGACATATGGAACAGATCAATGTCCAAATATGTGTTGTATTTTTAAACACTAATAAATGGAAATATTTCCACTTGTATCCTTAAATATGAAATCTGCTTTTAGGAATCACTGATAGCAAGATTAAAAGCCTATTCAACTAACACTCCAACCAACCTTGTGTTTAAAGGAACTGTGTACATGAGATGACTATTTTGTGTATTTCTAAGTTAATTCAGTGAATGCAATGACAGAGCTCAAAGAGTCTTAGCACATTGTTATCTTTTAATGACACATTTGATTCAAGGTGATATTCTACTATTAGGAAAAGACAGGACAAAAAGAAAGTATTGACTCTGTGACATATGTTGTCCTTAATATTTGCACATAGCCTTCTCTGACATCAATAGGAAGTCTTTAAAAACTAAAGGCAGAATGTGCCCTAAAGAGAAATTTAGAGAGACAGTTACTTGGAGATGCATGAAACATTCAGATGTAGGAATAGTAGTTTAAGATCGCTTGTGTGCTTGCAAGAAAAGAGGAATCAGAGTTAAAGAGTAAACTCTACACTCCTCGGGGATCATTTATGGTCTCTAAAGAGGTTAACGTGTGTCCCACAATCTGTTCTTATATGTAAGTTACTTTAGTCACACTGAGAAGAAAAAAAGAGTAGAGCAGATGGCCATGACAGATGAAGACAGCAGCCAACACTTCTCTTCAGGCAGAAGGGCCATTTAAACCTAAATGAACTAGTCACTTGAGTGATGTAGAGTGCTATCAGGTAGGAGATCTGGCCTCATTACAGGAGGAAAACTACAGCAGGCCATCCATGGCATAGAGCACTTGGGTGCTGCAGTGCACAACTTCCCTGTGCAGCACACTGTGACCAAAGAGCAGAGCTCAGACCTTGTTTTAGGCAGAATATGATCTTCAGGAGCCTGAATGTGTCATGTAATGGATACAAACAGGGAATTCACCTTGAGCTGAGGACAGACCATGTGTCTTAAATCTGTATAGCTTGTTCCTCGCTACAGCTCTAGTATTTCAGTTCCAGTAAGATCTCTCTCCTAAGTCCTTTCTTGCAGATAGGCAGGCAAGACCTTTTTAAAAAATGAGCAGGATAACCCTTCTTAACTTTTGATTGCTATTGAACCTGGCCCTCCAGAATTTATCCGCTGCCAGGCAGTTCATTCCTCTTTGCCTTTTTTCCTATCATTGAACAAGCTATGGGTAACATGTTTTTTCTTTGCACTGTCATTTTTTATTCATGGTCCACACATTCCCCAAGGAATACAACACACCTGAAGTCTACGGACCATTAACATGTAAGAAGACTTTCTTCACTTAATTGTAAAAGAAGTCAGAGTCCATATTTAATTCTCACATTTACATTCTTTCAAACATGTGTCTTTTAATTTGAACAACAACAACAAAAAACTGTCTTACCAGGTTATAGACTTTTCTATGTGAGGAATTTTTTTTTTTCCCTATTTGAAAAGATCAATAACTTTAGGTTTATCATAGAATACACTCAGGTCTTGCTGGAGTGTATGGATTTCTCACAAATGCTTCATATTCAGATATCAGCTAAAAACTGGATATTACTGAGCACTCTTTCATGTTTATTGACATCATCTGCTGTGCATCACAAGCTGATCTCTAGAATTTTTTGACTGAATTTTTGTCTTTTCTGCTTGGCCAGATGTAAACAAGATTGATTTACGCACAAGGAAGGGCAAAGTGTCTTCTATAATGTTGTAATCCCTTGCTAACAATCATTTGGCTAGGACAGAGAATTTTGCATTTAAAAGTAGTTGAGATTTGCTTTTCTGAATAATTACTGTGATTGCCTCAGGCTCCTTTGTTGAAATATCAGAGAAGAGATGGCTTCAGTAGCTTGATAATAAACTGGACAACTTCTGGCATTTTAATTCTGTTTCCAATCAATACTGACAAAGTCTGACCTTGTGCAGAACTTATAAGTACACATTTGTGATGGAATCACTTCACACGTTCATTAAGATCTTATGAACATTACACGTGAATCTCTCAAGTCTATTTCTACTTTTCCAGGATAAAAATACACGAGCTGAATACAAATAAGAGGAAAATGAGTTTTCTTTGTTTATATGGCTTCTATCCATGATTCATATTAAAGAAAGCATTGAGAAAATGCATGTTGATATTCCACCACATAAAACCTAAACAAACCATACTACGAAAAATTATACATATAACAAAATGCAAAATTAACACTTGTTTCATTTCAAAATTCAGAGAACCTGACTTAGTTTACTTTGCCACAACCAATGCAGTTTTTCAGAATGCTAAAACAGTGCTAGGTTTGTGTTTTGAAAGGTGAATGTAGCCTGACATACAAAATCAACTAAGCTCACCTTCTGTTGTTGCCTGGCTTGAAGGGAAGTTTGGCTATTGATATATCACCGTCCCACCCTGGTGATATATTGGTAGTGTCATGATAACTAAGGAAGCGCATAAACTCTGCTTCTAGTAACCACCCAATGCCACTGTCATCTGAATAGAACTATAATTTAACCCTGGTTAGGACTTCCTAGTAATATCTAGGTATTTCTCAGGTGTATTCCTGAGTGGAAAAACATATCATCATGTAAATACACCCACCGTGTGGTGCAGGACAGAACGCCCTATCCATGCAGACGCTCAGCTTCCTGCCAGAACTGGAGCGCTCCAATATGAGTACTGAGAAGAAAACCGACTGTCATATATGAACCTATCACACCAGTGCACTGGGGAAATCATGAGGAATACAACATGCCTGAAGTCTATGGACCATTAAAATCCTGCTTGTCTGGGCTGGATTCAGCGTAACTTTTCCATCAGGAGAAATGTGCAAACACTCAGCCAGGAATCTTTTGAACTCTTGCAAGGGCCCATCAAAGATCTGGGCAATGTTCCCACAGCCTTGTTTGAAAAGTAGTTGCCTAGCCTCAAGTGATCTTTGAAATCCCCCCAGAAAACATGGCCCCAAACTCCCACTACTGTTAACTTTGTTTCCATTGCATTGCCATCATGCAACACTGCAACATCGTGCCTTGACAATATTTTAAAGTCCTAATCCACTGACATTCATCGAGACTTCTGTAATTACTTCTCATATATCCCTGACCATTATGGCTACACCATTAATATGTTCTGTAAAAGCAAGGAAAGTCTTTGGCTTACAGGTATGAAGACTAGCACAAAGACATAGGTTTTGCAGTTGAATAAATTTCTGAATAAACAGGATTTTGAAATATATATGTCGGCAGCTGTCAGAGTCTTTGGAGATACTTCCTGATGGCACAGAAGATGCAAAAGTTCTTAAACTAATTTCAAATGTTCTTACAACTTACTTCCTTTGATTCATGTTCAGTATGTATTTCAATTACCTTATTTTCTAGACTGATAAATGAGAACTAAAGATTAAATGAATAATTTGCAAAATTAAATTCAGTTCTAATTGGTTTCTATCAAGCATGGCACCTCTCATACAAAGGTAAAAATGACCCAATGACAAGAATAAAGTTATCTTGTGATGCTTTCCTATTCAATTAAACCTTAACTATTTCAAGAATTAATTGCATTATAGGAAAAGTTAGCTTTTCATTTTCCAGTGCTCAGGTGTCAGCTGTTTTTCTTATCTGGGTTATATTCATACATTTGACTATTGCTTGATGCTCTTATCATGATGAGAATGCATTTACTAGGAAAGGATAATAGAGAATTCATTACTTTAATGCTTCTCAAGTTGTTAAACGAAAAGTCATAATAGTTATGCCTTACTTTGTGGCTACTGGTGACCTTTTATCTAAACACTTAACCTTCAGCCACTTTCCAGACAGTTGAAGTCAACGAGAATTCCGCATGCAAGAGCACCAGGGACCATACTATCATATTTAGAGAGCAATCCATATCTACAGTGCATATACTTCGGCAGGAGTGAGGGATTCCTGGAGACTAAGTATTTGCCTATCATTTATTTTTAATTACCCTCAATATTTTTTCACTAAAACCAACCAAGCAAAAATCAACAAAACAAACAAACAAAACCAACCAAGTCTGGAAGAGGCTTTGTGTATTCCTGTCCACTTTACGCTTACTTTCCATAAATAAGAATATTAGTTATGATATTGGCAGGAGAAAAAATAAGCAGCCACGAAGTACAAATGAATCAAGAAGTAGCCATAGGAAGTAAAATCTGAATTCATAAGGGCTGAAGATCACATCAGGAGTCCTGTTCATCCAGTTAAATACCCATGTGACTAATCCAAATAAAATTACACAGCTCTCATATTCATGAGCAAGTACTAGCTGCAAACAGCTTGCAAATTATCTAAAGACCAAGAACCACTGGTAAAGCAATTTGGCAAACAATTACAAATAATATGTATATTTAGAGAAGTCCAAGTGCTTTAGACAATTTATAAAGAAAAAATGTAGACTAAGTTAATCAGATGAATTGTTAGACCAAGAAAATAATCTATCACAATTAGTTCCACTAGAGCACCTCTCAGTCATTAGAAATAAAGAACTTTCTCATAAACATACACCAAGTAGATTTCTAAATATTATCCTGATTAAAATGTACATTTTGTATTTTGTGTCATTGGAGATTTGTTCTACTTATTTATTCATAAGGTAAATCATTAGGAATACACATACGGCACTGAAGTGGAACGTGGTGAGTAATTACACACTGGTGCAGAAAGACACAGATTGTTGTAAAGAGGTGAGGGTGTGCTGGGAGCGCGGCTGCGGGAAGTCCGTCTGCCCGTTTCAAAAGGTCTGACTCACACCTATTACTGCTACATAAGTATGTATCTAGCAAGACATACATGCAGTGATTAAAGAAAGATCCATTGTGCTGATTGCCATAAAGGAATAAAACATCAGCCCAGCACAGAACTGTGGCTTTTATTAAGGAGAAGTTGCTATTGATCTCTTAATTGCAGCTCACATCACTGTGGGTGATTGGTTTCCTTCCGCTGCATTGTAAACAAGGAAAGGACACAATTGCTTTTCTCAGACTGGATGAAATGAAATTGAGCTATCAAGATGGATTTCTGATTAAGATTCTTTTTTTTCTTTCTCTCTCCAAATCAAGTGTGAATTTCTACTTGAAAGCTGAGCATATTTTTCTTTTATTTCAAATTAAATTTGAACTATCTAGGCATGGGCAGTGTCAGATTTTGCAGTCCTTCAGAAATCCCTCCGTGGCTGCTAATGTTCGATCTGACAGAGATCTGAGCGTGTGTTAACATGAGTGAAGTCACTGTCCCCAGTCTGCATCTGCCCTTACTGATGTCTTCACTGTCCCTCTGAATTTACCTCAAGAAGTAAAAGGTGAAGGAGGCAGGACAAGAGCACACAGGAGCAGACCAGAGTGGAAATCTAGAGAAAAGCAAAGAAAAAAAAAAAGAGGGCAGGAGGTAAATACAATTTTGCGGAGACCGTGGTCAGCAGAGTTTCATCTCTTCGAGAAAGGAAGGGCTTCAAGATAACTAGAGCATGCAAACAATATTTTTTTTTCTTTACAAGGAAAAGAAAGAAAATGATTCTGCACTACCAGAGCCATTTTATGCAATGCAAAATAAGTGTTCTTTTTTTGTTTTCTGTATTGCTTTCAGAGTGTTTACTTCCTGTCCAGAAATAAAGAAATAAATGCCCAGCCCCAGAAATACAGGTGCTCACAGGAACTGAAAGAAAGGAAAGAAGGGGACAGGAGGACATTTTACTTTTAGTAAATGTAAAATTCCCTTTACTTTGGAGCCTGCTACAGTAAACTTTTGAAGGTACTGGGCCCCTCAGATTAATAGCTCCACAGAGAAATTTCTCCTGTCCCCTGTGAACAGGTACCATTGGTACCACTGAGTCCATAACAAACAATGTCTAAAAATTCCCCTGCTGTTAGACTGTGGTGCTAGCTACAAGTTCCCAGCGTGCACTCACATCAAAATACAAAACTGCTGCCATGTGACTCGCCACACACGCATGGACGGGACCTTTCACGTTCCAGCTTTGTAGGAATTACAAATAGTTTCAACGATTTATTATTTCACAAAATTCAAAGGGTTCTGAATCAAGGTTTTAAGGAATAATTCATTAGTAAAACAACCGCATATATATGGAAGAACATCATTGCCCAGAAGCAGAATCCTGATCTTTTTTGTTTTGAAAATTCCCTGCCTCATCAAGATTTCTAAATACAACACAAGTAGCCAGTGAAATAATTACCACTTATAAAAGCATAACAGTATAGTCAAAATTGGTATTTTTTAGAAGGAAGATGAAACACTTCCTGATATAACAAGGACAGCTATTAAGGACTGTGAAACAGGGCTTTCTCTTCTTCCTTTTTGCAAAATTTCTCCCAAATTTGGCCACATGGTAGGGTCAAAGAACAAGCACAGTTTGCCTGGGAGACAGAGAATATAGCTTAGTTTTTCAAATGCATCTAAATGTTACTAGTGTATGTGCTATGCCTATGAAATCCTGTGAAAAAAAAATTAATTGGTCTGAGCTTTGATATGACCTAAGAAATTTATTTATTAATGCCAAAAGATCCAATTTTATCAAACCTAAATATTACATACCTGAGTATTTTCATGGAAGATGACACAAAGACAAAATCATATAGCACTGAATGTGTTCTGTTAGTATTGATGAATGTATTATTTAAGGAGACTGCTAATTAGACTAATGCATCTGCTGCCCCTGTGAACACAACAACTGATTCTCTAGCAGGCTAATCCAAGATAACTCTTTAGTATTTCTATGAAACATTAATTATACAGCTTCTGCCACAGCCAGGTGAAACACCCAGCATCGCCTTGCACCGGCTGACTTAGTGTTCCTTGCTGAAGATGGAAAAAAGGGGATGTCATAAACGACAAGCATAAATGCTCATTGCAACGGGAACTCAGAATGAATTTGAGAAAACGTAATTACTAGCCATTCCTGAGAGGAACTAAGTGGCAAGGGCTGGACCAGTAAAGCTAGAGGCATCGGTGGTGGTGGAAGAAATGTCACTCATACTGACGGCAGAGATAGAGGCAATTTGAAGGCAGAAATTGGGACTGCAACAGCATGGATGCATTAGGACATCAAAAGAGTTGTGGGCCCTCCTGCAGCACTGAAGAAAACATCTGGAAAAGCCAGTACAAGTGAGGTGAAGACCGTAAGTCCCCCAGAAAATATAGGTATGGCCAATATCCAATACCTGGCACAGGGCATCTTGCCTTCTTGGGCACTGCTGGAGCTTTGTGCTGGCTCTTCAGACAAATCACTCGCAGCTGGTGATAAAAGGCCACCTTCTCCCCCCATTCCCCAACACAGCCTGGGCTGGATTCAGCTTAGGGATGCAAGGCTGATCCTGGTCCCCAGCCACTGCTTTGCACAGCCACAGCTCAGTAATTGCTGCGGTGAAGCAATTAGAAGGGATAGCAAAGGGAAACATATTTTGAATACTGTAGCTGAGAAAGGGCAGACGCGTGGCTGGTTTATGAGCATTTTAAAATGGTGTCTGACTGGGTTTCTTACTCTCAGGATAGCATTCTGTTCACAGTTTGGACTAAAGAGATTTCACAGACCCTGAATGATAGGACAAAGTGTCATTTGTTTTCTCTACAGCCATAGCTGCTTCCTACTTAGCCTTTGCCTCGGAGGTATAGTCACGGAAAGATAGAGAACTTGAGCATTTCTGCAGCTGCAGATTGACAATGTTGAAACATAGTCTTGGCCCTTTCAAATGCCATCTGTCTAATGAGAGCAAGGTCTTCTCTTCCCCTCGCAACAATTCGATATAGTTTGTTGTGTAAGAGATGAAAAATAAAAATATGCAGGACTTAATTCAGGGAGAGTGGGCATGACAGAAGAATATAGTATCTACCTTCTACTAAAACAAGAATAAGAGAACAAGCAAGTGAAACTGAAGTAAAATAAAGTTAAAAGCTAAGAAAAATACTTTTTTTTCCACATCACTTATAATTAACCTTTCAATTCAGTATTATAGTAAGTCATGGCAACCAAGAACTTAGCATTCACAAAAAATAAGACAAATGTGGCCGAGTTCTCTTCTTTATCTAAGGTGAGCTTAGACACCGAGGGATAAACAATGGTGACACAGCCCCACGATTTAGAGATGCCAGGCCCCAAAGCAACTTAGAAATGTGTATGAGCAGGTAAAGTTAAATCAATAGTGCACTGTCCCTCTAATGGGTGTCACAAACTGCTTCAGGCCAAGAAGAAACTTCTGCTACAGCAAATGGTTCAGTAAGTACGTGCTAGAAAGTCTTGTGGACTTTGTACCAGCACTCGACATCAGGCTCCTAAGATCTGGCTCTTTGTCCAGCGCTGCTTCTTGGCTGCTGGGTGATGTCCAAAATGTCACTTCAGCTCCCTGTCCTGTGTTTTTCCCATCTCTAACTAGAGGTAGAAATACAAACAAGGTGCCCTGAGACCTAATTGAGAAATGTGGTAGGTGCCATTGTTGTACCTTACAACAGGATGTGGTGCTGACCACTTTCAGAAATAATTTATGTATGAAAATGACTCATCTCCCTGAGTATCACAGTCCCTACGCACCTACAAAAAACAAGTGTTTAAACTGTAAGCCATAACCTTTGTATGCCATATGGTCTGTACTTTTGTATGCTCTTTTAATTTTCCTTTTTATCAATTCCACACTTACAAATATCAGTTCCAAATCAAATCTCCCCAAAATCAGGTACATTCATACTCAGGGGTGCAGGATTTAGTTACAAACTATCAGATAACAGATATAGCCATAAATTCATCACACGATTAAACGATGCTTTAAAAAAAAACACACATACATAATTGATTTGAGACACCAAAAATCTCATCCCACTTTAATATTACTCAAATAATTCATTGTAGCAATGTGCCAAGTCTTTTTAATGACATGTAGAAATAACTTATGCCCTTGAAATGTGTCTCAAGCAGAACTTAAATAGATCAATTATTTCAGTGATTCATCTCTGAGAGATTTTTTTTCCTGTAAGGCTAAACACATTTCTGTATTATGATATCAGATGATTAAAGAAGGTCTTCTGTCCTGGTCTAAATTAGGCCAAATAGAAAAAAAACCTGGAGAATTATTTTTTTATGCTCTTAGATTTATCTGTTCTTTGTTAAATATTTCCTGAAACGAGATTCTGTCAATGAAGAAAACAACTCACTGGAAACTTAATGTGATCATTTGCTGTTTATGTTTTCCACTGGAATTTAGTATCCTTTTGAGGGGAAGATATAATTCTCCAAAGTTAAGGGAGAATTGCCTCAAATGTCCATATTGGCACGAGCTTCTTGAGCAAGAAGGGACAGTTGGCAGTAAGATGAGCTGCTTACCAGTTTACAAGGACAAAGCTGAGTGCCTCTCCCTTCGACCATTTTTCTCTATATTTTTCAATCTCCTTTCTGTCATCCCAGTAACCAATTCAACAAGTAATACATAAAGCCTCAACGAAGTGAACCAATGCTCAAATTTTGTCAAGTTGTTTTGTACTATACTAATCTATTTTATTTGTCTTTCAAGGTCCATGAGTTTAATGGAACTCATTTCAGATCGCTGTTGCTTTAATTTTTTCCCCATAAAGTCAGCTGTGCTATATTACTGTTTTCACAGCCAGCAGCCCTCACTGCAAATAATGTTTTGTTTGAGAACACCAAGATGTAGGACAGGACAGGGAATACAGTGGGGAAAAGCCTCTAAAATACAGGTCAGCCAGTTCTTTGTACAAGAACTTTTCTCAATAAAGATGAACGTGGTGGATGCACAGGTCACTTATCTCACCTTAGGCTTTTCCAGGACACTTCTGGTGCTTGTTTCTTCTACATACTAAATTACAGGCCATATGCATGAAATACTATACTTGGATATACCGAGTATAAAATCCTGCATTCACCTTGCTTAAATTGCAGTAGGTTATTGCAACAGGTTATTTATCTGCCTTATGTACCAGACTCTCTGCTTCCCTCAAACCTTCCCATCTTTATAGCATGTTTGGAAGATCCAGAACAAGGCACTGACTCTTTTTGCTAAGACAGGCAGCAGTGGGAGAGGACAAATAATCTGTGCTCAAGCATTTCCCATTCCCAATGTAATAAATTGTAGGACACTACCTACTGATGATTCAGCACAAAAACCACTGTTACACTAAATCATACAGCCTCGAGACAGACAAATCACATTGAGCCTAATCTAATGTCAATGAAATGATTTCAGCAGACTTACTGGGCCAGTCTGCTGGCCACACACGGAGTTCAGCATGAGGAACAGCTTTCAGCATCTATATTGGCATTCTATTGCAGGAAATTAGCAAAATAAGACTCAATTGTTTTCCTTGTCTAATTATAAAGATTAGATTTATTGTTTTATAGAAGCACCAGAAATCTTCCATAGGTAGATAATATTCACTTGCATCAAAGAGAGAAGTAGAACTGAACCAAACAGCAACACCTTACTAAGAGATATAAAGCAAAATGTCTTCAATATTAATATATCCTGATAAACAGTGGCCTCGATTTTTAAGTACAGCATAGCACATCTGAGGCCTAATTACATAACGTAACACTTACTGAAAAGATATTTCCAAAACCAAATATTACATTCAATATACTTTTCCACAGTTTAAAAGGAAGAGAAACTGTACCATCAGATACTCTTTGGTTTTATGACGAATACAACTAATGCCCTAAAGATACTAGAGAGCATTAGAACAGGTTATAGAAATATGTTCAGCATAGAAAGCTTAGCTTAGAAAAAGAGATAAGAGTCATAAAATTTAGAATTATATAGAACAGAGACAAAAATATAGGATTACTCAAAACATCCATAGTTACACGCCTGCTTTAAATCAGGCAATAATTATGATGCAATTAAGCATCTGAACACAAAGAAATTATGTGCAGGTGTGAAAGCTAGCATATTGCAGCTTCAGAATGCCACACAGGCACTATTAATCTTTCCAATACCTCTGTGTTGTTGTTTCAACCAAGACAAAAACGACCATCGTGTACTCACTGAACTTTCTACATGGTTGAATAGGTGAAACACCTCATTATAGTTTCTTAATTGCTTTAAGATCCATGTTGTATGAAACAGCAAGGTCTTATTGTTTTTCCAGATGCAGGAACAGAGAAAAAGAGGTGTCACTGAAGAAAACCAAGTTAATCTGAGTTACAGCCTCAATAACATCTGAACTATATTCCATCATCCATGTTGACTATTCTCTTAGGCAACTGCAATAACAGTGACCACAAATAGGCCACTAAAACATACATAAATAGAGGAAACTAGTATTCTTAAAGCCAGAACACAGACCCTACAGCTAATCTACTGTAAGCAGTGTTTTAAACAATAATGTGTTCTCTTGGAAAGACAGGTTTGCTAGGCAAGAATGAGTGCTGAGAGGAGCCTTCCCATTAGACTACATTTCAGTTTACTTGTACCTTCAATGACAGGATAACATTGTCCTATCTAGCTACATGGTAGATATTATACCATAATACCTTCAATTTGCTTTATTTTTTATATTTTATCTCCATTAAATAACAAACTCTTGTAGGAAGGGGAGACATCTTCCACTGACTAGTGATTTGGCTATTCTGACACTGTATTCTGTAGGTAATGCATATGTCCACATCAATCCTGCTTCACAATGGGGCACGGAATGCCCTATCTGGTAGGAAGCAAGTGTAAGTGTTTGTATTTTGCCCTGTCTAGTCTAAATAGACACACAAAGATTGTATGATATGACTTAAAAAAAAAAAAAAGTATGACTTAAACATAGCACATTCTCCTAGTAGGGCTGTCATTTGACAGACAGGTTAGCTGCCGGATTTCTGCAGTCTTTCTATGGAATAGAAAGGGAGCCAGAGAAGAGGGGTGTCAGGACATTATCTGACCACACAGAAATTCTGGCTGTAGATTTTAGCTTTTAAACACACAACTATTTCACAATTGAGAGTTGAAAGAATGCATTGAATTGTGATGCTCTATTCTATTCTGCACTGTACTTTATTCTCCATGTTTTCCTTTTAAGTGATTACTTACTGCCACACATAGCAGGTAGGCTGAAATCCTTTTTCATCCCTGCTTAGCATCTCCCTACAAGGCTTACTCCCAAAATGATTGAAGATAAGAGTTCAGAAACAACAGACACTGGCAGTCTGCCAGTCACATGCACCCACACAGATGCAAAGTTAAAAATATATCAATTCACGCCTCATGCAAGTGGGTAGGTGGGATAGAGAGGGCTGATAGAACAGATTGAGAGGGAGAAATGTATATTCACAAAGGCCAGTACACATGTATCTGTCAAGCAAAAGGCCACAAGGAAAGAAGAGGAGCTTCTGGCACTGCTGTGCTATGGATAGGATGCTTTAGTCAAAACCATTATTTGCTGGGGTTACATAGACTTAGAAATTTGTACCTGAACTGGGATCCTCACCCCTCCTTTCCTCTTCTCTGTTAAGGCCACATGACATACTACCAGTGAATACTAAGGTACTACTAGGGACATGACAGACAGTGCTGGTAGGTAAATCCTCGGTTTCAACTGATCTAGGGTTAGATTTGACTAAGGATCAATCTGACAGATCTGTTTTCTGTGGTCATCTGTGTGTCTGCTGGGCTTACATGAGTATATTTTTGCCTCTTTTTTCACTCTAGAACTGTATTTTGAAAACTGTGCCACCAATATCATCAATACCATACAGTGAAGAAAAGTTCTCCCATCGTTCTCTTAAACCACATCTTAATCTCTTTTTAAGAGACTTTTATTCCAAATAAACGAGAAAAACTGCCCTTTTTAACAGTTTAAAGTCATGCAATGCCAAGATTTTAAACCGTCCTAATGGCAGCACTTAGAACTGTTTACTGAACTCATTATCGAAGATACAGGAAAGGCTACAGGAATTAGTTGCATAATTATGTCAAACCGGTGACGATTTCCTCCTGAACGCGCCCAGTGGGGGTGAATCTTCTGCAAAAAATTCCTGGAATTTGCTAAAGCCAGGACCCTGGTCAGTGAAGCTGACAGTGTGCAAGCTGAGTGCTCGCAGAGTACACAACTGTACAAACAGCCAAAGAAAATGTGGGTTGAATCGTAGGGTGTTTTCGTAATAATAAAGTCAAGCCCTGGGAAAGCGTGAGGTTTGGAGGCAAGCAACTGTAAGAACTGGACAGGGTTAGCAGAAAGATATGTTTATAATGCTAATAAACTAGTTTGTGATTTCTGGCATGAGGGGGGTAAATTACAAACTGATGAAGCTTCTCCACAGATATGATTTCTATTAACATTAAAGCAGCCATGGGCATATACTGAAGGGAAAAATCAATCTCCAGAGCTTGCTATTGTAACCATCAGTCAAATAGTGCAATTGCTGGAAGAAAATAAATGATATAGCAATAGCAACTCTAAAGGCAGACAGAGGACAGGAGAAGGAAAATATTAAATAAGAACGGTCACTATGGAAACAGCAGGATTTTTAGTATTTTAATACCTGAATGAATCAGAAGGGTGGTAATAAGACAAGGAGCTTTCTGCATTTAGAAAGGAAGTCAGTTGAGATTTTGCCCAAGCTGGGGTAATTCAAAGATCTTCTTAAAACCAGTTTATGTAAAATGATTTCACAGTTTCAGTTCATTTTGAAGAGTTGGTAGCTAGCTAGGATGCAAGTACCTTACTTAAAAGGCTCAGCAGAAGACTTGAGGACCTGATCAGGGAGGCCTGATCCTGCTTTTACAGGAGTTCTTCCCCAACAAGGCTTGGACTTGAGGAATTTTGTTTTGCTGCTGTTTCTGCTAACACAAAGCCCGTGAGTAGCAAGATAGATTTCAGTCTCCAGGCTTTGCAACCTATGCTTCATAATCACCAAATTAAGATTTGAAGAAAAGCATATACTGTGTTTGAACTGAAGAGAAATAAAATCCAAAACTAAATATAACATTCCTAATTTTGGGAATTTTCTAGATTAGTTTAAGTTACAATTCCTACCTACTCTGTCTGGTTTAAAGGCAGGCATAGTTCAGAAGGCTTAAATACATTGGTGTGTCTATAAAAGACAGAGACTTTGTTGTAGGGATGATTCAAATGTGTTTTTGTTCAATGTCCTGATAATTTTGTTAAAGAACTAGACTGCATAGATGTATTTAATTTTTGATACTGAAGATATACAATAAAAGACTACTCAAACAATTATCTAGAAAATCTCGAATTTTCAGTAACACCCAAATGAAATTCCTTCTAATGTTGTTTTAAGGTGTCATACATGCTTGTGCAGAGACTGAAAGGAAATCTAGCGCTCCTTCCTGTTTTTTTTTTTTTTTTTTTTTTTTCCCCTGAATGCCTACACACTAAACACAATGCAAATCTGGACTGCCGCCTTGGTAGTCTCACTACCAACTGCTACTGGATCTTGTAGAACATAAAGCAGATGGAGCACATTACCAACAACTTGTTTTGCCAGCCAGTCAATCAGTTGAAACCATCCATGATCTACACTTACTGTAAGACAGCCATGTTTTCTAGGAGAAAGTTAAAGTGGGCAGCATTAAAGCTTATTAGTAGACATTGCACAGAAGAGCACAGGTAAGAACACCAGAGCTAAGCTCACCAAATTCCTGTTCTGCCTAACTGACGCTCATGGAAAGGTGCTCCATGTGCTGTTATAAAAAGTCATCTTTAGCAATAAGCAGAGAAATGGTTCACCTTCACTCATCTATTTTACCAGGTGTTTTTAATAACAATGTGAGTATTTTCAGAGCAATAACCCTGATCTCTCTACCGTACTCATGGTGTATTATGATGATGACTGAAACCAATTCAAGCAAAACAACAAAGAAATAAAGCTGTATGGTACAGTGTGATAACTCCAACCTGGTTAATAACTTTCTGAGAACTGTATCACAAACAGAAGCTTCACGGGGTGAGCAAGATGCACTGAGACAGAAGCTATGAACGTAGGGCAGCCCAGATATCTAAGTTACATATAGGCCAGCAAAGCAAGGCCCACAGAAATGGGCTGTGCCACCCAGGCCCTTCACAACTAGAAAGCCACAGTATTAGGAAGAAAAGTCTAAGTGCTCACACATTATTGGTCTGTGGACCATGATGCATTAGCAGAAAGTTAAGGTTTGGTTGATAAGTTTACAAGAAGAAACACAGCGAGGAAATGACACACTTGCTGAAGCCTGTTGCCCAGTAAACCATTGGCAGAAGCATGCCGACCATCATCCAACATAACCATCAAAGACAAAAGAGAGTTCCAGAAACAATTTCATTTTTGATTATGATCTAGTGCAGATAAGTTGGATTCTTGTGTAGTCTTGGTCACAAATATTTATTTTCAATAGATGGTATTTAGAATCAAATTTTGTGTAATGATACTGCAGGATCTGATACACAAAAGCTCTCCCAGTTGTTGCAACTGTCCCCAATTTTACAAGAGACACAGCAGTGCTTGCTAACAATGGGAAGGCAGCTTCACACCCTTATGCTTTGATCAAATAGCAATCATGTTATTTTGCTGTTTTGCTCACCATGCATCACACACATCTGTTATTTCAAAGAAAAATTATGTTTACACAAAAGCTCAACTAGGACTTGAAGGAGAAAGAGGGGTATGCATGCAAGATTTCTAATCTCATCATATTTTAATCTCTGGAAAGACAAAATTCCTTTTTCAGTTAAATAAATTTTGTTGAAAAGCATGTGCAAAAACACAAAATCCAAACAGTATTTGAGCTTTAAAAAATGCATGTAATGAACTGAAATCAGGACAATTCTAATTTGCTAGTAATTAACAAAAAAGATCAATCAGCAGCAAAACAAATGGGAAGGAAAATTAGCATCTTCAAATTGTTCATTAACCCAGACTAGTAACAAATATTTTTGTGCTTTCTGCATTGGCGTACATTTTCTTTCCTGCTCAGAGCAAATTTTCCAGATGAGTTGTGATCAACAAAATTTATTATTTTTTGTAACCCCCTGACCTGATTCAGATACCAGCTTTCTTCCTTAAGGTTCTTTTAACCTGCTCTCCAGGTCCTTATTTATGCTCTCCCTTAGGTACACGTAGCTCTTAGCAGAAAGCAAAATTTCCTATCATGTCCTGCCTTTGTCACAAAATATTAAATTCATTCCTTATCACAAACCATTTGTTAACTTAGCCATTCAATGTATTTATGAAAAAGTGCTGTGAATTCCTTGCCTTTGTGCATCAGTCAAATTCTAAACCCACTGCATTTCTGTGGGTGTACGAGCAATTTAAATTTCAGCAATTTTTTAGCATTACCTTTTATTTCCAAGTAGTGAGGAGCTCAACTAAAAGTGAGGATGGGGAAGCTTCAAAGGCTGTGGAGCTTGAGTTTGGCTGGGAGGTTAATTCATATGCTGTTAAATGTTGCTGCAGAAGTAATGTTCTCCATTGCATTAGACCTGTTTTTTTTTTTTTTTTTTTCCTAGCCTTTGATAACTGCAGAAATATGAGACCTGTTGCAGCATCCTTGCCCTTGTGGACTGCCACAAGGGCTGTGAAGCCACGGGTGGTTTCCCTGCGTCATTGCTGAAGTCTAGCCAGTCTCACACTAGCACGAAGGGTAATATCTGGTCACTGCAGAACAATACAGAACACTGTGCTTCTGATTCCAAATTTTGATACACACTTCACTAAATTAGGCTGGAGTGATTGAGGGCTATTTTTTTTCCCTTTCATTTGATTCGCTTGGCCATAGTACTGAATCATATGAAGGTGTGTTTTCTTTTATCTACAGGGTGACTCTCACACTACCTGATTAAGAATGCTATGCCCCAGCAGGAGATTGTCATCATTCCCATCTTTCAATGGGGAATAAATGTTGTAATCAGGAAATTTACAGCACTGTAAAATGTTAGAAGAACTGAAATAAGCTCCAGCTTTGTTGTGGTGTGTGCATGGAGATCTTATCAAGTCTGCAAATACCCCTTTTAAACAAGCTGAAGCTGAGCCAGGTACCTACATCTAGCCACTAAAGAAAATATAATAAAGTGACCATCTGAACTACTGGATAATGAAATTAAGTATTAAATTAAAATGTGAAAAATACTATATAATAAAATTAATGACTTTTGTGATGCCTCTAGTGAAGCACAGCTGTTTCTCAGATGTTATCTGAGGTGGTCATAGTAAATGATCTGGGACTGGTCCACTACTTACAACTAGCTCTATGGAAAAGAAATTCCCTTTTTTGCAGCTTAATTTTCAGCTTCAGTGCAATATGAGATCACCAATTCCAACTCACCAGATATGATTTCTGGAAGAGGCATATACACTTCATACTCTACTACTACATCATCATCTGCAAAGAAAGAAGATCCGGAACCACTGTGTACAGTATTTCAATAAGGCATTAGGTAGATATATTGGCTCACTTAATTCATATGAACTAGACCTTGGTTTCATTCAAAAGGTGGAAATTAAAATAAATGAGCTGACTGACAGAGAAGGTGAACATGAGAGCAAGTTTGCCCACTAGAAAAAATCATTAAGGTTACTCTTAACTGTTACAAATGGAGAGGCACTGGAACAGCCCACATAAATCCCCTCTTGCTGAACAAGTCAGGAATGCATGTCAGAGAATTATAAGATTCTCGTTCCTCTTTCTTCAAGGAAATGCTACAGCTCTGTTTTTAAAGAACTTCAATAGAGAGCAAAAGAAATCTTCCCAGAGTTTAAAGATTGAATATTATAAAAAAATGTTTCCAGTGAATTCACAAATTCCCAGGCTATGCACAAGCAGCAGCATACAAGGGCTTCTTATAGCCCAGTTCACGTGGTACAGCTCAGCTTTCTGGAGAATTTTGATTTCATTTACAAATTATCAAGGAGGAATCTCTGAATCAAAAATTAGAACAGAGAGAATCTGAAATTACTCTTCTCTCTTAAAATACTTTTAGTGGAAGCTTTTAAATTGCTTCACACTGTCATATGCACAAGCTTCTGTATTTAGAAAAGATGTGGTAGAACAAACTACAGGGACAGAATTATGGTCCTGAAGAAATCAGTTGTAAAGGGAGATAAACAGAAGGAGCAAGACTCACCTTTTGGTGATTGACATTGACTTTTAACAGCTTGAATCTTGACATAAGCACCTCAGCTAAATGCTTGTCACTGACGATGCTTCAAAGGAATGACCTGTCGTAACCAGATTAATGATCAGAATAGGGGAGAAAGGAAGATAAAACTTGCCTTTAGAGAAGTCCTGTTTACTGGCATACTGTTGATATATTATCAGTTAAAGGCTGAAAATATGAGAGTGGTCTAAATGCAGTCCTAGCTGAGGTGGAAATCTGAGTACACAAAGACAGCAGACCAAAGCTTTCCATCAAGATGCAGCACTCCAGGGATGTTTCCCAAGCTGACTTCCCGGGACTTTCTTTAGTTTTATTGTGGAAAGTATCTCAAGGAGAAAACTTATAGTTTTGTGTAGAGGTTGCCACAACTGGACATCTAGGGTTAGATTCAGACCTAACATAAAAATGTTAACTGAAGGCACTACAAGTAGGAGCCCTTATGTTAGCACTACATTGCCTTCCAGCTAGTCAAGAAGGCAGAGGAGACCAAACACGATAGGATTTCATTCACTGTCACAAACATCAGTTCTTAAGTGACCAAACTCTTTTATGCTTGACATCAGTGGTGGGCTATACAGTTGCCTTGACTATTTCATTGAGCAAGCCAAAGGCAACTGGTCTTCTGGCAGCTTCATAATCTGTTATAGTTGCTTTCTTCATCTTGCTGTTTTACTTGATGCCATAATTATTTTCTCATTTCTAAATTCACTATTAATTTTAATTAAGCTCATCGATGCTCATTAGTTTAGCTAATCTATCTTCACTTTCAAGCACACACACACCAGTCTTCATCTAGTATAGTGTTGGCATGGAAAGTTTTATGCAGAGAGGTAGAAAGACCTACATATGTAATGAAGTTAAAGGGCTTATAACTGCAGCTGGTTGAAGATTTTTTAATTACGTTTTTCCCATCCAAAAGAAAAGCCAATTAGTTGGGATCGAAACTTTTCAGGGACCTACATCCTGTTTAATAAAATGTTCATCAGAAGTTTTCTCTGGTGAAAAGCAGAGAATAATCATTAGTTAATAAAAATCAAACTTGGAGGTCAAATCTCATCTACGACGGAGAAAGCACTGAACATGCTGTGTTTGATTATAAGAACAATTCTGAATCCACAGCTACCGGCCTTGTGTGTCCTAACTGTGAAACTACTCGAGTGATCCCATTTTCATCAGATATTTGAGATTTCATTCTGTTCTAGGGCACAAATTTCAAATCTGACTTTTTTTTCATGCAGCTAGAGTCTTGTTCTGAATTTTCCTTTATAATTTCTTACCTAGTTATATTTTTATGAAGGACTAAATGAGAGTAGATAAAATGCAATAATAATACTAATAATAGTTATTAAAAATTTTCTGATATCTCCTGCTCACAGATTTTAAGTGACGCTTCAATGCTTGAGTGGGCCATAAAGTTTTGCAAGAAGTTCTAACCTTGTCTGTGTCCTACACATAAAACAAGTATTCTTGTTTAACTAATGTGACCAATACCAATTAACCACTTCACATGGTGCTGAACCAGGGAAAGTTGTCCATGGACTGCATCAGTCCATTCTTTTCTCTTTTACTTTGTTACTTCAGCTTCTCCCCTAAGCCACAGCAATTATTTTATGCTCGTGCCATCCCTGTAGGACTCTAACTACTATATTCCACAGAGAAACAAGGAGTAGCCAACATGGACCATATTCATGGTACATTATCATCCAGTTCCCTAACAGTTGTTGGTACCAGATGTTTCAGAAGATGATTAAAGACCCTACAGGAAGCAGATGTGAGACAATCAGCTTTGCCTAACTCACATACAGAACTATATCCAGTCCACGTTTACCTACATCCTCAGAGCATGAAAAAATGAGGCATATTTCCAGTATTAACACTTATTTATATGAATCCTCACCAGTCATATCCTGTTTTTCCATTTTTTCCCTTCTCTCCCAACTCTTTCTGATGTCCATACCAGACCAGAAACCCACTTTATCTACAAACATCTTTCCAGATATTCAGAAGAATATGTAAGTGTCAAAAAAGCTGTTTAAGAAGTTTTAAACAGCTCTGTTTAATTATGTACATATTTTTAGCAAAGATAAGAGATTAAAGCACGATGGAGACAAATTGACATGTTTGTCAACCCTAGTAGGTGGAAGTAATGGCTGTAGTCTTGCACTAACAGCCGATATTCAAGTACTATAGTACTATGTGAATCAGTGAAGCTGCACAAAATAGGCATTTTCATGAATGTTGCTATTCATGGCAACTCAGTGTTTCACTTATTATGGCCTCCATTCACTTTGGATATAAAATGATTCTCTAGAAATTGTTACAATTAGAATTCAACATCACCTGTTCTCTTTGGGGAGGAAGGAAGGATGTGAATTGTATCTGAATACCCTGAGGACTGTAGGACTCTCGTATTCATGTATTCAATTTCATGAATACTTCCAGAGAATAAGACAAAGTATACTTATTTTTACAGCCTGTTCTAGGTCTTCTATACTTACAAGTTCGTCATAGACTGTTCTTTCTTTCCCTTTTTTTTTTTTTCCTCCTAACATCATTTAGAACAGACTCAATCAAGACTGCTTGAAGGTGAATTCCAGCAAAAACATTTGGTTGAGACACAGTTTAGATGTCTTTTGGTGATACAGAAAATGTCCTTGTCTTTGTGCATCTCTTGAATTATATTACAGATGTTGGTACAATAGTATCACCAAGCTTTAAAGTGATTACCCACTTACAGAAACTCACAACCAAGAAAAGAAAAGTATGGCAGTCAGCCTTTTCTGGCCCCAAAATGCAGCTCTGTTGTAGTTTTACATTTGCGTGCAGAGACCCTCAGAACTGGCCAAGAGAGGAGTAAGCAGGGGAGGTGCATGATGAGCACTGGAGGAAATGTCAGCATTTCAACCTAAGAGCATATTCTGTTGCCATGACAACATGATGTATAGTGTTTGCTTAAAGAAAAAGATTGCAATTTAATTTGAAAAAAACCAACTCAGTTAATAGAGCAAATTGGGATGATATGTTTTATGAGGTTATGACATGGATTAAAATACAACATATTACCACAAACAGATTTTAAAAAATCATACGCAGTTGCTTCACAGAACACTCTGTAAAAATCTAATTTATCATTAGAAATGAAGATTAGAGACTGGATTATTTTTAAACATTTCAAATTAATTTCACATATTTTCTACCAGATATTCAGAAAACTTATGATGGTTTGCTCACTCATTTACTCTGTAAGCTATCAATATAAAGTAGCTTTATTTTTATGCAACACCAAGAATCTGTTAAGTGCTGTAGAAACACTTAATGTGCCACTGGCTTCCAACCCTATAATTGTGGTGGTCAAAGGGTAGAGAAAGGGAATATCATTATCTCATTTCAAAGTAGGAGAAGAAAGACGGGGCATGTGAAGCCAGAGGCCCAAAAATCACATGCAAAGCTTCCAACTGTGTTGGGAACTACATCAAGATTGCTGTAGCCCAGTTCTGTAATTTACAATGCCATCCTCATCTGCTCAAGCAAAGAGAAATATAGGTGACTATTTTCCTTCAAAAACACTTACTTTTAGCATTGAAGTTTACCGTTATTAAAGCTTTCATCATTTAGAACTGCCTAAAATAGTCCTTGTCCATCTACAAGAAGGGCCGGAGGGTAGACCCGGGGACCTATAGGCCTGTTAGTTTGACCTCAGTGCCAGGGAAGCTCATGGAGCAGATTATCTTGAGTGTCATCACGCAGCACTTGCAGGGCAACCAGGCAATCAGGCCCAGTCAGCATGGGTTTATGAAGGGCAGGTCCTGCTTGACGAACCTGATCTCCTTCTATGACCAAGTGACGCGCTTGGTGGATGAGGGGAAGGCTGTGGATGTGGTCTACCTTGACTTCAGTAAGGCTTTTGACACCATTTCCCACAGCATTCTCCTCAAGAAACTGGCTGCTCATGGCTTGGACTGGCGTACGCTTTGTTGGGTTAAAAACTGGCTGGATGGCCGGGCCCAAAGAGTTGTGGTGAATGGAGCCAAATCCAGTTGGAGGCCGGTTACTAGTGGAGTCCCCCAGGGCTCAGTGCTGGGGCCGGTCCTCTTTAATATCTTTATCGATGACCTGGATGAGGGGATCGAGTGCACCCTCAGTAAGTTTGCAGATGACACCAAGTTAGGTGCGTGTGTCGATCTGCTTGAGGGAAGGAAGGCTCTGCAGGAGGATCTGGATAGGCTGGACCGATGGGCTGAGGTCAACTGCATGAAGTTCAACAAGGCCAAGTGCCAGGTCCTGCATCTGGGGCGTAACAACCCCAAGCAGCGCTACAGGCTGGGAGATGAGTGGCTGGAAAGCTGCCTGGCGGAGAAGGACCTGGGAATACTGGTTGATAGTCGGCTGAATATGAGCCAGCAGTGTGCTCAGGTGGCCAAGAAGGCCAACAGCATCCTGGCTTGCATAAGAAGCAGTGTGGCCAGCAGGTCTAGGGAGGTGATTGTCCCCCTGTACTCGGCTCTGGTGAGGCCGCACCTTGAGTACTGTGTTCAGTTTTGGACCCCTCGCTACAAGAAGGACATGAAGGTGCTTGAGAGAGTCCAGAGAAGGGCAACGAAGCTGGTGAGAGGTCTGGAGAACAAGTCTTACGAGGAGCGGCTGAGGGAGCTGGGCTTGTTCAGCCTGGAGAAGAGAAGGCTCAGGGGTGACCTCATCGCTCTCTACAGTTACCTTAAAGGAGGCTGTAGAGAGGTGGGGGTTGGTCTATTCTCCCACGTGCCTGGTGACAGGACGAGGGGGAATGGGCTAAAGTTGCGCCAGGGGAGGTTTAGGTTGGATGTTAGGAAGAACTTCTTTACTGAAAGGGTTGTTAGGCATTGGAATGGGCTGCCCAGGGAGGTGGTTGAGTCACCATCCCTGGAGGTCTTTAAAAGACGTTTAGATGTAGCCCTTAGTGATATGGTTTAGTGGAGGACTTGTTAGTGTTAGGTCAGAGGTTGGACTAGATGATCTTGGAGGTCTCTTCCAACCTAGACAATTCTGTGATTCTGTAAAATCTTAGCATTTTTGTCACTGTATGCATTGTGACCCATGCCTTGGGGCATGCACTTGAACAGAACACCAGTGACAGAATACTGAGGAAGTCCTTGTTCACTGGCCATTAAAATGAATAGATTACATCTCCCACAGTGGCGAGAGAGAATGTATTTTTATGTCAGTCTAAGTAACCTTGTGTCTTCTGGGGGAAGCCATAGAGATCCTCCCTGCCTCCAGACCTCCACAAAAAAAGACATAAAAAAAAGTTAAAAAAATCTTGAGAACTGTCTCAAGCTTGCTTTCTTTTTCCCTTTATAGTCTGATGCACACAAAGAGCTAAACTGTTTGATTTAAGAAATAATGAATTAGAAAATTTGGATTTGAAATTTTACTTGACAGCTCTCAAACAGGATGATTCCCAAGAATAAGTGAAGAAATATGCCCCTAACCTGCCTGCTGCCTCTGCAGAAAAAGATCTTGGCAACCATAGATTCATCCTGCCTACATCTGAGCACTGGAAGCATGTGCCCTGCCACTTGATACGACACTGATTTATTTGGTAGTGCCTGGGAGTCAGCAGAGAAAGTGGTCCCCACAAGGAGGGACAGCAGCACACACAGTCAGAGGAAAGCTTGAAAGCTTCATGCTAGTGCCACCATGTTCTTCCTGCTGTTTTTACTGTTTACACACTTTCTGGTTAGACTTCATTAAAAGGGAACGTGGAGAAGCAGGAACACCAGAGGTGGAATGGGAATACTGAAGAGCAGACCATATTGGAAAGTGCAGAAAGCAGTTTGAGACCACTGCTGTGTGCCAAGGGCCATGTTGTGTGGCATGCTAAGCACAGTTTATGATGGCCTTACACTGGTATTTGAGGAGGTTTGGCATCTTACAGGATCAAATCTCAATGCTTTAAACAAACTGCAGCATCTGGATCTGAATCTGAAATCCCCTAGAGAAGGAGGGCTGAATTCAGTTCTGTTTAAAATGAGCGATAAGAGTGATTTGCTGGAAAAGTACATTTTGAGTAGATACTACAGCAATTCTGATATAAAAGATTACTTGTCTTGTTAAAAGCTTACAAGATATTTGTCATCTCAATGCTCTGTTCCTTACAATGTCAAGTTCTGGAAAGCTGTGAACTCCCAGGTAATGAAAACTCAGTTTGTGCTAAGAAATTATCTTGTACACAGAATTATGGCTTTACAGCCTCTTCTGGAAGAGAGCGATCGTGGTCTTCTAGCTTGTTTCCAAATAAATAAATAAATAAAAGGCAGCCTTTAAGCTCAAATTACATGAGACATGAAAAAAGTGGGATGTTGAAACTCCTGTGAGCCACCTTTCTCTTTGCAGAGAACCATATTGGCAGCAAAGCAAAGCACCGCAGGATTGCCATCTACCCTGGAGCCCTAAGAAGACAGAATGAGATTAGGAAAGCTTCCTCGATGGACTTTCTTGCAGTGAAACTGCCTGTGTGTCCTATGTGTCTTGCTCTAGACCTGTCAATCTGGAAACTTTCCCAGGTGATACCATCAGTGAAGGGCTGGAATAGCACTGCATGGTTAGCTCTGTCATTGCTTAGACTTCTCTAATATCTTTCAACAGGATGACTGCTGTGCACCCTGGGCTCTGCACCATAAAGAAAACCACAGGTCATTTGTTTTCTCTTCTGCTGCCCACCCAATATGACTAACTCCTTTGTAATTCTGTCCTTCAATTCTCTTCCTTTGTGAGAGGGGCCATATTTCCTTTCTTCTACCCTTTGGTTACCTTATATCCTGAGGATTATAAACTCTGTCACGTCGATATAGTGCTGAATCCACATTTGTAAGGCACCTACCTCAAAGGGACTCTTGGGGAGAGGTGGTGTCTCAAAAGGCCACTGGAATATAATAATAAGCACGTGAAATATGTCTCCTCATACACTACTGAGGCTAACAATGATTTTTAAGAAATCCCAGCAAGTTCTTAATCAATGATACAGTCCTTGTGTGAGTTCAGATTCTTATGTGATCTCTAGGATGCTTGAAAATGAAGTTTTAATGCTTCTTCCTCTTCTGAGTATTTCAGAGAGAACATAATTCAGGGAAAATTGCTGGGGTCTACCAGTGTTTTTTGACCTAGAAACAAGATTGCAGAATGAGAACCAGCTCCTGCATCTGGTGTATATAATAATAATCCTCTCCAGAAGAGCAATTCAGTTAACTGAACTGATCCCCACAGACTTATTGAAACCATGGGCCTCTACAGGTGGTCCTCCAGCTCACACTGAATACAGCCTGGCTTTCAGATGCAAGCCTGAGGTTAGATCAAACTGGCAGTTAGAAAAACACATCTTCACACTTGTAAATTCTGTCAATTTGATTAGTAGTATCTGAAAAACAGCCCCACGATGCCATTTTAGAAAGGAAAACAGAAAGAAAACAGATTCCCCATTCTATCTACTAGATTTTTGAACCTTTAAAAGCATAACCATGAGAAAAAGAAGGGAGAACACATAACAGACTCAAAATTTTCATCTTATCTCCACGGCCGCACCTGTGGCTTTGTTGGCACAAGACTATATTACAAGAGATTATCAAGGTTCGAGCTAACCTTCATAGCCTTGTAGCATCAAGTGAATGTTAAAGTCAGCATCACAGATACAGAATATCCTTTTTTGCTCTGTTAACTGCATCAGTAACATCTTTTCAACATCCATCTCTGAAATTTCAGCTTGTGAGAAGGAAGATTGCTTATTGGAAGAGCAAGTAAAGCAGCACAGGGATATGTTGCTGGAAAACAAAGAGGAAACCTGAGTTATGCCAGTGATATCAATGGAAAATCAGTGGAAAGGGTGAATAAGAACTCTGGGATTTGGCCCTAAATCAGCTTGCACATTTTTCAACAAATTGAGTTTTTACAGTCTGGTGGAAGCTCTAATTACATTGTCATAAAAACTCAGCATTGTTGAAATCTTATTTCTGAAGGCTCCCAAAGAGGCATCTATAAAGGATTTTCTTTTCCATTGTGTTCTGATAACAGACAATATATGAAGTGTCAGATTAGAGTGAGTAATGTGGGACATGCCACCTCCATCATCCATCTGACAAGGAAGCCAAGAAGCAATCAGGTGGCTTTTATTAAGTCATTTTAAGAGCAAAAGTCCCTATCTCTGACTCTTCATTTACACAAAGATCCCACAGAAAAAGGACAATTAAAGGATGTATTTCATTGAATGGTAAAAAGGGTGCCCTCTCCAAAGATGAAACATTTTTAAATGCCTGAGCTCATGTGATGACATGAAAAGCACATCTAAACGCACGTCTAAATGCACACAATACAACATTTAGGACTTTCTTCCATCCCTCATACCAGACAGAACTTCAGCAAGATAGCACAGAAAATTTCAAGGAGACAAGGAAAAATTTCTCTCTAGTTCACTGAGAACAGATGCTTTGAAGAAATAGCTCAGTGTTAGCAAGCTTCTGCCAAGGCAAGTGGAATTTCCAACAGAAGCCCACCAATGCCCTGACAGCTCACTGATGCCTTTTGGCAAAACTGGCCTCACAGGCCTCCTGCTGGGGCCAGCAATCGCATGCAGCCTGTACCTCAATTACAGCTCTAGATCCACTGCCCCCGGGTCCCACACCACTGGGTGGCTGCACTGAGGTTTGCTGGCAGGATCCTGCGGTCCTGCAAGGAGGCCTGGAAGGCAAAATGGGGAGGTCCCTGGGAGTCAGGGCCACTGGCTACTCCGATTCAGTTAAGCAAAAACTGAGAAACACGAGAGCTATGTTTCCAGTTCAAGCATTTCAAAGGCTCAGCTTTCCAATGAAGTGGAAATTCTGATTTCAACAAATCTGTTCAAAGGTTGCTGGCATAACACCTCAGGTCTAGCATTTCAACTATTAGGAAATCTTTATTAGTAATATTATCTACCGTGGCATCATTAATGCACATTTAGAACAACTCAGTGTAAAAGGGCAAAAACATACAAGAGATGTAACATATTTCCTGATTAGTGTTGCTTGACTCCCCTGGAAGCTGGCCTTACAAACACCACCTTCAGCAAGGAAAAAAATTCATTCCAAGATCTGCTGTGGATTATGAAAAGCATTAATATTCAAATTAAATATCTTCTTTTATGATGTTATTTATTTATTTAAGGAAAACATACATTTCTGGTCTGATCCACCCAATAAATTCCTTTAAAATTTAGAAGCAGACTTTCATTTCAGAAGTGTTTTAATGGAATGATGGGAGAATTGTCTGCTCTGGAGAAGGTAATCAGTATTCATTTCAAGTTGAAAGGTGTCGGCTAGGCTGACACATTGACAATGCTGTATTTTCCGCACATCTAGTTTTAATTCCAAAGCACATATCAGTAACGTAAAACCATATATTCCTATCACTGAATTCTCACTCAAATTCTCACTCAGAACTGGTCATATTCAGTCAGACCCAAATTCTCTCTTGCTCAACAACTTCAGGTGCCTAACAAAAAGCACAAGAACTTAAGAAGACAAGGAACTTTCAGTACACTCCTCCCCGGCTGTTGATTACAATCTCATATATACTATTTATCTACTTGTACTAAAGACAAAATCACTGGCAGAAAGAGTACCATGTAGCCAGCCAAGAAGCATGCACAGGTTATTAAGCCTCACACTTTAATTACATGCAGAAGAAACCTAGAGGAGGAACAGCTTACTGAGAAGAAAAACGAACAGAGAAAGAATAAGCAAGGAGCAAGTACAGATGCTGTTATATTATGGGGGCTGCAGTGTTTAATCACAAAATAAATCAGAGAATGACCTAATTTCTAGCAATTCACACAGTCTGCCCCAGCATTGTGTATCTCTAGGGACAGGGCAAATCTGGGTGCCCCTGGCTGCATATAGCACCCTGGGTGCTGGACGTGTGTAGTGCCAGCCATCCTGGGGTCTCTCCCAGGGCTGCAGTCTCTACCAGAAAAAAGAAAGGCTGGGAATTGGCTTCCCTCAGTGTTGGTACATCCATCACACCCACCTTTCTCCTGAATAACCAAGCAGCCACTTGGGCACGCCACGTGCGTGCACTTGTACCTGATGATGTGCTCTCTAGAACAAAAACACTGCTCATCTTTTAAGCGCTACCATGTCACAATGTGCCAACACACTTTATTTTTGGTAATAGCCCTTCACCTAACACAATAAGACAAGTGCACTCACTCGGTGAGTAGGTGCTATGTAAATAGCTCTCCCAGCAACAAGCACCCTTTGCCAGGAGGGCAGAGAAACATTGCCTGGTCACCCCACTGCTGGGCACAGAGCTGATGGGCTCCCCAGGACGCTGCGCAGAGCATCCTGCCCACAGCACCAGCATTGGGGTGGCAGGCAGAAGCAGGATGTCTCTGCTGTCACCTCGCTAAGCAAGAAGAACCTTCGGTTGATTGTTGGTGCAGCAGGTGCTTCCCCTCCTCACTTAATACATGATGCCTCAACCACCATCTCCAGACTCCCTCCTCTCCCCACAGCAGATTCTCCCCTTGCCCCTGTACCAGCTAACGCAGGGTTTTGCCCTTTTTGTCACAGTTTGGTTCAAAATAAAAATGAAACTCTCCAGTATGTTTGACTCGTCATCGGCGATTTGTTTCATGTGACAAGACTGCTACTCCCAGGCAGTCTCATTATCTACAGCAGAGATAAATGCAATATTCTTCTTACCTGTGATAAGCTGCATCTTCAGGCCATAACAAAACCTATTTTATAAGACATTTCTCTATGTTGTCTATATATCTAGGAGGTATATACCTCTCATAAAATTAAACTAACCTTTATACCTCCACAATAAACCTAATATACAGCTGTATACACATAATGCCATCATAGAGTTCATATCATTTATAGATTGAACTTTCAGGTTTTTATTTTATTTTAGTAGCGATAACATGCTTAACTATGTCCTGTATCTGCCCAGTGTATGCAGTTCTAGCTGTTCTGTCAGATCTAACATGGTCCAATTTTCACATCCTGTACGAATGAAATCTTATCGACCACCATCAATCATACTCTTGTAAAAGGCCTTTTCTGAAAAACATCCTTAACTCCAGGCAGAAGTTTTGAAACACAAGTCTCAGCATCTTCAGAAAACTGTACGAAGAATAAAAACACTGTCTATGGAAACAATATATAGGAAAACAATATCTGCTAAGTCCTACTCTTCTGCTGAAGTACTGTTTCATAATAGGCTTCCACAGATTTAACATACATTCTTCAGCATTCAGTAAGTAGAATTACTCAGATGAAGAAAAATTAAACAAGAATTAATACAAACGCAATACTTTTTCCCTTGGAATTACTTTGTTGTTGTTGTTAAATTAAAAAACAAAAAAAACCAAAACACACACAAAAAAAACCACAAAAACACAGAGAAGTGCCAGCCTGAAACTTTTAATGACAAAAAGTGAAAAATAGCAGTTCCTATTTTCCACTATTCTATTTTTTTCATTCCTTCTCCTTCAGTTTCCTTCCTTTTTATAGAAACCTCTCCACTTCAGATTCTAAATCATCTTTTCTGTGGGAATCTCGGTGGAAAGCTTTACACACGCTTGCACAGGTGGAATCCAAGAAGGCAGGGGACGAGGAGCTGTCCACATCTCCCAACTCTGTTAACACTGGCAGATTTTAATCTTGGAGGGCTTGGAGTGAACCCCACCAATATTTAAGCAGAACAGGATAGCAGTACCTGCCAGCATTGCTGCCAGCCTCAGCAGAGGGAGTGGAGCAGCTCTTCTCCTGCGGGAACAAATCTCCAAACTACTCAAAGGTGAAGAACACATATTTTACTATGGCTTATTTATGCATCCTCATCACAAAGCAGTTTGAAAAACATGTTGTTTTTGTGTGGTAATCACAACTCCACTGGATTATCAGAGAAAGTAAGGCCAGACCCTTTAAATGTCAGACTTGTTCTACTACCCTCCTGCATTTTAATAAAGTCACAGTTTAAAAAGGACTAATTAGTATGTTATGAAAAAGCACAAATCCGAAGACGATATTTGATGCATTTCTGTACTGGAACCTGAAATTAATTACTGTGCTGAAGTTTGGACAGGTGCATTAAAAAAAGGCTTGATTAACCTGCTTGCTTGGGAGTTCTTTAGAGGCCACCAGTAATATATATATTTTTTTGATTGACATTTCACTTTTTCTTAAGTACACTGTAATTTTGCTCTAAGTAAAAAGAAAATATACAGCATGTTTTATTTAAAATCTTCAAAGTATTTTTTATTTCTTTCCTCTTCACAACACCTCTCTTGTTCTGCAAGCTCTTTTATAACACGGAAATTAAAAACAGTAAAGATATAAGAGCATTCATAATACATCATTTACGTAATATGTTTAATTAATGTGAACAGATTCATCATTTTATTCTGGTTATCAAGATGGTTTAAGCAACATCAGATTTCTGAAAAGCATGAAATTGGTGCCAGGTCTGGCACAGCTCTGTTACAAACTTACTTCAGATACTTGATTTCACCCAAAGTTACACTCCATGTTTATTTTCATGCATGTATGCTGGTTTATACATACACTTGTTACGAAGATGAAGTCATGATTTACCACAAGAGCACAAACCTACTTTAATAAATTAATTGGAAAAGAAAAAAGGTACTTTAAGAAGGAAAAGAGCATTGCCAGAGTTTCTAATGAAGCAAGTACAGTTAAATTGAACAATTTCCTATTTCATCCCATCCCAATAACCTGTCCTGATCTGAAATATTCATGAAAGAATAATTATTGCCTTTTACGGTCAAAACAAAGCACCATTAATGGCACATGATTTTATGGTAGTTCCTAATATTTTCCCTCTGCAATTGCCTATTTGACTTGTGCTTGGCTTCAGCTTATTATTGCCCTCAGTGTTATCAGAAGGACATGTTTAAAGAGGAACAAAAAAGGCCATTAGGATTAGAATTAATCATAGACACTGATTTTTAGAATAAACAGAGAAAATATTTTTGGTGGAAAATGTGCTATCTACCACTATGTCTGAACAGCCTGAGATCATGTTTATCCAAATCACCATTAGATACGAAACCACATTTATTAAAGAGATTTCACAGGGAGCTCATGATAATCCTGCCCTCACTCTCTCCACAGCTGGATTCCCAAGCAGCCGTCCAGCAGGGAAGTATTTTTTGTAGAGATTAACTTGCAGCAGCAAAATGATGTTTAACTCACAGCAAGACGTTCAGATGTTTCAATGCATTGACTGCAGCAGACACCAAGGAATGACAACCTTCCTCATCCCTTTGCCTCGCAATTTTGTCCTTTTAATTTTTAACACTTTAATGTAAGCCCTGTTGTAACCTTACTGGCAAGTGGCACCAGCCACCCACCAGGGCTTTGTTCACCTGCCTGGGGCCATCCGCTCAGATGCGATTGTAGTAACAGGACCAAGACAAAAAGGAAAGCAAGGTAAACATGAGGTGACACTCTCTTTGCTTTAACCTTTTTAGTTTGAATTAAACCAAAAACATCCTCAGCCTCCCAAGAGAAAGTCCTACTTGAAATCTGAAAACCCTTGAGTGTTGCTGGGCTTGTCTGTACTGCAGTTCACAAGCTTTGAAACCTTTTGAAGATTCCTTTGCTTTACAAATATGAAAAATATTACATTAACATAAACTTAATCTAGCTAAACTTTTTCAGTTATTTGTTCTAAATATGGTGTTAATGCAAAAGGGTCTTTCACTATTAAACAAACAGGGAAATGTAAACCCCATTTCTTTCCTCACAATGGTTTTATCGAGTCATTTGTGCATGAATTCCCACAAAAAATAGTTTGCAGTTAAATGTGACTGTCAAAAAATCTTGTATTAGATTTCTTAATATAAAACATGTCATTAATATTTTTCTTTTGACATTTTTATTTTCAGTGTTTTCCCTTCGTTAGAAGGGAAAAAAAATCAGGGTAATCCTGAGGTTCTGCATTAAAACCAGAGGCCATACTCAGACCCCTCACCAGTGTAAGGTTTGTAACCTACAGCTAACTCACGAAGTATGCGCAGACTGTCATGAAACCCCACCCTGCCATCCTACATCCTCTGAAACAATATTTGGCTACAGTTGGGTCACTCAAAATACGCAGGTGATTCCCCCTCCACAGGATAAATATAAATTAGAAAACACTACTTGTTTATACAAGCAAACTATATAGTAATATCAATGTTCTTCCTTCTACTTCTCTTACAGAATGAAGTCAGACAAGAGCAGGTTTTCTTCAGAGAAGTCTCCACAGCATGACTTTGTATATATATGTCTAAGAGTAATATATGGTCCTCACTCGTGAGTGATTTCAGCAGGACTTACTTCATTGCCGTTGCCTGACAACTCAGTAAGATATAGCATGCAACAATACTTGTCAATTTTCACTCCAGCATCCCTTCCTAATTTTTAATGCACCCTACCCCTACCCTTGAACACAGCTATTTGTTATTACAGGTGAGGCTGCATAAGCATATGGTGAGTGGAGGCCCAGTGAGCTGGAACACCCAGCTTCAGCTGATATTCTGCAGAATTGTTTGGCTGTAGGAGCTCAGCAATATATTTTGATAGGCTTGACTATGCAGCTATAGATCTAGTTTGCTTCCCACTCGGATATTGTTCATGCTTCAGTCATCATGCACAAAATTAGTGATAAGCAATATTAAGCACAGCACTCGGTATTGCAGTTCTGCCCAAGAGGGCTGATAATGGATCCCAGTCTCTTTATGCTTTTACAGGAAGCTGAGCAACAGCTTGCCTGGGAAGCAGAAACAGATAACTACTCGGAGCTTTATGTTAATGCAATGTCTGTCACATCCCTCTTGCACCTTCACCGTGAGCTTTCAAAGTCTTGGTGGAAATATTAAAATGGAAGACCTTTCTGCTAGTACCATTTCAGTGAGGAAGCTATGATGCAGAAATAACTGGTAAGGATATTTCAGCAGCTTGCCATGTATTAAAAATGCGTGATCTTCAGAACATGACCACATATAGCAATTAGAATGTATTTATGTCCATGAGTAAATGGTTTCTTACTTGACTATTGCAGGGCATATAAATAACCTTTAAGCCCCATGTGCTACAAAGCCCGCGTATCTCAATTTCATGCAGGCTCAGTCCATTAAGAAGAGTAAGAATTGCATACAGTTAACCCATCTTTTATAGTAAATGGTTTAGAACACTGTGCAAGAGCCTACCCCCTGGCTTTTCTGCCCTTCTCCCATTCTGTCAGAAGTAGGTTTTCCTATAAAAGTCTTCACGAGCTATCTCCCATACTGTTCAAGTATATTAGTTGTAGGCTAGGTGTTCTTTCCCTTCAAATTGAATTAGCGTGGTCTGACATTTTCTTTAAAACACTACAGGTTTTAGTCATCCCCCAAACTGTCCTGTGTGCTGCTGGTGCCAACCTATGACCATTGCTACACATGCCCTTTGCCCATAACCAGGTTGCTCTTTTGCTATTTCCAGATGATTCAAAAGCACATCAGTAAAACACCAAATGAAAGCAGTGTATCCAAGGAACTGCAACAAGACACGGATCCCATTTGTTCCTTAGGCAATACAAGTATGCAAAATAATTGCAAGGTTCACCAAGAGCCACAGCAGGAGACAAGTTTTCTTGAGCACTGTCCTTCAATCTTGCATCTTTGACTTATACTTTCAGGACAAATATTCCAAAGTTTCAAGTATGTTTTGCTGTCATTCCTCAGTATTTCACTCTCTAGCTCCAGACTTACTGGAGCTAAAGATGTTTAGTTGGAGGGATTTGCTTTCAGCTCTAAAATAACTGGACTTTTCAGATAAAAAGGAGGAGGAAAACTCAGATAAGTTTCAGATAAACTGAAAATAAGAATCCACAAGAGAACCACACTATTTTTATCACTATAGTGTAGATATATATAAAAATATATTTAAATAAAGAAGGTATCCTATTAAGATTGCTAAGGTGAAAGAATATTTGTTACCTACACCTCTGCCTACAGCTCGATCTGGAAAACCATTTACCACTATGCCAAAGGAGCTCATTTTCCAAACCCTACCCTCATCAAAATGATAGCATTGAATGGAAGCATTTCCATTGGTTGCTTTAAACTAGAGCACATCTGCCCAGTTGCAAATTAACGCAGAACAACAATTACTTCCGTGTGCACTTCTGTCTGACCAGCAAATTACAAACTGTTGATTTCACTTGGGATGTTGAAAAAGAGCTACAACAGATGCAAGTATGTTGATTTACCATATATGAAGATCCAGTTTCTGCTACAAAATGAAAACTCTCTACATCATTCAAGTGTACTCTGTAAGTCTCATAATAATATTCCAAGTCATCTGACTGATAAACTTCATTAATTTAGCCTGATTATTCCATTTAATCTTAATGATTGCCTGGAAATCTCAGAGGACATTTTGTTTGGCATCAAGAGAACAGCATACTCACATGAATGCCAGTTGTCTGTGTGGTTGGTTGTCCTGTTTCAGAGCCTCAGAAACCCATGTCAGCTCCACTGAAGAATCATGAATTCCTGTACAAGGAAAAAACAAACAAAAAATTCACACATTGGACTTCTTTTGACTTTTTCTTGATAATCTCCCTGTTTTAGATAAGACTGTTGTAGGTGGTCTATAAGTACAATATCTTTAAGTAAAGAACCAATAGTACAAAATGAACTACTAGGCAATGTCACAACAGCTTAATAAAAAAGGCTATGAAAACATTGTTGAAAGGGTCGATATTATTTGCACAATTGTTTTCTTTATTCTTTAGCCACCTTATAAGCAAGAATCCATCCTCTAATTTTCATCCGGATTGTCACTGGTATCCCAGTGAGGGAACTGCACAGTCACTTATCTGAAACCCATACCAGAATTGTGAGAAACTCAGCAGTACTGGGGACATGTAGTCTATTGCTTTGTAAACGCCTCTGGGGTTCCTTAAAAAGATTTTAATGGGATCCAACACGAACAACTTTGATTATTCCATGCTGTTTCAAAGATGCAGCAACCAAACCACAGAGACCACGAATTTGAAAGACATCAGGCAAATTTAGAGGAGAAGCAGAATTTGCTAAGATTCTTAAGAAAGATTTATATATCATATGACTGGCTAAATTTCAGCTGTCATTTCTAGGAACATCAGTTAGAGGTATTATTACTACCTATACAGAGCTCCATGCGTATTACAATATCTGTGTAGACATTAAAGGCTGCAATGAAAATAGATAGAAAGAAGGGAAGAGAAGTAGGAGGGAAGCGATGGCAGTTTCATGTATATAATCAACTGGTTGCTTAGACTCAATTTGAATACCTTGAATTTACATTTGAAGGTTTCAGTTTACTTCTCCACCTCAGCTAACAAATTAAGCAGCTTTGCTCATAAATTTTTACATACTGTTCTTGGGAATTATATATATATATATGTCTGGATATGAGTCTTGATATTCTGAAGCAAAATTATTAATTTATAGTGAACTTGTTACAAATAAAATTCTGGAGTTGGTCTTGGGGACCTTCCAGAAGCCCTGCTATCCCAAATTCCCTACTGTCGGTACAGTTGGTTGTTCAGAACTTCTCAAAGACCCAAGATTTTATTCTCCCTCAGAGAAACAATCACATACATTATTGAAGATGCCATTGCAGAAATTTACATTATTTTGTTTCCACACTGCTTAATGGCATTCAAAAATAACATTATATACACATTATAAATATCAATCTTGAAGAGGCATTAAAGATTCAAAGAGTACTAAATTACCACATGCAGGTGATTATAAATTAATAATCACGAAGAAAGTTGAAATTCGAAAGTTCTCAACAGGTAATTTAAGAGTCTAAAAAGCTTTCCACAAAACACTGGAATAATACACAGTCTCTTATGGCATCATCTTATCTCATTTTTTTGCCAAGTTCTGGCACATGATTTTTATTTAAGTAATACATTCAGAATATTTCAGAGAATTACTTCTCTGCAATCCTAGTTTTGATGCTTTAATCATTCAGCTCTTTTGTAAGCTGACACAACTCAAAGCCACTCCTTACTCAGTTTATATTGGACCTCTAAAAATGAGGAAATTGCTTCCTGATCTAGAAGTCTTTGGCACAGTCTCCCTTGAAGTAGTTAACTTCTGCTTCTCTCAGTAATTGCATGTGTTGTGGTTTGCTGCAGTTTGCATTTTGCCTTTTGCCTTGAATGTGCCAGCTCCTTGTGAGGCAGAAATCAAGCAATCACAAAAACAGAATTTCCTAATGATACCTATTGAGAAAGTTGCAGATAGAACCCAGCAACTGTAACCTTGTCATTGTTTGTTTCTGGCAGGGGTATGGGAACGACACCAATGGCAGCACCCTTGTTGCATCCTCCTCCCATTCTCCATGGACAGATCCGGTTTTCAGCTGAGTCCCCCTTTTGCAATTGAGGTGGGCAAGAAATAACACTTTTAGCAAGAGCATGAATAAAGATTTTTGATTTTGATGTAGTTCTCACTCACTGTACACAAAGGCAAACATGAGAACTGAATACAGTGTTTGCATGGGACCATTATCTCATGTGTATATATATATATGTATGTTGAAAAACAGTGTGCATTACAATAAAAAGTAGCAGTGACTGTTGCATCTTAATAATCACTTTCCACTCATTGTGCCTTCAAATTCAAAACACACAGCAAACCCCACGTGTTGCTCACAGGATAGCGTCCAGCATCCCTTACAGCAGTTAGCATTTCTTTCTTGGTGACTAGGATGCACTTTTCTTACTATAGCAGCTTTCAAATTCAAATATAGTTTTAGTTGGTTTCAAGCAGAACATCCTTGGGGAGCAGGCATTCACACCCAGATTTTAAAACACAGTGAGGATTTAGCAGCATGTAATCCATTGATTTTAGCAGGTGATTGGATGTTTGCAATCAATTCTGACAAAACTTGGTACCTGGATGCATGCAGCATTTCAGCAGTAGGACTGTTGTAGCTCTATCAGTCCAAGACACAAGCAAGGCAAGGTAAAAAAGGAGAAGTCATTGCTATTATTAGCCCAAGTGACTTGACAGGGGAGGGAATAATCTTTTAGGTACACAAGATATTCTTTAGGTCTCTTCTTCAGATATTGATCCCAAAATGTAAAAGCAGCCTTGCGTGAACCTCATTTCCAACCACAACAGTTAGCTAAGTAAAATGTGTGGCCTTCTCTCAACAAACTCCATTTTGCAAGTTGTTTTCAGCTTTAAAAATGTGATCTCTCTTTTCTGCAGTGCCAAAATATTCAGCATGGGACAGATTATTAGTCTGCGTGCTGCCTAGTAAATTATGTTAAAGCAACTGGATTAATCTCTACTGGTAACATTCATTGGCCATGATGCCTGGTTACCCTAAAGCCTGTGTGCTGAAAACAGCAACCAAAGCATTACTGGACTGGACTTCTGTGATTCACCTGCTGTAAATACAAAGCCTGTGCACAGGGCACAAGACAACTGAGAGGGGGTAAGTAATGGCAATCTAATCTGGTTTTATTCCACTCTGTCGTAGTAGCAGGAATGATCAATGGTGATTAGGAAATAACAAATGGAATGTAGATTTCTTATGAATGAATAAAAATCCATAGCCATTAAATTAATACACCCATTTCATTAGTCTTTGCTAGTCATCAAAGAAAATGAAATCTCATGGTTCCAAAAATCTAAAACATGTGCTTTTCCAGCTATATCAACATGCTTTGAAATATCTTTAATTGAAAGTAACTGATAGAATATAATGCAGCATTTATCTTGGTGGTGCAGGTGACACAAGGCACATAGCAAATGTTTTAACAAATGTTTTATTTAAAGACAGACTTGAAAAGTCTGTGGGAGTAATTGCCAGTTTGTCAGCTGAATCACTTTATCCTTTGGAAAAGCTTTTTGTCATTATATTAAATGACTCCCAATGTCAGTGCAGGACAATTTATAGGATAAATGCACCTCAGTGTCACTGCATTCTGTTAATGAATATTAAAATATTATTTGGGGGCTTGTTTTACAAAATTGTTATTGTTCATATACTGATGGGCATGCTATTAAATGACATACCCATTGAAAACCTGCATTTCTATGATAAAAGGTACCAAGATCTCTTTTTGCAATTCTGCCTTCTTTCCCATACATAACAAAATGTAGTCTTTTTATATTGATTTTGTCGTATAGGAAAATATTTATATATATAGCGTAGCAAAATCTTAATCCTACATGAGAATTGCTATTTAGCTTAATGGGATTGTCTGATTGGAACAGCAGGCGGAACTGGACCCTTTGTGCTCAGCATGCTATATTTACACAACAGATATTGCACCAGCACGTGGTCAAAAAGCAGGCGATATGAACAGCATTTCTAGTTATTGCAAATCAATCCAGCACCCTGGTATCTTTAAAATGCTTGCATACCCTTGAAAGAGGAAGATGTTCTGCTTACATTTAAGAGACTGACATATACTAGTCCTCAAAAAGAAGCATAACACTATCCATTTTTGAACACAAAAATAAAATACCCTTAAGGATATTGTTAGAATTCTTTGGTTTAGCTGAGCAGAAATGTAAAGATTTACTGGATCAATTAAAATACAATGAACTTTATTCCTTGCCAAACTATTTTAATCTATATACATCTGGATTATTCATGTATCTGTCTGCAAGAAGAAAATGCCTGTGAGACTGACTTGCACAGATTTCTGTAGGAGATACCATGTCTTGTATTTTCTGTAGGAGGGAAGCAGTTGGGAGATGAGCAAGAAATATGTGAATCATCTTACGACTACTATCTATATAAGACTTCATCCTCATAGGAAATAAAGTTACCTGACAATTTAACCAGTAGCGTGGGTTTCTGACAACTTTGCATAAAGTTTGTTTGAAGAGCATTCATATTTTTAAAGCTGTATAAGAACACTTTTTCTAAATTTATTCTAAGCACTGATCTGAACAGAATTCCAACTGGAGAATTAATGACAAAAAAAAAAAGGTAAAATTTGTCTTTGCAGTGAATAAAATCAGAGCTATAGATTGAAACAAATAAAACTCTAGAAAAGTTGCCATCTGTTTCTGACTTACAGTTTGGTCACTGTTTCTACAGACAGCACATATGATTTCAATTTTCCCCCCACCTTCCTGCTTTAAAGTCCCTGTGATCTGATTTTAAGAAGTCCCTAAATTAATCATTCCTTTCCAATACTCTTTGGGTGGTGTCCAAACTGAAGAATGAAAAGCTTTTCTATACCTTCCCATTTTTAAACAATTAGGGAAAAACAATGGAAGTTTTGCCAGAAGCTTTGCTCGGTCTCCTACCACTGAACTGCAGCTCAGTGCCAGAGGCGCTGCCTTCCTCCTTCCCTCCTCACAAGCCTTGGTGAAGCCAAGCAGGAACAGGCTCATTCCATGGTGCTCTCAAGCACTCATTTAGCCTAGAGAATCAGGGCGATGATACTGAGCTCTTATCTCTACCAGTTAGGCCTCCAAAGACTTTAGTACCGCTTCCCATTTCGTACACAGTTATGCGCTATGCCAGCTTGCAATCTTTACAGGATCAAGTGTGTAGCTTTACTGGGAAGGATTTCAGTTCTTGCAAGTCATGATTATTTTCAGTATCGTATATTTATTTTAGCTATATATTTCTTTAATCTCTCTTACCTTGGTTTTATGCAGTCTTCAATATATAAAGAACAGATAAACAAACATTGCAAAAAGAATAACTGTGCAAGCAATTGGGTTTTGGTAGCAAAGACAACCATTAGTTTGCCTCCAGCTGCTAACAACGGGATTAGAGGCAATGTCTCGCATACAGTTTACAATAGTTTCTGTCCAATGATTTTTAGATATTTCCTATCAATTAATTTCCCATGACTCATCATTCACATTAAAGACAGAAATATTGTTTCCTTTTAATAGGGAAGTTGAATTTTTCAAACTGAAAAGAGTCCAAACCCTTTTTATAAATGTGCTAAAACATTCTTCTAAAGCGTATTAAGCAATTTTTGAAAACAGGACTTGGTTCAAAATATATGTGTATTCAAATGAAAAGAAAGTCTGCAAAATCTTGATTTGAGGACCCAGAATCCCAGTACTTTCGTATTCACTCTCACTTGGAATACTTTAATGAAGAAATCAGGAAAAAAAGTGTTTACAAGTGTTACTCAATATGTTTAAGGTCTTCCTCACAACTATATAAATTTAATGAACACTTCAACAAATAAATCGTATTTCTTTTAATCCTCTTGAATCAGAAGCTGTGTAACCAAAGCTTCTGATCAGAAAATATTTTTGATAATGTTCAAATCCCCACTTTGTCCTTCAGTTAGCAGAATACTAACAAGCTTTTTTAGCCATTCATCTGAAATTCTGTTCATCAGCTCAGTTATGGACTTATGCTGACAACAGCAAAATCATTACATTTCTACCTAGTGTTGGTTCTATAGTTGCAAACGTCAAATGAATGTTGATTTTCTTCTTACAACTGGGAAAGGTTTAACAGACACAGCAATAGTAATTCACAGTAAAGAGTAGATAAACTTGGAGCTGGGAAACAAAGAGCTAACATCGTCATTGTTAGTGCTGCTGGAAATGAAAACTGAAGAAGAGCTGAATAGGTAAGTGATTCACCGAATTCTTACTGGTGGATACATTGGTTAAAATCATTTGGGTGGCAACTAAAGTAATGCTCCAAGATCTTTTTGGAAAGTTCTCGTCTCAAAAATACTCTGAAATGATGCATGACAGGAACAAGAGCAAATAAGAACTGGAAGTAGGTGGCAGACCAGATGAATGCATTAGTTTTGACTGATTATCCCCATCCCAAAACAAATGAAATCACTCAAAATACACATTTAACTGCAGGCTCGCAGGTTCTGCATAATGTTTTCCATACATCTTATTTTCTCTTGTTCCTGTGTCCTATAAACACTGGATATCCTGTATCCTATATACATAGGATAGTTTTAAGGTCCCCCAAACGATTGTTATGTCAGAACTTCAGCTTTCATTTAAAAAAAGTTTTGATTCCTTCTGGTTGTGAAAGACTGCCTGAATTCTAGCATAACCCATATCTAAGCAAACTCCCCAAATACTTTGCTTGATTTTCAAGAGAAATTAGAAAAAACTCCTGAAGGAGATTCCATTTATAAGTCAACACTACCTTTGTGTTTTCCACTTAGTGGAGACAGCCAATGAAATTAAAGGTAATGTATTTGAAAGAGTCTTTTTTTAAAGGTTGTCTCCTTTTACACTGGTCTGCAATTAACCTTCCCATCACACAGTACTAGGAGAAGAGCATTTCATGATTCGTGAAAGAATTATACAATTATAGGAATAAGAGGACTGTTGTTGCTAGCTGAGGGGAAACTTAAGAGTTTTCTCCAAAGGCCCATCCATATGACTTTATATTCCCAAACGCCCCTTCTTCAGGCTGTTCTCTAGCCTTCTTTTCTCATCCTTTCAAACACACGTAATATTACTTGACATGAAACTTTACAGTTGAGGCCATTATTCTTAGATCACAAGAGAATCCACCCTTTCTCCAAGGAATAGTTCTGCTACTTAATCTAACAAGCCACGGGAAGTGGCACAGGAAGGTGTTTAGGTGACTCATTTATCTTAAGTGTTGTCTAGTTAATCAGGGCTCTTGGGGTCAATTTCTAACTCAACTGCAGACTTTGTGGATCATTTTGAACAAGTGCAAAATTAGTAATGACTAGGTCTCTTGACAGGTGCTGAAAGGCTTTGTTAATTTAAACACAAAATATGAGCTTACAGTTTAACAGAACTCTTCTCCACACTTGTAATGTAATTCTAAAAACCTTAAAATACTAGATTCAACAATAATTGACTCTTTTTAAAATTTCCAATACAGGGCAAGTCAACTATGCCTGGAATTAAGATGTTATGATAAATTTGAGCTGAACAACATACATCCAGAAGGTAGGAGGTAGAATAGAATTGTTCAATTGGAAGGTACATACAAATATCATTAAGTCCAACTGCCTGACCACCTCAGGGCTAACCAAAATTTAAAGCATATTATTCAGGGCATTTTCCAAATGCCTCTGAAACACTGACAGGCAGGGGGAAGCCTGGTCCAGTGTTTGATCACTCTCACAGTAAAGAAATCTTTCTTAATGTCCAGTCTGACCCTCCCCTGGCACAACTTTTTGCCAGTCCTGTGTGTCCAGCCATCGGTCACAAGGACAAGGAGACTGATGTCTTTCCTGCACTTCCCCTTCTCAGGAAGTTGCAGAGAGCAGTGAGGTCCTCTCTCAGCCTCCTTTCCTCCAGACTAGACAACCCTGGTGTCCTCAGCCTCTACACACAGGACATTGGAGAGAGTCAACAGTATCTCCCAGTTTAATATCATCAGTGATTTTGCTAAGGATGCATTCAATTCCTGCATCCAGAACATTGAAAAAAAAATGTTGAACAGAAGCAGCCCTAGAATAGGTACATCATGTGAATTTCTTGAGTGACCCTGGTTGACAATGCTGCTGAGCACTGCCTTAAAAGAAAGGCATTTCTCTGATCTCCAAGATGATGCACTGAATATTCAAAAAATGAAATTCAAGAAACCGCTAACTAGAAGCAACCCCAAACTCATATTTTCTCCCAGCTAAAGACAACGATTGATCAAACTGGAGGAAGATTTATGGAAATGTTGCAAGCGGTAGAGATCCTCTGTGTATCGGGCCTCAACAGACTTTTTTTTTGTGCAGCTACTTGGGGATGCGTGTTCTTCTGTACCATCTGGTCCGGGCACCAGTGAGGAACTAAACAAGAACTGTTCGGTCCTGAGACTTATCTAGCGCCTCAAGGGAGCACATGACAAGAAAAATCAGAAAGCTTACGTTGAAATTACAGGGAGAAAAGTGAAATATGGGTGGGTGGCAGAATATGAATACATATGTTTGAAAATATTGGTCTAAAAAGGAATCACTATTGTTAATGATGTGATTTCAGTATCCCAGAACAAAGTATGTGAAGTCTACTCTGATGTCATAAAACAGAATTGACATTTAGTCACCTAAGCGGGTTTATTTTCAGAGTTACTGTGCAACTTCACCTCTCATTCCTATCATTTGGATTTATAGGTACTGAGTCATCTAAATAAGGAAATTACATAATAAATTTTTATCACTTATTATAAAACCCTAGGCTGATGTCTGAAGCTGAACAAGTAAAATATAAGCAGTATCTATGCAAAATTTCACTTTGCAAAGGTCTCTATCTTCTGCAAATTAGTTCCCCAGTTCTCGTCTACAGCATTTCACAAATACTTCAGGGTACCAGAATGGAAGACATACTAAAATTATGAAAATATCAGGATAATTAATAACAAAAATGCACTATGACCTTGAAGTGTGCATGACTGAAGCCTTTTCCAGCACTGAAACCACAGTTAGGGACTTGCACTGTGTCACGGCACCAAACTGACACGGAGCATACAGGTGGCTCTTCTGCACTGACATGTTTTACATTTAAACATTGCTCTCTTCTGACTTTGTAGCACAAGACCTGCATCAGTGTAACTTACTGTTGTTTTTTAACAGACTGACAGATCTCAAGCTTTTATACTAGTTTAATGCTCAGAAGCACAGCTTGGGGCTGTATCAGAGCTAAT
This sequence comes from Anser brachyrhynchus, assembly GCF_964034855.1. Classification (NCBI taxonomy): domain Eukaryota; kingdom Metazoa; phylum Chordata; class Aves; order Anseriformes; family Anatidae; genus Anser; species Anser brachyrhynchus. The sequence goes on from NC_137708.1 coordinate 21,137,481, forward strand.
ACAGTTTCTTTTAACATGGGTACAGTGAACCCAGCTAGACAAACAGTCTTTGAGGTTTACAGTTTGTTTTGCTTTGCTCAGAGCATGGGAAATACAAGGGAGTAGGAAAAAGCAAGGAATTTCTCTCACTCATCTGTACAACACAAGAGGATCAGTACACAAAATGCTATTCAGCCATTTATATCCCTATTTGGATTACACTGTCATACTGCCTATTCAAATACAGAACAGTGCTATGATTTTGATATTTGTAGCCAAAGTATTTTGAAGATTTCAATGGCTACAAACAACTGCCCCATTACTGACTTCACCAGGAGCCAGAGACCATCAACAATTTCAACAGAGCCAGAGAGACCAGATGATAATACTTGACATAACAGTGATATCTTTTCCTAAGCAAAGATATTAGTCCATAAATGTACTCACAAGAACAACCCATGGGTTTCACTAAATCTAGTTTTCTGATGATGCTATGGTAGGACCAAGTTTTATAACTTGGCCGTCGCCTTTCTCCAACAGCAGCACTGCTGAGAGCAGCCCCCACTGCCAGCTGCAGGGCCAGCAAGGGGCTGGAAGTGAATGAGAAATTTTTATTGTCTACTTACTATTCCCTACAGACTGGCAAATAACTCAAACCCAGATGTTCCTAACAAAAATCTGTGATTTGGGATTTAGCTGTTGCTATCCCAGGAAAGTGAAAAGTGTTCAGTGGTCTCTGGCAGTAGCAACACCTGAACACACAGACATTAATTGCAATTTGCTTGGAAAAAAAATAATCATCTTTCTAGTAAAGAATGAAATTGCAATTACCAATCATTTTAATTTAAGGAACCAACTGCTCTGCTTGCAGAAAGACTGCATTACTGTAACTTCAAAGTTATATCGGAAGGTCAGATGTGAGAATTTAAAGTGCAGTCTTACAGACGCTCTTGCAGATGTCGAGAGAATGTTTCACTGTTCAAATTCTCTTGAAACCTACAAACAACATCAGCTTTGGGTACTACCCAGAATCCCCGAAACAACTAAGTATTTTGTGTTCCCCCCACAGAGAAGACATCTCTTATTAAAAACACCGAAGCCTGGTTAAGGGAAAATGAAGCAAAATATACAAATGAAATTCATCTCATTTGTTCCCAAAGCGTCAGCTCAGTAGCTGATGATCACAGAGCATTACTTTCCACCAGAGCTTCAAGCAGTAAATATCCAAGATATTGGGTAGACAAACAAACACAAGTCAGCTATTCTACAGAATGGCCTCCAAAAGCTTAGCAAAAACTGACCAACCGTCACTCAGAAACAGAGTATGAAAATCCCAAATTAGTGACACTAAAGACAACTATTATCTCTGTATATTTACACAGAATTTTAATATTCCAAGAGGAAAAAGAATTCTCCAGGTGTAATATCCAGTGAGCAAAAGTTTAGAGAGTGCAATTTCTAGTCTGCAAGGAATTGCAAGATGTTAACATCTGAGTGGTCCAAAATAGAAAGGAATGTGGGGAATGAAAAAAGTTCAGAAGTACCAATCTGCAATACTGTGCCGAGATATACACGTTTTGTTGACAATGTTTCATGCTGAGCTGTTGACAACTTGAATTTCAAAATACTAAATTTGAAACCGAACTGTTCATTTGGTACATATCCACTGAAGAAATTAAAAGATCAACAACATTATGCTATTTTAATAATTCAGATTTTGAGATTTTTTTTTTCCCCAGGAATTTTATTTTCATCAACACTGTTCAAGTACTTCAAACATTTACTGCATATTCTAATGTCTTCAAAAATTATCTTTTGCACCTACAATTGTGTGCGTAACAATTATGTAGGTTGCTTGTTTATTCCTTAGGACCAGGAGAAAAAAAAAAAAAGCACAGTGCATCATCCTAGTTCTGCAAAGCAGAAGAACTTTTTCTATGGCAAATGATTGACTGAATTTTTTCATTCTCTGTCATTAATGCTCTCTCTCCCCCAACACTTGATCTAAAACCAGAACTGCCTTTCCTTAGAGCAAGAAGCCCAAACAAGCTATATCAGCTTCCAAGTGCAGATGCAAGTCAGTCAGTGGGTTTCCCTACCCAATCTACCTATTGTTTCATTAATTTTCTACACACACTCCAATATATTCTGGCAGTACTGTTGCCTCACCACACACAAGTTCAGCTAGCACAAGTGACAGCATATGATCAGCATACATTGCAGATACTGTTTAAAGTACTTTGAGTACTATTGAAACGTTATTCCCACCTGGTAAGTTTTTATTATCATCTGACAATAAAAGTCCCAGTGCCCTGGTGTCCAGTGAATTGCATTGGTATTTGTAACATTTCATTAAAAATCGTTTGAAAGCAATTTTTTGAAAAGTGGTCATTTGAAAAACATACTTAAGAATCTAAAGGCTAATCTAAAGAGCAGCATTAAAGTTGCGGCAGCAGTGCCCAAAGCCAAGGCTGAGGGTGTAGAACTAGAGCAAGGTACACATGTCCTTAAAGGCCATTCATTCATCGCCAGATTTCTTGTTAAAGTAAATCCATACGATGATCAAACTCCAGTCCAAGCTTGTCACCATCTCTTTGTCTCAAGAATTCTTCAGTTTGGATTTATGCTAAGTATTAGCATTATTAATGACGTAGCTCATGTATGTGGAAAACAAAATTTAGGCAAAGAAGGAAGTTCTACTGATCTGTTTCTAGTTTATCACATTATCAAGCTGTTAAAGTTTGCCCTAAGCTATGGATACTCCAATTCTAATTTAATTGGTAGAAGCACTATTGCTTGATATCTTTAGCTCCCATTACTTATGTGATAAAATAAGAGAAAGTTAGTACAAATAAAGGAAAAAACATAGCTATATAGAGGAAGGCCAATATAGAGAAGAGAATGAAAAGGAAGACATGGTATTGGGGCAATATAAATGAATTTAGTAAAGGACAAATGAAGCCACAACAAATGCTTGTAGGATGCCCTGGGGAGAAGGAGCAAGTGGTTTTCTTTGAGGCAAGACCAGAGTGCCAGGATCAGTGGGCACAGTATCTCTAGTGATGACAGTGAAGGGTCCTAGCCTCGATGCTTAGGTTTAAAGCACTGACCTGGAGACAGGAAATGCTGTGAAAACCATAATTCTAGATAGATGCTCAAAATTTGGAAGAAGGAATTTTAAATGCCTTGTGAGAAGAAAGCAATAAATTGATGCCACAGTCACTTGTATCTTAGAAAAATCACTAAACTGAGGAAACTGTAATCACTATAATTAAGTGAATGCTTAATTAAGACATTTGGTGAATAGCAAGACATGTTTGCAATTACAGCCCAAGGCAAGAGACGGCTCCATAATGATGGCCACTGCTCGTTGCTGCATGGATGGCCAAAAGCCCGCAGATGAGGTTTAGGTGAGCAACAGCTACTCTCCCAACACCATTATTTGCAGGTCGACAGTGCCTTAGCAACCCTGCTGGGGAGCAAGACTACACTGCAACGTGTGTTACACAAAATTCAAACCGAAATGACACCTTCCCATGAGAGCTGAGCACTGCCCTCGCCTACAGTGATATGGAACCGCTAATGCGTGGCAGTGGGCTGTGCCCAGGTGTAAACTCAGGAGACAAAATATAGCCCACAAAGTGGAAACTAAGTTCACGTATACACAGCATGCGCATTGTCTGCTGAGACAGCTCTCCACATAACCTTTATCACGTTGATGAGGCACAGCATGCTACACTTGTCTCTGCAGGAGTTAAAAGACTAATTACATCAATATGCTACATTAATACAGTTTATGATGGAAGGAGACTAATAGATGAGAAGTAGCGATGTGCACTTCAAGGAATTAATTGCTGGGAATTAGAGTCTTATTTTCAGCGTAGTAGCAATTTTATTTTGTTTTGAGAAGGTTTGGGGATTAATGATGGAAAGGCAAAGACCTGTCTCTCCTTTAGTGACACAAGTGTTCATCTGAGATTGAAATGACTTCCAAAAGACAGGTACAAAAACAATTACTAAACCAAAAACTACAGCCACAGAACAAAAACTTTGTTGTTTTCCTATGCACCAGAGACCTTCTGAACTTAATCCTTCCACTTGGCCTCCCCCCAGCCCTAGATGATGATACAATAAAAGAAAGGGATCACTTGTGGTATAAACTAACAGAAGCACAAAATTCAGAAGACTCAGATGTAAAATCTAGGTCTGAATTTGATTTTCACTGATCTGAGTTCCCTTCTCTTGTATTTTATGGTGTTAGGAAAACTTTAATGACTGCCTTAAAGAAACCAGTTGCTGCACCGTACATGTAAGTAGTTGAGAGTAGAGGAAAATGGGTGAACAAAGAGACATATTCACAAAGTTCATCTGCGTGCTACTGAAGTCTTGTCTTAAACACTGATTCAACTTCATCTAATGAAAGATTTCACAATTCCTGCCACTCAATTCCACTTATTGCTTAGCAATGGAATAAAACCACACACATTTAGGAAAGGTTACATTTAATATTTTGGTATATGCCCAACTAGTCAGAAATCATTAACTCATTTGCTCATGAATACTGAGCTCTATTTTAAACTCGTCTGCATTAGGATATATTTTTAGTTCTGTTTTATTTCTGTGGAGAGTAAGAAGCAGAACATTTTATCTCCTGTTCATAAAGGAGATATAAATCATCCCATTCTAAAAAGGTGGAACAATTTTTGCTCTGGTTCTTTTGCAATCAATTTGATCTAACCTCACAACAAGGCCTCATCCTGCTTCCAAGCTAGCTCTCCTTATCTAACTCAGAGCATCCTAAGTGTTCAGCAATTTACCTGCAGTAAGAGAAATAAGGGTTTTTTGCTACTCAAATTATTAGTCTGCCGTAGAGAAGGGGAGCATTAATACAAAGATGCAGGAGCTGCTTTATGCTGGAATGACCCAGAGTGCAGCTGTGCTCACTCACAGTCCAGCCGGCTATGCCAGATCATACAGGGTCTGCTTCTGTTCAAGTGCTTGTGCAGATTCGCCACCACAAGCATCTAAGTTGCATCAGGAAACCATGCAGGGACTTCAAGTTCTAACCCTGTTGAACTTGAGGCTGGAGAGTTTGAGGACAGACCAATAAATATCAACCATGGAAATTTCACTAAAGAATTTCATTCTCCATTGAGTGTGACTGGAATAACTAGAAAAGCTTGCAAAGCAAATTTAGCTGTCCAGATAATCCGGCTTTCAGAAAGGCACAGTGCATTCAAAATCAGCTTAGGCAATGTTCTGACTTATTGCCATCGCCCACATAAAGTCATCTCATGGCATCTCCTAGTGTCTACCTACAACAAATTCTGAAATTTACATTTGTTTTTATTTTGACATTGATTGCACTTAAGCATGCTAATCATCAGCATAATGTTGTATTTTTTTCCCACAGAAAAGAAGGGAAAGTATCGAGATTTTTGAGTACAGAATACTTTGAAAAAAATAACCATGATAAGATGTACTTTTTTTTAAAAAAAAAAAAAAAAAAACCTAGAGTAGAGGGCTCCCCTTATATAATTATAAAATCATTGTTGGTATGACTGATTTAATTTGAATAGCATTCCCTGGGGAAATATATTGTGCTATAAACTTGAAATGATTATGATTATTTGGCCTTCAGCAGTAGTGGGATAAAGTCAGCAGCAGAGCTGGATGGCAGTATGCCCACAGCTACACCTAATGAAATGAAGCACATCTGTGGCTCTGACAGGAGGAAATACCAGGGAACGAGCTAATCTCACAGCAACTCCTTCCACGCCTGATGCCAGCCGAGTCTCCAAGCACCCACAGGCTATACCCCAAGGTCCTTACTCAGCTTTTACTCAGAGCTGAGGGGATTTTGATCACAGACTGAAAAGCAAAAGGGGCAGATGTTATGTTTAAAAATAATAATATATAGGGGAGGCTAGCTCGCTGCCTTGTTCGATTTGGCAGGAGAGGATGAGAGGGGTCTTCTCTGAGGAAGACCCTCAGTCTTTTTTCCCTCCGAACAGAGATGGTCAAATATGAAAACTGATATTTTTATGATAAGTTAAATGGAGTGGAACTTCATCAAGCTGGCAATAACTTCTTTATTTTAAGCTGCTCTCCCTAAGATCGGCAATCTAATTTCACACCCTGCAATAGAAGGGTGCATGAGAACCTTGCATGAGAAGGGTGCATGAACACCTTGCATGAGAAGCCTTAGCAGTGCCTTGCTCTGACCTAAAATAGGTGAACAGCCCCAGCACACAGAGCTGGTTCTTGGAGAACTTCTGCTCCGGTGAACAAACCCTCTGTGGCAATTTAGAATATGGCTTTTTAAATTGCATTGACAGGACAATGGGGCTTTGCTGCTCTCAACTAACAATCTAGTGAGCAGATGAAAAGCAAACCTCTGCCTTTGTCACGGTTGCTGGCACTCAACCATAGGAGATTAAAGCAGGTGCTTAGAAGGAAAGAGCCAGTACGTAGCCAAATGATGGTTTGAGACAAAGGAGCAGTCCACTGGAGGACAGATATGGGAGGAAAAAGCCTGATAGAAAAAGGAAAAAAAGAATCCCTAAACATATGCCGTGCAGGAAGAACACGATTTGACATCCCCCTCCCTGGGGACTAAGCTAGAGTTGCTTTCACAATTCCTCTGGTCTCCCAGAGTCAAGAGCTGCCTGTCCAGAGAGCCTGAACCATCTCTGCCCTTGTTTTATTTTAATGGTAGCAAACTGGAGGGCAGCATGGCTTCCCTGTTGATTGCTCTCTCTGTAAATGCCAGTTCCCCAGAGGAAGAGGTACTAACGCCAGCAAAAGTAAATGGCTTGTTTTCCATGTAATAGCAGAATAGCGTTCTGAATGCAGTAAGCAGTTTTCCCTACTTCTACACAAGGCAAAAGAGGTCTGTGCAAAAATAATCCCCTCTGTCACAGGATAAAAGGTATATGTAGTCTAAGAATGACTTAAGCTTTCCTGGGGACTTTATCATGGGACACAGAATGATGTATTCAAATTGCGTTGGACCCGTGCAGCAGCCCGTTTCCCTGGGGCTCCTAGGAAGCATCCAGGTCCAAAACATTAGCTGTTTATTGCTCAGCTTTTTCATTTTCAGAAATCTGGTTCCCAGTTCTCCCCTCCTGGAATGAGGGACTGTTAGGAGAGACAATGCAGAACACAAAATATAATTGGGATGGGTAGAGCAATCCGATTAAAATGAGAAATCTGCCTGGAGCAGGAACAAAAATCAAGAAATGAAGGAAGCGATAAAAAAGGTGAAAACCTATCTATATATTTAAAATCTTTATGATTTGTCTGTGGTTCCCTGATTCCAAGGACACCAAAACAAGAAAAGCAGCTTTTACAGTATTCTTCTGGCTAGAAACGAGGCAAGAACTAAGTAATATTAATAATCATCATTTTGCTAACTTGATAGAGTCCCATAAATGTTTCTGAGAACACATAAGAACACCAGACAAAATATACCATCTGTCCTCCAGTTCTGCGGAAGCTGGTGCCAGTAGGATAAAAACAGAGCACCAGTTCACGCAAAGGTGGGTGTGCAGCACTCCTTGATAAGGAAACTACTGCAGGGAAGACTTGAAAAAGAATGTTTTATTGGAGGTAATGAGAAGTATGAAGCAGCAAGTACTTCTTCCAGGAGAAGGGAATAATGAAAAAAGCTTTTAAGGCAGAAGTTGGTGAAGGATTAAGTAGGAAGGATCAGAATTTATATAGGACATTTCTTATCTATAGCTAATATAAATAGACATAACATACCATTAGATGCATCAAAGTAGAAACTACAGCACTAATGGCATTCAACAAAGCACAATGTTTTAAAAGTGGGCCTCAGGCTGCCCATTGTGCCTATGCAGCTTAAGCGCCAGCTGAAGGTTTCTGTATGCTCAGTGCAACACGTACCCCTTTTGCAGTATCAAGGCTACAAACATTGTTCCCAGAAGAGTACAAAACGCTCTTCACAATACACGCACAATGCAATGGCATGACTTAGCTTACTACAGAACGTCTTGAAATGTGGGAGGGGGGAGAAACCACAAACCAACCCCTTTTATTCTTCAGAGCAATGATGCTGATGTATTTTCCTGACTATGCTCTGCCTATGGCTGCTTGCACAAATTCCACGGGCTAAAGTCGTAAACTACTGGTTCTCTAAAGCTCCCTTCTGAACAGGGCATAAGGTGCACTCCTACATACCATAACTCTGCAGCCTAGGACAACGCCATGCTGCATTTAGGTGAATTTGCCTGACCCAACGTTCCTCACACACATCAAAATTTCAAAGAGTCTTTTGAGTATGTATTCTCGTGGCTACAGAGGCATTCTGAAATATTTTTTGTTGGAACAATAGCTGCTCTTGTTTAGAGGTAAAATCAGAACCGTTATCGTAATAGCAGATTGATTCATTTTTCTTGATGTAGCACCATTTTTTCTAGACTTTGTTCTCACAAATTCCTCTAAGAACTTTTTTTGATTTTTATTGAGTAACAATGTTATGGAGGGGAAACACCAAACAAACCAACAGCCATGGCTAACTTCCTCATCATAAACTGTTTTCAACTAAAAACTTAAGGACACATTTGCAAAGGCTCACACGTGTAGGGCGGGGGAAGTCTGGCTAAAATATAAAATCCCTTCAAGTACCTCTGCTTTTCAGAGCATGCTACAAACTTATGAAGAAAGAAATACAGGAGGATTGTAAAATTTCATGCCTGACACTTGCATGCTATCTTTGAGAATCCAGCCTCAATAGGATAGGCATAAAAGGAAAATATAAGCTTGCATAGCTCCAACGTGATATTATATTTCAGAAATTCTTGTGGAAGGAAGCAAACCAAGATCAGTAAGACAGGTCTCAGACAGCATTTGACATGTGTCCATATAAAAACAAATTATTTCAGACATTGTCTTGTATCCTGAAGGATGCAATTTGGGATTAAAAATAAATTCAGTAATACATACATGCTGATCAGAAACATTCATATGCACAGCTAGATACAGACGTAGTAACTTGAGAGGATAATTAAGATTTAGCATCTCTATTTATAGAACAAAAGTGAAGCAGATTCATTGTCTTTAAATGTGAAGGCTGGAGTGAACATAGGGTGATATTAGTTGCTAGTGAAATAAGATAAAACTCATTACAAAGATGTGTTCTTTTTTAGTATAAAATACTATGTGAGATACAAGAAAAATGAAATGATAAAATGAAAGGACAGAAGCTACAGTGTAGGAAGTGAAGAACAAAAAATATGTTCTAAGCCACTGGGACATGCATTTTTGTTAAAGAAGCAAATGAAAAGGACAGAAGAGAAAAAAAGTCTATAGAGACAAGACAGAATAACAGGAATTCTGGTGATACCAGTGTTTTATCTTTAAATGAACTACTTGCAATACAGATATTACGCACTTTTTCCAATGCAAAGCAATCCAATAGCTACCATTATTTCACAACTATTAAATTAAGGAAGCTCAGAAAATCCCACTTTTTACTGTTGCTAATTAAGAAATTTTAAATGAATGTACAGCTATTCTGAAAGAGTAACGGCTATTCTGAATACGAGCTGTAAAGATATTTAATTCTCAGTATTCTTAAATCCCTTATTGTAACATTAATAATAATCAGATAAAGTTAAATGATTCAATAACTCAATTTACATTTCAAAACATTAAAACTGTAGAGCAGAGCTTTTGGGATCTGATATTAGGATTAGGTTCTTTGAAACATCCCCAGAGAAAACCTGAAGCAATTTTTTGTTTTTGTTAGTATGCTACCTTCATATCCAGTTTTCCATAGCATAGTCAAGAAGAGATGTGAAAAAAATATTTCAAGATATTTCAGAAGGAATAGACTTTCTTTTTTTTTTTTTAAAATTGATTTACAGAGCTGTAGAACGCCACTGAAAACTCCCTACTGCAACTTGTTCACACCATCTTAACTGCATTTCACTACTTAGAATTATTTTTTTCAAGATGGATGCTGCTAGGCTTACATAAAGTGCTCAACATTGCCTTGACTCTTTGACGATTCATGGCTTCAGTTCAGTTTCCTTCTCTTCTTCGAATGAGTGGTTTTTGCATAGCACAGAAGTTCAATTTGGATTTGTTGTCTCTTGTTCACAAACTTGGTATAAAAATCAGTGATCAGCAAGAATTATTTAAAGTGCTGTCGAGAGACTCGTACTTTTTTTTTTTTTTTTTTTTAAATAGAGATGTTAATAAGGAAGCTTTCAATAGGAACTTACAGTTGGGGAAGGCAAGGTGGGCAGACCAAGCTATCATTGATTATTTAATACCTGATAACAGAAAAGAGTAGCCTTCAGGTTAGATGTAATGCAGAGAAAAGCCATTCAATGTGGCTATAAAGTGATGCAGCAACAGCAATTTTATCATTTAGATGCAAAACGTAAAAGACAACATTGGAAATGTCTGAAAATCCTTTGCTTTAGTAAGCTGGCCTTCTGCATATTGGTGATACAGTTCATACGTGGAAAAAAGATGCATGGAAATTGAATCAGTCAACACTGCTGGAATGAGGAAGGTTTTGCTGACTCCAAACTACAGACACTGACAAGAAACAGCAGTGGGAAATTTGTTCCAGCCTTTCATCTACCCATGAAGCAACAGCATTTAAAAACATTATGGTAAAGTGAAAGCAAAATAAGAGGCATTCTATAAAAGGGAAATAAAACAGAAAACCAGAGATAAAAGGGATAAAAATATGCAAAATGAGACTGAAGGTTTTTTGAAATCTTCTTTTGGACATACTGTATTGGTAGACTAACTTGATTTTTATTTAATTTTTTTTTTTTTTTTTTTTTTTTTTTTTTTACATTTCTTTGATGTTTTTCCAGGCTAGCTACCATTTTACAGCATGTGAGGATGTATCATCATTACACACCACCATAAATGCTTTTCCTTCCTGTACAATTAGACTGCATTTCAGAATAAATTAAAACAGATCTCGTTTCTCTTCTTTCAGAAGAACATCAGGAAAACTAAAAATGGTTTTATACCACTTATATATACACACACATTTTGGCCATTGTCTGTATATATATAATTTGGGGGGGGGCACTGTTTAAGGGACTTGGTGAGCTCAGCACTGACTATTTAAGTGACATTTTTGTCATCATATCATGAGGGCCTTTAACAGCAATATACTTACTATGGAAATTAGAATACTGAAACTAATGTTTTCCCTGCTTTCCTCTTCTCAGTACCTTCCTTTATCAAGGGAAGCTACAACGCTAAATTCAGCCAGGTCATCCTCTGCCTTCCCATCAAAACAGACTCATTCATAAACTTCCTTTGCACAGGACCAATGTGTTGAAATTTCCATTGGTGCTTTCAGGCTCTGCATATTCAGCTGATACTGTGAATCCAGATTTTCCATGCCCACATTAGACAGGGACACTGGCCATCTGTGCACTGATGCCCTCATGGACTTAAAATAATTCTTCTCCCCATCTCCATAGTTATTATTTACAGTACTTTCTGGCCATGACTTTCTGAGTTGCAGTCTGCATTTCAACCCTTAATGTCTCAGATATCCTATCTAGAAAAAAAAGCGTATATATATGTACATATATATATATATAAAAAAAAAACTTTCAGACAGCTCTGCATTGCAAAGTGCTGGGACACAATGCAAACACAATTTTAAGACTTCCACAGCTAGCAAATTGGCATCCAGCTCCACTTGCAAACACAGAACTTAAGCAAACAAGAGTGCAAATAGTCCATGACTGGAAGTGAAATCCCTTCAGTTCAAGCAATTTGAGATGCTGAACTGCTTGGAAGGAGGTTCAAAAGCCTTATTTAGCTCCAAATAACAGAAGATAGTTGTATCTGATACTCTTCAACTTCAGGTGACTGAAAAAAGCCAACAAACATTTATTTCAGCAATATATTTTTCCCCATCTTATCCAGCAATAGCTATCTAAATCATATAAGAAGATACACTGCAGCTGTATGGATAGTTCAAGAAGAGGAACTTGATATTTAATGTATAACCTGACTTCTTATAAGCTGTGGGTTATGAAGCAAAAAAAAAAAGTCACGTATGTAACAATTAAGACAGTAATAGAACAAAAGCTGAGACTTTTATAGTGAAAGTAGAAAACGTGTGATGAAGTAGAACATGAAGACAACTGGTTAGGAAATAAATAAGGATGTCCTTCTTAAATGACTAAGCCCATCCTTGAAGTTGAGGACCACATCTCCCACAGCTTGCTACCAGCTGCTAGCAGATAGGTATTCACAGGCCAAAAATATGGTATTTCTACCAGCAAGAGTAACAGCAAGCAGTATTCAGAGCAAAAAAATGCTGATATAATATAATCTGAAGGGAAAAGAGGTATTTCATCTAGCTTTCACTAGCCCAAGGACAGGTTTCTTTCACGGATGCATCAGTAACCAGAGTATGATGGCAGTTCGATGAAGGAAGCCGGTGAACAGATGCATGAGGAAAAAAAATCTCATACATGTGGAAGACAGAAACCATTAGGAACTACTGCAGGCAAGGCTGACTTCAGCTCAGATGACAAAGACCTGAACAGGATACGCAGCAGAGGCAGAAATGAGTGATGATATTCTCAAAATGTCTGGCACAGAACTGGACCACCCATTTCTGAGTGGTTGGATGGTCTCTTTGCTATATTATTGCATCATATCATTGCACTTGACACAAACAATTCCTACACCCGTAAATTAAGGTAGAGAGTAAAAGTGAAATGGCATTTATTTTAATAACGTGAAAGTCTGAAAATATAAAGGTCTACAAAATGAAGTCAGAATAATTAACAGTGGTTGTCATATCACAGGAGAGGACATCACAGAAATGCACACGGTATAGCTGCAGGCAACCTGAACAGGAACCTTGGGATTTTAGTGAACCAGAAAGATGAGAGAAACTGAGAAATCAATGCTCCCAACGGCATAGCAGGGATTTACACATTTAACTCCTATTAATGCTAATGGGATTTATGTCCATCACTACCCCATACATCAAGAGAAGAATTAACAGCTAGGTCTATCTTGTTTAAAGAAGGGGGGATTAGCTGTCGGTTTCTGCCTCCCAGTACAAGAATCGCACACAAGCCTCACAGCTTGGGAAATTATCTGCTGTGCAGCAGCTATAAAGTATGGCAATTACTACCTCAGAAAGAGTCCATGGGAAATTTCAAAAGGCAAATGTTGACTTGAGAGACCTGGGGCGTCCGTGGGAAGAATACACATTTCCATGGCCAACAGGATGAGGAAAATCCTAATTTCTTCGAGGCATTAACCAGCACCACCATGTACCATTGAGAGTTGCAGACCCCATGTTGTGAATTGGTCACACCCGGTCAGGCAAGCGAAGAGGTACCTAACAGGGCACTACCAAGAGGGACTCAACAGGCTGGTAAGACACAGCAGCAGGAGTTATACTTCAGCAGATGTTCAAAGCTCAATTAGCTCTCCTTTGGGCTGCTAGGCTAGCACAGAGGGTATTTAAAACAGCTTTGAATTTCTTCAGTGTGTAAGAAGTAGGCTATCTCAAGGAAAGGGGGATCTGGGTGAAGCAAGAGCACATCCCTATTAGCACTCCTAGACCTACATATCTTGCATTTGCCTTGAGGAACACTGCACTAGAAGTGCTTTAAAACAACCTTTGCTTCACAGAAAAAATGTGTGTTCTGGTCAATGAACCAGCACAGGGTTTATCCTGCATAAAACATGCACGCTGCAGTTCTTTACATTAAGGTGGATGCGCCATTAGATGCAGCATATCGCTGCTTCTGATGCTTCCAGCTGCACAGTGAAAGAGGGTTTTCTTGTCCCCTGAGAAAATGTTGCCTCCTTCACATAAATCACACATTAAAACATTATTTGACATTGCCCTGGTTTTGGCTGAGACAGAGTTAATTTCCTTCATAGTGGCTGGTATGTCACTGTGTTTTGGATTTAGGAGAAAAGTAATGTTGATAACACACTGATGGTTCAGAAATTGCAGAGCAGCGCTTGCACTAATCAAGGATGTTTCTGCTAATCAGGACCCTGCCCCATCCCAGTCCCATACCATGTGGCATCGTGATGAACAACAAAAGTGGTGTGTGTGTGTGTGTGTGGTCACTGCTTGGGGACTGACTGGCAATCAATCAGTGGGTGGTGAGCAATCGCATTGTGCATCACTTCTTTTGCGTATTTATATATTTGTTATTATTATTTTCCCTGCCTTCCCTGTCCTATTAAACTGTTTTATCTCAACCCATAAGTTTTATCTTTTTTTTTTTTTTTCCTCCGCAGTTCTCCCCCCATCTCACTGGGGAGGAGTGAGCAGACAACTGTGTGTTGCGGAGCTGACTGCTGGGTTAAACTGCAACAGTTTTTTCCAGGAAATATTCTTTGTGTTTTAGAAAGGTTCAAGTCAGGACATCCTTCCACCCCTGGCACAGGGAGAAACACTTGCTCTGCTCTCACTCAGGTACGGATCCTGGAACTGCCAAAATCTGCACCGTCAGCTAGGTCTTTGGCCCAGCACGGAAATGAAATCAGATGTAGAAACACGCTTCCAGGCCTGCCAATAGGAGAACAAGTTATTTCAGGCCATAAAGGTTTTACTTACCATGGCCCAAATTGCTTACCCTTTCTAGCAACTACCACTACAATGTGTTTTACCCATCTTCTCAGAAAGTATTGTTTACATTATTGAGGTTACTGCCTTGCACAAATATAATTAAATTTAAATAAGCAGGCTCCTCTCAGTGTTAACTGCTTTTCCACCTTAGTATACACTAGGGATTCCACATGAGGAGCCAGAGAAGCACTCTGAATTCACACCTCTGGTTTTACCATACAGCAGCTTTTCCGTAAGGAGTGGCCCGCAGTGATGCTGTGTGGCTCCATCCTGTGTGAGGCACCTCAGTGGCTCTGCCTGAATCAGTCAGGTGGAAGGTGAAACATGGTATGGCCCAATGATACAGGGAAAAGCTTTCACTGGGAATCAACAAAGTATTTTTATTTGGGCTAAGGTCCCCAGATTGTTCAGGAAAAAAGGGGACAGAAGTGTAAGGTAGAGCTTGGTCATTTCTGCCAGCCTTTAAGGCCAGCAATGTGTGCCTTGTCTGGAACTGCTCCCATATAGGGAAAAAGCCTCCATTCCTGTGAACAGTCCTGATCAAGGCACGTCTTCAAATAATTTACTTCATAAGAATTAGAAGACTCAAATATGAGGACCTGTCCACAACACTCTCCACTCTGTATCTGTGCCAAATCCTCTCCTCTTTATACACGAGGCACACACACATACACTGGAGCGAAAAGGATGATTCAAGATCTGCAAATGCAGAAATTCATATAGTCCTGGACTAACATTTTTACTCCTCCTTAATCTATTTGCAAACCTAAATGTGCATTTATTAAAAAATTGTAACAACAGAAGAGCAAAAGAGAAAAGATGCTGTTTCCAGCTCCTAATTCTTT
The DNA here is from genome assembly GCF_964034855.1 of Anser brachyrhynchus. NCBI lineage: Eukaryota > Metazoa > Chordata > Aves > Anseriformes > Anatidae > Anser > Anser brachyrhynchus. The sequence goes on from NC_137708.1 coordinate 21,152,934, forward strand.
TATTCCCCTCAGGCTCTCTTTGATATTAGTGCAGAGCTCCTGCTCCATTTAAACATCCATGCACGAACTGGCAGCCACCTCTTCATGTTTTCTGAGCCTTGTTAAGGAATATTAGCAACTGCTCTTTGTTGGCATTAGTGTGTGATGTACAAAAGGCATTGATAATCATTTATTACACAACACTAAAACACGTGTGGGCACTCTGAAAGCATTTGAAATACAATCTTCAACTGGGAAACAGATTTCATTTTTTTAAACAGCCTAAACTACAAGTCAGGATTCAAAAGACCACTGAGCAATGAGCTATTGAGGGTCTGGATGCCAGTTCTGCAGCATAAACCACTTTACAGTAACAAGGCAGCTGCAGGCAAGGAAAAGAAAAATCTGTTGTGCAATATTTTGTTATTTTAATGTACATAGGTTGTCTTTAGCCAAATGACTTCAGCAAAATCAGCAGAGCTCCTCTAGCTCTGATCTACTAACATCAGGAATAGTTCAGATCATACGTGTTACTTCAGAGAAACAAATGGTAGCACAGACTAGAGCCTGAATGCTGCCCATCCACCTAAATCCCAGAAGCAGAAAGTTTTTCTGCTCTTCTGGATCTCTGGAAATTCAGATGGTGTTCTGCATCATTCCAGAAACTGTGCAAGATGCAAACAACTGCAAGGAATAGTGGTTACTGCACTATTCGCAGTTTGATTTGACTGTAGCTCTTAATGTTCCATTGCTAGAATAATGGCTGAGAACTAAAATATAAGAATGAATTTCTTATTTTCTGTTTCAAGTGGTAACAGTTTTAAGATCTCCTCAAAACTGATACCCCTCTCAAAGCAAATGTGCCCGGGCAGACTCAGCTTGTACAGGTCAGTATAGCTCCACTGACTACTAGGGAAGCCCTCAGATTAACATCACTTCAGGCTAAAACCACATTCCTTTCTATGGATAAGTTTTTGCCTGCATTTTTTCATTTCAGGGCAAATACTAGGTGTTTGTGCCCAAATGTTGCTAATGCCAACAAAGCAGCATATCCGTGTGTTCATTAATCAAGGAATCAATGCCAATTCTCAGGATGAGCAATTCACAACTAAAGCAAATTATGTGCTACATTTTCCAAGGACTGCAAGTCTGGATCCACTAAAAAAAAGGGTGGGGGGAAATGGAGTAAAGCAGAGTTGATCAGAAGGGTGAGCTAGGTGATGCTTCTCTCTTCTAAGCTGGTTGCTGTTAACCTGTGCCTGTGAAACATCCTGCATGAGCACAGAGTATTTAAGCAAGTAGCATTAGCCAGGGGAGGCAAGTCCGCAGACAAAGCCTCAGCAATGACAAACGTGTTTCGTGGTTTGACATCTATGTTAAGATCCCACCTGGAAGTGGTGATGTTACTTTAAAAGATGGTAAGATTTTTATCTTCCTTCCCTGTCCCCCCAGCTTTGCCCCTTCTCTGCCTTGGCCTACCACTCACTGAAGATGGTATAAAGTCAGGAGCAACCCAGATGTCTCCTGAGCCTTCTGTCTCTTCATTCTCCTATAGTCCATGATGATCAATGTTTCATTTGTTTACTGTCTCTTTCCTTCTCTGAAGATTCTGTCTGAAAAAGGCATTACACATCTCTATTTCATTTTGTCAACAGATCCCCAAAACAGAAAACCTTCTTTGTCTTTTCTCCTTCTCAGTCAAATAGGAAATAGTGCTAAAGTATTTGAAATTATACACAGTCCTCAAGCTATCGGGCTCCTTCAAAAACTCAAACCTTGGCTCAGGTATTTCCTTCTTGTAACTGGGGCTCATGCCCTAAGATACGGTCAGCTGTTTCTGGCTTTGAAAAAAAATCAGCACAACATACTTTGGAACATGTATAAAGGATTTTTAGTGTACACACCCCTGTCTTATCTACTACTAAACTTTTTGTTGTTGTTGTTGTTGTTCTATTATAACAATTTTATTTCCTTAGACTACACTTAATTCACAACTTTTTGATACTTAAATCATATAATTTGGTGGAATTATTTCAACCTTTTAAACAGAACCTAATTAGCTTAGCATAGATCTGGAAGTCAGAACTTCAATTAATATTCACATTATTCCGGTCCTTAATTTCTGCTAAACCAACTGCATTACCTCACTAATAGCGTTTCCTTCCTCCAATATACAGTTTAACGTCCCTAAACATTTATGTATCAATTACTAAATCTAAATTAAATGTTTATTGGAGTCATTTACTTTTCAGCATTCCAAAGCACAGCTACAGTCTGTTACTCACAAGGTAAGTTTTGAAGGTTACTTATGGTTCAGTGACTATTAATTACATGTAAGGGTTTTAAAATGAGTGAGTAGTAAAAAAGTTTGGCTACAACTTAATTTTACATATCAGTATCAGAAAAATTCTGATGAGGAAACATGTACTGAAGATAAATTGCATCGATGTTGCTGTTAACTGAAAAAGCCCGATGTGCAATAGAAAAAACAATTCTAATGAATTTCTTTTTTAAAAGACAAGCTTGGATGTACAGAAAATTAAAGGAAAAGGATAGCCAATACTGTTAATTTCATACAGTACAACCCCTGAAAGTAGTATGATTAGTTTAGTTCATCAGTTTGTAATTATTTCTCACTTGCTGTGTTGACATGGTTTGACCTAGTTACTGGAAACTGATTTATCTCCTTTCTCATCAGAGAAGATGAAGGGTTACAACAAGCTTCAATGTAGTGCAAGGCAGCTGAGTTTATAGTGCCATTATTGCATACACAGCTTTACAGAGATGCACATGGATCACAACAACTTATGGTACAGAACAAATTTTTTACCTCATATGGCCAAGCTGCATATAAATCACTCCAAGATGTTCAAGTAACTCATGTTCATTTTCAGCAGGTGCAGTATCAGTTGTTATCAGAAGAATCACTCTTACCACTGGTTTGGACCTCACCTTGCTAAGCACTAACGCTTGCTGGAGCGCATGAACTACAGGAACCTCACATGCCTCAGAGTTCAGCAAAGGAATCCCAGTTTGCAGACAACAGCATTTATTATTTCATTTGAACATCTCTTCTGTGCATCCTGCTGCTTAATGTGACAATTCCTGGGATGATTGACATGAGCCACCAATACGAACAGGGTGCGCTACAAAGAACATGCCGGTAGAAAAATGACATTTTGCTAAGCTATAATTTTGAAGGTTAACCTCCAATTTCAGAAAAACAGCTTCCAAATACAAAGCCATTACTACAGGTTATATTGCTGATGAGCTGAAATGTTCTACATTAAAGAATTGCCCATGACTGACAGCAATGTTCAGATTCATACTGACTTGTTTTCTTTATCTCCATGCTTTAAATTTCCAAGATATCTTAACACTTTAATATCACCCCAAATTAAATTTTCAAACTGCAATATTTGTTTTTCAGATGAAGTATGGGGCAAGGGTACCAAGACCTTTTTCAACCCACACCAACTCAGCACCCAGCCCGTGGCACTGCTTGCAGATTTAGGACAGTTTATCTTGGGCAGTGCAGACGTGATCCCTGAGTCACTTACCAAGTGCTACACGTGCTGTTGGTTGTGTCTACAGAAAGCCTGCCCAGTGCATGTTCTGCAGACCTAACATACAGCCTCACCTGACACGCAGCGTAGTGCTTGGCACCATGGCAAGGAGCACTGTGCAGAAACCGCCTCCATACAAATGAATGCAGGGATATCTGATGGGTAGGTCCAGATGCACTTATGGGGGGACTTTGCCACTGTCCCCATTAAAAGTCAATCCTTTATGTCAGCCCCAGCCTAGAGATCCTGCAAGACATCAGGGCCTGAGCTGAACCTGCTTTCCGGCCCCTCCAGGACAGCCCTTTCATCTGAGCATTTTCCAGTTCCTCACCTCCTGCATCCCCTCCCAGACAAGCATGAAGCAACTTGGCTTATTCATTCGATTTGTTCCTTCAGGTGACCACCTACTCTCTATTTTGTTGCAAGAGCTTGAATCAATCAATCAAACATGCACAAAGCAAAGGAAAGCAGTCTAAGTGTTAAAGTTCGTTGGTTTTGGTACAGAATTCAGCCTGAAGTAACACAGTCCTTTAAAGCAACTGAAAAGTTCAAAAAGTAATAAATATAAAAAGCTTCTCTGGTTGTATTGCTGAAGACTGCATTGAATTGTATTACCTAAAATAATCATGGAAGTGGGCTTTGACTTCTAAAGCTTGAAATTAGCCCAGATCACTGCTTTTATGGTTGCAAGCTCAGTAAAGAAACTACATGAGAGGAAGAGAGCTTCTGGAGAGCTTTCACTGCTGTGCAAGCAGCCCCAGCTCAGCAGTTATGGGCACTGGGGCCACAAAGCTCTGCTCTGCAGATCAAAGCATGGGGCCTGGAAACAGGGCAGCAGGATGATTTTTTTTCGCACAGGGTTATAAAGTTTGCAGGTGTTAATCTTAATTGCCTCACTATAATCTTCTGAAAATCTCCTCCAGATTTACCGTGCTCTTGGAGGAAACTGTTGTCCTTGGAGCTTTACTGTACTGGGCTGGCTAGTTGTATAGCTGAAGTGACTCTAGGAGGATGTCAGAGGACTGAAAGGAAAGCAAGGCAGGTTCCTTTAAGTTTCAGGGATGGCCTGGATAAAAGCTTTCAAGAGATCTGAAAGGGAAGACTTCTGCAAAGAGCCATTCGGCGTTTTCCTGCAATTTGACATCAAGGCCACACTGCCCGAGGAACTCAGAGTTGGCAGGCATGCTATGAAGTCAACAGGAAAAGTTACTCTTCAAAAGGAGTGGCTTTCTGAGAACTGCAAGCTGATGAGCTACATTTATGCTCAGTTTTGATAGTTTTAGTTTAGTTTAGTTTTTAGGTGGTTTAGTTTCCTAAGCTTTCTCACCATCTCAGATCAGGTTCTGCATACCTGGTCTTAGACAACAACTGTGTGCCGTTGTACAACATTTCCCAAACCAAAATGGGTAATGAAAGTAATTCTGTCTAAAAACAAAACTCTTGTGGCTATTTCTACTGTTAAGAAACATATAGACAACTACAAGGACAGTGCTATGGAAACAGCCAGAGACAACTAGAGAAGTATCTATAATTATTCATACAGTTTCCTTGACTCTAAAGAAAATTAAACAAACATCGTATTTCAAGATTCACCCTAAAATGATACCACTTTCTATGATTAAAAGGCTTTTGTGGACACCACCTGTAAATTAGCTCCTTTTACCTGAGAATAATTGAGGACTTGATTGAAAATTATATATTTTTCTATGTGATCACTGGTGCCTAAAACCTATCATAATCTAAGAATTTTTGCTATTAGACCTGAAAAACGTGAATAAGCTACTCGCTAGCTTATGAAACATACTACAGAAGTTTCAAAAATATAAAGAAAACACTAAGATGATATGGTGTAAGCTTTGACACTGAAAGAATTTGCAGAACAACTGGTACCATACCTTCTGGGAGACACTGCTCTGTTTTCAAATTAATAAAAAATGAGGATGAATATTTTCTTCCATTTCATAGTCTAACACGCTATTGAGCAATGTTAGAAAAGTCATCACTTCATCTGAAGTGGTGTGTTTGAAAATTTTCCAATCTCCCCTCTTGATACATCAGAAGAGTTTCAGAATTTACAGGAGAAACGCTTCAGCCAATCTTGAACACACAGGAACATGCCTCAGGGTGTTTACAAGATTTTTATACGCAAAGATTTCAATCTACTAGAAGTTGCTTTTGTACTTTAAGCATATTTAACAAGTTGCAAATTTCAAAACTTTAAGAACAGTAAAAAACAGATGACAGAAAACGCTTAACCCCTGAATGGTTGAGAAATGCTTGTGCATGTTTCCAGTGCACTAAAAACTGTGCTGAGACTTCTTAAGTCACTTCTTAAAACCAGAGAAATCTGATCTCGCACAGAAGCTTCTGCCATAAGGCATTTATCAAAGTCTTAGCTAGAATAAGGACTTGAAGACCAGTGGTCTGGCCAGAAATGTACGTTTTTTATTTGTTTTTTAATCTAAAAGCACATCATAGTAAAACAGAAAAAGATAGAAGGATCTTAAAAAACTGATTTCAGTAAGTAAAGTTACTGTAACTTAATTCAGCTATATTCTGTGGAGAAAAAGAAAAACCACAAAACACACAATGTCAGCCTTCCATGCAATTATTGAATTATTATTATTAAATTAAGGATTATTCGGAGGGTTGAAATATGATAAATGCCAGATGCAGTCTGTTATATGAGAAACGTTCCATACTGAGTATTGAATCCATTCGAATGAGAATGTTCGCTTCAGAAGTTTCACACAAGAAAATGAACTGATGTTCTTCCTTCAAAATCTAGCTCTCTTGATTTCGAAAGACTTGGCAAGTTCCTACCTCAGTTTCAGCAGCAGAAGAACATGTCCTTCAGACATGATCATATTGCAGAAACCTGGTAAATACCACGTCTGCTAGAGAGAAGCTTCAAATTAACCTCTATACATCTGACTAAAAACATTTAATCTGATAGATTAAAATAGCTGATTTCTAAGACTAGTATTATATATTTCAGAACAGTAATGTAAACTTTCTTTATAACATTTCTGAATTTTGCATTTTTTGGCATTCAAGTTAGTCCTACATTCTTTCCCATAACCCATATTGCTACAAAAACTTGAGTCCCAGAGGATGCACAGCTATGGATTCAGGTTTTGACATGGGCAACAAGATAAACTAGGGATGGTGAAGAAGAGACCTCTAAGTTGAGGTGAGCAACGTACACTTGCTTTGCCAGCGAGGCTGGCTTCTTCTCTCACATAACCAGCAACCTAACCCAGGAGAACAGAGAGCAGCAAAACTGCTGGAGAACCAGGCAGGCTGCCCAGGCTGGACAGCAAAGACAAGCAGAGCATATTTGCTAAGGGAAGTAGTAGAAATTTAACATTTATAATATGACCAAAAAGGAACAGACATTTTGTTGCACTGGATATTTGGTTTTTTGGAGAAAGATGACTCAGTGAAGATAATCAGTGCTGAACTACAGCTCATGTTGAACTGAGCCAAAAAAAAGAGATCTCATGCTGGGTTGGTTTAGACTGGCGATAGGATGCAATAGGAAGGTGTTATCTTAAATTAGAGATACTCCAAATCTGCCAGGTTCTGCAAAGGTCCTGTTTGCTCTGTTTACACTCCTAATGTGGTTGATCTATACCCTCGACACGCAACCAGATACCGCCACTAAGTAGAAATACCAGCAATTCTTATTACAGTGAGGCACAGAACGCATGCTTTCTTTTGCCATCCTGGAAAATACAAGAGTTGCAGAGATTTAACACAGTTATCAAAACTTAAAGGAAGCTGTGACAAACTGTTCCTGTTTTGATAAAGCACATTAGGTCATTAGGTGCCTAAAATCAGATGGAGAACAACAGGAACGAGAGAAAAGAACAAGCTGCTGAAATGTTAAGCTTAGCTGACTCAGACAGGTTCCCTAGTAACAAAAGCAGTTACATTTATAAATATGCTGCAGCCTCCACAATATGGACTGTTTCCCATTGTTTAAAAAGGAAAAAAAAAAAAAAAAAGCTTTAAAAATAACGAAAAAAAACCTTTTGCCAAGATACACTAAGAAGAATTTTCTGCTACCTTTGCCCACACTGAATTATCCCAGGACTATTGAGTCTGAGAATTGAATTGCTCGGTGTGAGCATAAAGGGAGTACAACCTCCCTTAGAAATGAGACACCACCATTAAAGTGAAGATATCCAGCTTTCACTCTCACCCTTAATTTCCTTTTAAAGAAAGTATTTCTAATAAAAAATATTCTGCTTATTTAGTGCAGTACATAAAAAGGCAATAAAGTCCAAGGTTGTAGATGTTTTTACATCATTTTAATTTATAATATAATAAAAACATACAATGCATAAAGCACTGCTAAAAATGAACTTTCCTCCTCTCTGCCTCAAAATACTAAGAATCCTATGCACATTTGGGTAACTATGTTTATTTTATCTTTTTTTTTTTTGTACAATAACTATCAGATTAAACCATATCAAAATATTACTTACACAAAAAAGGCTATTTCTGATACCACTGTTCTTCCATATATGAGTTACATCAGTCACAACAGCTGTTTGCATACATCTGTAACTCACCCAGGTCCTCAAATGCTTACAAACGTTACTACTTGGTGGCTTAGATCCATACACTGGAATCCCAGCTAAGAACAGAGCTACAGTTTTGAGAGCTCTGAAAACCAACAATGCAAGTACTAGTTACCTACCAATGTAATGAGAGGAGTTAAGGGAACTTTAATTTTTTTTTTTTTTTAAAGTGAGTCTATTTTACAGAATCACAACAAACATTACCAAGTGTGGCGTTAAAAAAACAGCAAAGATACCCAAGTGAACCCTACAGGTCAAATTTCCTCTCTGACTCCTGTCTCCTCCTAAAATTATGAGACTGGCAAATAAACCCAGGAACCGCCAGCTTCAGGCACAACTTCATTTCCCACCTACACCATCCTTTCTATGGAAACCAGAGCCTCTGCTCAGTGCTTTTCCTCTCCACCTCTCCCCCAGAGTTCCTCTCTGCATCTCTGCCTACTGTCTTCAACCCACTGAGCCACGTGACTCCGACTGCTGCTGCAGAGTCCGATGGGGACATGGCTTTGGGTTTGGAGGTGACAGTCACTGTGGCACAAGGCAAAGCAACCACACGCGGGCAGGAGACACAGTGAACACCCCACACTGCGGACAGGTAGGAGGTCCCCAGCCTGATGTACTGAGCCTGCACCAGCAGTTCTGCTTATAAGGTCATAAGGGAAATTAAATGCATCGACAGCATTCACTGCCTCTGCAAAGCCAGGTTTTGTGCTGTCTGCACTCATTCAGTTTTCTTTTTCTCCTCCAAACACCAGTCACTCCAGTGAGCTAATCGCTGGTGGTAAACATAGAAAAATTGTTACTTTGCACAGTAATTTGTCATAAACAGCTTGTGATTATTGCAGGAAGAACATGAAGACTGAGCGAGAACAGATTGAGTGAGAAAACACTGTAGACGGCTCAAAAGAAGTACCTGAGAAGCTGACAAAATCTGACAAGCTGGAATAAACCGTCACGATCTCCAAATTCCATCCAGCTCCCCGGTGATCGCAAGGGACAATGGGAATGGTCCTAGGGGGATCAGAACCTTCCATCTTACCTTAAATGTGGTTTATTAAATGTAAGAACAATATTTTAATAGAGTGCTACTGCTGCGAGACATCTGCAAATAAAAATATTACTGCACTGCTTGGAGGAACTAGAAAAATCCTGCAAAATGATAATTAAAATAATCATTTCTGAGAAATCTCCATTCCCACTGAGTTACTAAAACACTGCTAGCTTGCAGCAGCAGCAAAGTTTTGCTTTCTGATATTTCTGCACTTTATGACTTGGTGTTTTCTTCATCATTTCACCTTTCTGTTTTGTGTATGAGGCTGGAAATTATTATTTTTTTTTTAAAATCTATTTCAGAAACTAATGCTGGGAGCTGAAAGAACAGAAAAATTAAAAGACCTTCCCTGGAAAATGGTTTTGCTAGCTTCCTCTCCCCTCATCTCCCAGCCATTCAGAAATACTCTAACAAAAATGCTCACCCTGTCAAGAAGGAAAACATCAAACCCTCAGCCGCAGGTTGCGAGCCCTCAGTGTAGTCCTGCTGTACCCGGTCTCCACTGTGGGTAAGGGAAGCATGGGGTGAGCCCTCAACAGCAAAATCTTAAAGTTCTAAATTATTCGTACCTAACACAGCATTTAATCAAAGATTTGCAAACAAATGGCAGCTAGTTAAAACACAAAATGCCCTGCCTTATTTAAACCAACATTTCTAAATCTGCCACCTGAAGCCTGGTGCTTGCACAGCAGTGGCACCCAGACACAACCCGAGAGCTCCTGAGCTCGGTGGATTTGGCCAGGGATGGATTTGAGGTGGGTTAAGTCCTACCCATGTTTGCAGAGACCTCTGCAAACTGGTAAATGGCATCTCCGATTCCCAACAGCCCAGGCTCACAGTGCCGCTGCCGTGGGAGGGGATGTGAGCCAGCTTCTTACTCATTTGTATTTGCAAGCATGGGTGCATGCAAGTCCCAAACCGCTCCACACTGAGCTATTTAGAAGAATGAGAAGTATGTTTAAGAAAAATGACATTTGAGAATGTCACAATCTGTTTGCCAGTTTTTTCCTCTTCCTCCATCTCTCCATTATCAGCAAATGTCTTATTCACCGTCCATTCTTTGCGTTCTTTTTGTCATCTGCGAGCTTTTCTTTTTCTTTCATTCTTTCGAGCATTTAAGGAAGTCACTGATTTTTCTATGTAATATATTAAACTTGAATTTGCTTTAATATTCACATCACTGTCAAAAGCAGAAGCTCCTTTGCTGAAGGCTGTGGTAGTGCCAGAAAAAAAACTTTAAATTTAGTTCAGTATACATACATATATTTTCTCTACTTCCCACACACATAAAAGCCACACATTCCAGTTGGAACTTCCTTTAAGCCCTTTAATTACACAAGTTATTTAGTCTGCCTCTTTCCTTTCCGATTACTTTTTAACTAAATTAAATGTCTGCCTCTTGCTGTCCTTTCTACATTAGCAGGCCCATTATTGATTTTTATTATCTTTCCAAAGAGAAGTTTTTGCAGCTGATTGCGATTTACACTGTAAGCAGTTCACTTACACCAAGAATTCATGCTGCCACTGAGACTGCTGACGATGGCTCAGCTATACCCAGCACCGATCTGGGTATTAGTGTGAGCATTATACAGCTTTGTAATGGGAAACGAAGATGAATACACAAATGCTTCTGTAGCATAAAGAGCACAATGATGTGGCTCATTTATGAAGAACTCTTGTACGAAAATAGCTCCTTGCGAAAGTTTATAACTTACCAGCCAGCTCCCTAAAGAGGTTCCTATTTGCTTTCCAGCCTGCAGTGATGTTTGCAGAAGCAAACATGTTGCTTCCTTCTTTTCGCTCACCAACAGGGTACAAAAAAGTGGGCAAAAGGGGAGAGAATGAGGTAAACAAAAAGAGTGACTGCTTTAGATAATGTTTGGCCTTTTTACAGCCACGGAGTTGATAACGAAAGGGCTAACAAAGGATGGTTCAGGTCCAGAAGCATCAGGACAGTTGGCTACTGATGTATTGGCTTATTAGCTGGGAGAAAGGAAAGGCTCAACTCCTAACAACTACAGGCCAGGCACTCGCTCTCTTTGGTGCGTACATCTGAATGGTGAAGCTCTACACAGCAAGCTGCTTCTTTGATACCTACTGCTTATTGCACATTCCTACCAGAATGCTTTGGAGACCTGATTTCTTGTCTGATTATGCCACTTTCCACTCCTAGCAGCAGAGCAGAGGAATCAGACTGAAGCAAGAATAAAAAAAGCCTGAAGTAGCAACACTGATCTGCTTTACCCTTACATTGTGAGAGTATGTTGTTTTCTCAGCTATAGTTCTGAATTCCCGAAGCACTGCATAAATGGTCAAAACCAGATGAAAATGAAAACATAAATGATGATTCAGAGACTACACACTGGAGAGGAGCATATTTCAAGCAGTATATGGCTTGCAGTGGATCAACAAAAAAACTACAATTAAAATAAAAAACATCCTGACAAGTCTATTACAAAAGCAGAGCATGCAAGACAAAGAATAGGAGACTACAAATCTAATGAATGAGAATTTTTGGCATGTTACAGCAATTAAGATCTCTGCGTTTGTCCCAGGTACCTATACAGTTGGATAAAAATGCATGTCACCAAGGAATCGAATGGTTTGGCATTCAAGCCTTCACAGCCAAGAGGATTTATGTAACAGGATGCAAACTTCTCCCCCTAAATTGATTGGTGTCCTGAAGGGATGCAGCCAAATCCTTGTGCTATCCCCTAAAACCTGAACCTCATTTTAACAGGGGTTGTGCGTACCACCATGGACAATGGGGTGCTCTTCTACACAGTAAGGAGCTAAAACCCCAACTAATATTTCTTCTCCTCCCTGCAGAGTTTCTAGAATTTCAAAGCAGTTTTCTACCATTCCCCAAGTCACACAGATGATCTTCCCTTGTCTCATGGTTGGACTTTTTGTTTCACTGCCACAGCACACCTTTGGCTACATGGCGCATGGATTGTGTATCGTACTGCACTCACAATACAGAATAAATCCCTTTGGCTGAGGCCATTCATTACAGCACAAGCACTCTGGAAGTTGTTAAATTAACAGTTATGTCACAGCATCACCAAGGTGTATCAGATTAGGGAAAGAAATGCTGCAGTCCACCAGCATTAGTGTCTTCCATCATTTCCATGTTCTCCCTGGCCCTTATTGGAATATCAGAACATTTTCCTCTTTTCCTAGTAATTAAAAATTAAAGCACCTCCAACTCAGTGGAGTTTTGCCATCTCACCTCACAGCAATTCACACACAAACTGATGTTGAAGGGTCAAAGGCATCCCTCTTCACATACCAACCTCCCAATTAAAATTCATCTGATCTGACTGAGGCCGCACCTCGAGTACTGTGTTCAGTTTTGGGCCCCTCACTACAGGAAGGACATGGACGTGCTCGAGCGAGTCCAGAGAAGGACGACCAAGCTGGTGAGGGGTCTGGAGAACAAGTCTTACGAGGAGCGGCTGAGGGAGCTGGGCTTGTTCAGCCTGGAGAAGAGGAGGCTCAGGGGCGACCTTATCGCTCTCTACAGGTACCTTAAAGGAGGCTGTAAAGAGGTGGGGGTTGGTCTGTTCTCCTACGTGCCTGGTGATAGGACGAGGGGGAATGGGCGAAAGTTGCGACGGGAGTTTTAGGTTGGATGTTAGGAAGGGTCTTTACCGAAAGGGTTATTAAGCATTGGAACGGGCTGCCCAGGGAGGTGGTGGAGTCACCATCCCTGGAGGTCTTTAAAAGACGTTTAGATGTAGAGCTTAGCGATATGGTTTAGTGGAGTACTTAGTGTTAGGTCGAAGGTTGGACTCGATGATCTTGAGGTCTCTTCCAACCTAGAAATCTGTGATACTGTGATACTGTGACTGGGACCATCCCTGGGCGATTTCACGGCTGAGCTGCCTTAACTCTCTCTCCAGCCCCGCACACCCAGCAGCAGCTTCATGCCCCTGCTCAGGGCAGTGCATTTTTCCCTGCATCCCCAAAAGCCCTCTGCAATGTTCATGCCAGCCAGACAAGAACAAAAGGAAGCTGCAGTTTTTAAGCATGAGCTCTGAAACATGGTGCGTGTGTTTTCAAATCCTTTTTTCACCTATTTGAAGTTAGTGAAATCAAACTCATCTCCAAGTTTGAATCAGAAATATTTTAATGCCTCCTGAACTACCACAAATAAGAGGTCACAGGTGGGTTTTCCTCCTTCAAAAGAACTTGCAGTATTGCAGAATAAAATTGTTTACCATCCAGTCCTTACTATCTCGTTGAACCTGATTCACAACACTGTTAGTAACCTTTATTAAAATTGCATGTCATTTCTCTTCAAAAAAGATGATGTACGCAGTTTTTCATGCTACACCAAACACTGCAAGAACAAGATAGAGACAGGCACATCTGAATTTACATAAAGATTGCAAACTGTTGTTCTAAAGTAATTCTGAAGTGGTGGGCACTGTGTGTAGGCATTTGATCTGATTGCATTTCTGCATATTGAGTATAACATGTACAAAATCTATAATTGGAAACTGCTTTCTGAAAAAGAGATAAATGACTTCTTCCTGTTAAAACAGAAAATGATATATTTCTGAACAGGGTCCTCCAGGCCATTTCTTTCATGTAAATTAAGTCTCATCTTATCCAATAGATGTTTAGAAATGATAAAAAAAAATAAAAAAAAATGCTTAACTATCTTTTCTACATTAAAAAGGTTACGCTTTGTTAAATATATGTGTATTTATTTTTCTCCCTGAAGCAGAAGTGCTTTATTTTACTGCTTGCTTAAGGGACATTCAAGCATTGGGATTGATTTGCTATTGCATGCTCGCCTGCACCAATTTGCCATTTCTGGACAAACACCTCTGTCCTCTGAGGAGTTATGGCTAGGTTCAGGTTTTCTTCTCACTACTGCTTATCCTTTTGTTGGTCTATATACTTAAAAGACGTTACTGCATTTCAGATGGGAACATCATAAGAAAGTTCCCCGTGTAACATGGAACCAACCCATCGATCAACTTCCAGTATTCGCCAGTCTAAAAAAGCACTGAAATTCCAGAGGAAAACCAAAAAAATGCTGGATTTTGTTTGAGTTCAGTTATAATTTTAAGTGTCAATTTGCTCTGCCTGGACAGATCAATTTTTCTTATGAATTGCACATCCTCTCAGTCTGCTTTATTCTAGTGTGTTCACAACAGCCTCCTCAGAGCATTCCACCATTTTGTCTACTCCCAAATAAACTGAAAATTTCCCAAGTCCATCGCCGTTCCAAGAAATCTACAGACAAATAAGTTTTGCAGTTTTGCTAAACTAAATACGACTCTGTCTCAAAACCCCAGGTAAATTGTACAAACGCACCGAAGATCTGTGCTGTGCAGACAGAGGAGTGCTATGTCAAAGCCAATGCTATATGCATTAGCACACTTGCTGGAAATGGCAAATTATTACTGCCTTTATTTTTCCAAGAGTACAGAAATTACTATAAGAGACAACAGCGAACCAACGGCTCCCCATTGCAGGTTCATGTCACGGCCTGTTTTTCAAATGGTTTCTTCTTGCACCTCTTGGAATAACAGCTATACAACAAGATGCATGAAAGCAAACAAATCTAAGAGAGAATCAGCAAAAGTTTTAAAAAGTAGAAGAATATATAGAATCGTATGTCTGTATGTCTGTGTTTGTATTTCTAATATGTGTATGCATATATGTATATACACAAAACTGGTAAATAATGCAACTTAAATTTCAATGGGTTTATATATAAATTTATATATAAATTTTACGTTTAATCCTAAGTAAATGCCTTTACTCTCTTCTCCTCTTTTTTTTTTTTTTTTTTTTAAATGGAAGTACATATATTAACGAAGGAAGCTGCTGAAAATCAGCAGTTTCTTATCCATGTTAGCTCACAAAGGTAATGTCTTGGTATAAAAAAAGTATATTTCCTAGGTCAGAGAGCTCATCTCAAATGTGCTCTCTCTCTTGTACAAGTCTGAAGGAATCACTTGCTGAAGCAGGGTTAGCTAGAAGGCAAGACAGGCTTTAGCTAATGAAGCTCATTGGACAAACAGCATGCCACTTGCATCCGTGAGCTCAGTTGCATAGAAACACCCTCAAAAAAAAAAAAAAAAAGATGAACTTTTAAGTTGGTTTGTTTGCAGGGCCCTGTGCAAAAACCAGGGCAAAGAATTATTGCACCTAATACATGATTTACAGACAACAGAACTGTAACAGATCCAAGGTACTGAAGCTATCAGAGAAATTGAATTCTGGCACATCTTCAATGAAGAAATATTAAAAATTATGGAAAAGCAATCATATTTTGTGCTTCTCAATTAAGTTGGTGTTTGAATATTGGCCTCTATTACATTTTATTTCCATTATATCTGAAAGTTAAAAAGGTCTTGGTTGGCTTTGGGACTGTGATATATGAACCTCAGCTACTATTCATATTTGATATCATGTATATGCCATGCTAACTTATGGGAAAAGGACGAAAATCAATACATCTCAACTAAGAACTGAAACTATCTAAATTGACCTATGACACAGCAAAATACACATTTCTTATCATTTTCTAAAATAGATTCTACATTTTTCAGCTCCACAGTAGTTTGTGCACTGAAAACTTCTAAAATTTAAGTATTACATTCATTAGGAGTGATAGAAGGAATGACCTATGTCCACTTCAGAACATTTTAATATCAGATAAATTCGTATTTTCCAGCAGAACTAAGCTATGCTGCTCCCAGCAACTTCACTGTGGTTGTTTCACGTGCCTAAAAAAAAGTCAGACTTCTGGGATCTTACAGTTCATAGCCAAAACCTAGGAACCACCACATAAAGAACAGCAGACATTTTAAAAATATAGGCTGGTAGCTATACATTGCCAAGTCACATTATAAATTATGAATTCTTTTCCATTCATGCAACAGGGCAGAGGCTAAATTAATCCTTCTTGGCTTACATTCAGATGGTTTGCACTGCCATGAGTTTGGGACTGGCTGGTGGGTTCATCATTCTCATCAAAACTGAGAAATTTTGATAGTTCATAACGTAGAAGCATGTCAGCTAGTAGCTACTTGCTATTGCCAGAGCACTGCAACTGATATGTAAATAGTGCCTTTCCCCTCCTGGCCCCCACTAAAATTTTTATTTCCCTGAACATCAAGCATGACAGACTTTTGGCTTCCTCCTCATGAATAATACATGTTTAAATCGCAGTTTGTCAAGTAGATTCCACAACCTTCATACCTGTTGCTATTGCTTCATCTGGTGACTAAGCCACATGACATCTACTGAATGCTGAGAGAAGAACGAACATCAGGCTCTCAGGGTTTCTTATTGGAGGGTGCGGGTGGTTCCCTTGAATTCTAGGCTAAAGATTTGGGCAGCAATTTTTTTTAAGTCCAGTTGGATAGACAATCAGGTGCAAGTTGACCCAGATTCATGAAGTTTCATTTGTGCATATGTGGTTACAGCTAGAGCCCTACCCTATATCCAGAAAAGATCTTCCCACCATGATCAGTTCTGAATTACGCACTTAAAAAAATACCTACAAAATCTGCTGAAAAAAATAATAGGCCAAAATTAAGAAGTGGATAAAAGGAAGAATTTCTTAGGGAAAGTTTGCCAGATATTCACTAACTTTATAGAAACGAGGAGGCAGAAGAGAGGCAAAGATGCCCAGAAATCACATCATGGTGTACACACACAGGAAAACCGTGTCCCAGGTTCTGCATTTCAGCACAAAAGAATTAAAATACTTGCCAACATTTTGTACACCAAAAATCAGAAAGCCATAATTATAGGATTGCAGCACTGTACATATCTAATTAGAGGGCAGGAAAAAAAAGGCAATCTTCATCCTGCTTCATATTTTTGTTCTTCAATAAATGTACCTATTTAAAGAACATCACTGTGATGTTTTACTGAAGAAAAGCGGTCAATTGCTTTCTATAATTACAACCAGAGAAAAATTTTGTGCCCCATTTCAAAGACAAAGCTACAGGAACAGCAGGAAAGCCGTGTACAAAAGCTTCTCTGCAAGTTTGTTCAAGGGCATGGGCTAAAGATTAGCCTTTATCTGAAGTTGCTCGCACAGAGAAACGGCCGCTTTCATCAGAATGTACAGGTCAATTTCTCACTAATAAACATGCACCTGACACACGGTGCTTCCTGTAATCTTCCTTTCTGTCCAGGCTCCAACTGGCGTTTTACATTTCTGTTGATTCCTATAGACCAGAAGAAAATTGAAATCCTTTGCTTCATTCTCAAATAGTTTCTTATTCCATATTTCAGCCAAAATCCTTCTCTGCTACACATACCTCTCATAAACATTGTTCCTCCACACTTTACCTCACTTCTCTGCTCCTACAGTTAAGGCAATCCCATGCTAACTAAATAAAACACTTGAGAAATGCAAATGAAATAGGCAGAAAATGATTTATTGCAGCACCAAGAATTTATACCAATAGAACAATACAGCACTTTTTGATCAAACTATAATGCCCCAGAGGCAGTTTATTTAAATCACAGTGATATCTAAAATAACATGAAGGAAAGCAATTCAAAAGTATATTCTAGAAATAATTTACATTGGCTTTGTAGAGACACAAGGGCACTCGCTTTCTGCCACATTAATATTGATGGGCTGATAAGGCATCGGTAGAAGCCACGCAATTAGAGCACTATGGAATAACACTCACAAGACTCAAACTGTAGAATAGTTAGAAAAATAAAGTGGAATAGCCTTAGACAAGAGGGGTTTAAATAGTCAAGATACACTCAGAATGATTGTTGATAGATATTTGTATTCATGATTTCTAAAGACTTAACATTAGTAGTTAGATGCTTTAAATATCTGAATACATGGTCTCATGTTATTCCTAAATAGAGAATTTTTCTGAAATATACAATTTTCTATGGGATGGAATGAAACTTTGTATCACGCAGACTTTGGTAATACCTGCAAGATGCTTAAGCCTGAGGAGTCTCCATGTCTCATTCAAAATATATTAAGTCAAAAAATCTGAACCAGTACTGACCATTCTAGAACAAGCCTGAATCTGCACCAACACAAAGCAAAGTTTTTATGCTTCGAGGACCCTAATTAGTAGTTTTGCAACACCAAAATTCTTAACGAAGTATTTGGGTTCTCTTTACTGTTGCTTTCTTTCCCCTAAAGGCATAATTTATTAGAAATTAGTACCATTTTTACTGTATCTGTTAGCCAACCTCTGACTCCACTGTTATTTTACATGCAGGTGTGAGGACAGTCCTTGTTTTAAACACAGGTTCCTCACCCCTCAAAGAGCAGACTGCCAGCAGCTGGCATGTCTTATTCACTGCTTCACAGAAATAAAATTCTCCGCCACATGCTTTGCATCAAGAGGAGAATTCACAGCAATGCTCAGAGGAATGAAATGTGAAGAATTAAGTGTACCACAAGCCCTAGCTATACACTCACATAAGCTTCTGTACCAGAGCTGAGTCTTGCACTAAGACAGCACAAGGCTTTTCCACAGTTTGCTTCACTACTGGACAATCAAACACAAACATTTCCATTGAATGCAAAAAGAGAGAGAGGCTGCCAAGAGCCACAGATGATGCACCACATGCTACCCTATTGAGTACCTTGCATAAACTGGGCCAAACAGGCTGGGCAGTCCTTGGTTTCTAAAAAGGCTGTCATCAGGTTGAATGAACCTATGTAAGGTGTCATGCTTAGAAACCCTTGTCAAATAGAGATACCCAGCCAAGGGATTATAGATGGGTCTGTTCCCTGCTGTGTCAAAAGGATGAGTTACAAGAACATTGCAAACTCAGCACCAACAGTGATCTCCAGGCTTGTTCACTTGCAAAATAAATAGCTCTTCTTTAACAGCCACATGCCAATGTGGGAACAGCAAAGACTTGCCCACTTTCCTATTTGCTCCAAACAGAAGATTCACTTTCCAAAAAATCCATTTTTAAATAAATACTGTGTATACTGTTTATTCAACAATACAGCCTGCTTCTTCTGGGAAGAAAAGTGAAAAGTCTTTACTTCAATTCCAGATGGCTTTACTTTGCTCATAAATAGCCGGAAACAAAATGATATTTGGTCAGTAACTGTGACATCTTATTAAATACTGAGAGATGAAGAAACTAGGAAGAGAGACATTTGACAAACGATGAACTAAGTTTATACATACCTTACTCTATTGTTAGCACACTTTTGACCTTAAAAACTCCCATGAAGAAGAGTTCATTCAGGACTGTAAATTTAAGCACCTGCAGATACCAGTTCTGCCCTACACATCTGCTCTTTGTTTCTCTGCTGAGTGATGTGCAGATCCTCACAGGAAGGATATTACTAACAATCTCTTCTCTCTTCATTCCAAAAAATGCAGCTCATGCAGGAAATTACCTGGATCAGGACTTCAGAGAGTCAGCTATCAGCACTGGTGCTCAACTCCCTATTCCCAGAAGTTTTCTAAAGGTCTATTAAGGTAAAACCTCTCAGCTAATGACTTCACGCATAGCACGCTCTTGGATAAATAGCAGCAGCACAGGAGAGCTACGTTTTAGCTAAACAACAAAAATCAGAGGTGACAAGTTTGCATAAACTTATTTCCAAAGAGCAAAAGTCATCACCGTATCCTCTTAGGGAGAGGTTTCCAGGAGGACTGACAAGGACTGCTCACCAACTTTCCACCAAACCATGGAACAGCTCAGGTTGGAAGGGACCTTAAAGACCACCCAGCTCCAACCCCCTGCCATAGGCAGGGATGCCACCGACTAGATCAGGTTGCTCAGGGCCTCGTCCAGCCTGGCCTTGAACACCTCCAGGGATGGGGCACCCACAGTTTCTCTGGGCAGCCTGTCCAGTGCCTCACTACCCTCTGAGTGAAGAATTTCCTCCTAACATCTCACCTAAATCTCCCCTCTTTTAGTTTAAAATCATTCCCCTTTGTCCTGTCATTATCAGACTGAGCAAAAAGTTGCTCTCCATTTTTTTTTTTTATAAGACCCTTTTAAGTATTGAAAAGCTACAATAAACAAAACTTTCTTAAACAAAATAGTGGTCAGTCCTCAAATATACAAATGACTATTTGCTAGACTGGGAATCAAGTCACACATTTAAACAGGTAGGAAATCACCACACAATAAAGCTCTCTTCCCTGCCCTCAGTGCCTTATGGGTATCCTTCAGCATGAAACACATTCACTGGAGCTTACATCTGAAGCAGTACGCCCAAACCATCACAACCCAGCAGTCTGCACAGGACAGCTCATGATTGGCTGCTGGCTGAGCCCAGAAGCAGTAGGGGAGCAATGGGCTTGGGGCAAACGATCCCCCACCTCCCTTCCTAAAACCCAGTTATTCTCTAATCAAATTATTCACTGCTGGATAGCAATTAGAACCATGTCTATCAACAACTGCATATCAAGTATGTGCCCTGAAGGTATTTTTGCTGCCACGTAGATACTGTTTCCCTAGAATGCAATGTCAGTTGAATATTTATGAACAACCTTTCTTAGAAACTTTGGTCATAACTGTAAAAAGTATTCTTGAAAATAATTTGGCCTCTTATGGAATACAACCAATTGTGTCTTGTGACATGAGATCCAATAACATACAAAACGGTCACATTCTGTCCTAAGCTTCTCTTCCAGTGAGTAAATGAATTGGGACCATGCTTAGGTCAGTTATTTCTAGAGTGGTAATTTGATGGCTCTTCATTGCTCTGAAACAATGTAGTATTTCTTTGAATAATACTTCATGGACAAGTGTTTAATCTTAAAAAAAAAAAATTATCATCCCACCCAGTATCAGATGTGGGGACTGATCTGGAGAAGGAGTCATGGTTTTCACTGGGATGGAGTTAATTTTCTTCACAGAGTCTTGTGTGATGCCTTATTTTGGATTTTTGATTAAAATTGTCATAATAAAACTGATGTTTTAAGTTGCTGCAGAGCAGTGCTCGCACAGAGCCAAGGACTTTTCAGCTTCCCATGCTGCCACACAGTGAGCAGCCCAGAGACACAGCCAGGACAGGTGACCCATGCTTACCAAAGAGCTATATCCCATGCCATATGGTGTCACACTCAGCAATAAAGCTGAGGTAAAGGAAGAAGAAGCGGGGATGTACAGAGTGATGGCATTTATTTTCCCAAGAAAACAATGTGTGATGAGCCCTTCTTTCCTGGGAGTGGCTGAAAATCTGCCTGCCGATGGGAAGTAGGGAGTGGCTTCTTTGCTTTGCTTTACCTAGCAAACTGTCTTTATGTCAACCTGTGAGTTCTCGTGCCTTTACCTTTCGGATTCTCTCCCCCATCCCAACTGGGGTGAGAGAGCGAGCAGCTGTGCGGTGCTGAGCTGCCTGCTAAGGCAGCTGGCTAAACCACAACAGGCACAAAGTCTGGAATATCTTTGCTGCCTAGTAGAAATCATTCTTCCTAAAAAGAATCAGACATTTTGGCAGGAAAACAGGCAAGATGCAGGGAAGTCAGAAACATTTCATGATGTAGTTGTCCATTTTTCTTTCAAAAGCGCCACATTCGCTTAAAAAGTCAGCTCCTTTCCAGATACCCGATAATACATTCTTCAAGAAATTTTAAATTATATTTAAAAATTTCTAAACCTGTTCCCAAAACAGTAAACTTTGTGATAAGCCAAAATACCTGAAGTCTTAGATGAAATAACAGTGCAGCTTCAAATGAAAATCCCTGCATTTTTTCTTTTCCTCTATCATTTTGAATAAAATATTTGCCCTTAGACTGAAAGTTCAAGTCTTCTCATGAAAGAAATGCAGGCAATTCCTAAAACAAACAGAAGTTATACATGAACTGCTGTGGAAATTTCTTTTAGTAACATACGATAGAAGTTATCTAGCAAACCTATTAAATAGGTAGCATGAGTGCAAGCAAGTAATGCCCAAATTTATGTACCAGGTTTTTTTCAAATACTTTTTTTTCCGTGAAGATACATAGCTTGCTCTTTAAATATCCTTTGTTTTATCAATTGTCTTCCTACAGGCATAATTCTCTCCCAGGGCTGTAATGTCAGTACGTTACACAGATGCTGGAAGTGCAAGAAAATTTTGACATTTAGAAGCAAACTAATTATTTCCCTTTAAATGCTCTGAACATCTGCAGAAATTAGCATCTTTTAATACAAAGAAGCCAACAGTCTGGACAAGGAAAAGAAACATAAGGCATTATAAAAGAAGGCAAATGTTTTACCTAGCAATTTATTTTTAAGGGGTATTTTAACACACCAATTATAATTTTTAAAAAATCTCCATTGTGATGATTTCTTTTTTAAATTGCTCAAATAGGAAGAAAAATCTATTTATAATTAATTATTTATTTATTTTCCCTGAAGGAATTTTGTGGCCTAAGACCTGTTCACCTTATTCTACCATAAGTGAACTTTTGAATCGTTCTGGTTCACAAGGAGCTCTGGTGTCATTTCCCCAGACATCCATTCAGTCCTGGGTTTCTTGTTGCTACTTTATCCAGCCCTCCTGCTCCATCTGACGTCTTCCTCATGCCTGTGCTGAAAGCAGAATTTGGGAACCTTGCAGGGCCAGCCTCTCAGAGAACAAAGGTAAGGAGCCTGAACTGTCTGTACCACAACCTACATTCATACATACATCAGCCAAGGAAAAGAGATCTCTTCTTCTAACATCCTTAGCCCATCAATAATGCCTACTCTTAGGGGGCACCCTTGCATAGGGTTCCCTGCATAGGGAACAGAACCTCCAGCTATTCACATAACTGCTTCTGCCACTATGCAAACTTAACAGCAGTCATAACAGAAAAAATGCCATTGTGCCTATTAACAATTAGCATTAATAAGCACAGGGAAAAAGCCTTGTCGGATTCTGCACTAACACCACTGCCCATAACGCTATTGAACTACAGAGCTATCAGCCTGAGCTGGGGTGTTCTTGGCAAATCAACACAAGATTTCCAAGAATGAAATCAGTTCCACCAGCAAAGTCGCTATCCAAATGTCCCTTCAGTTGTTTCTACATCGTGGAAGAAGCTGTAGCTCAAACTATTCAATTGCCAAGGTATTTCATTTAGCTAGGACTAGTGACCTAGTTCAATGGGAAGAAATACTTCATCTGCATACCTGTGATGTTTAAAATGGTGGTACTTAGTATCATCACTGCATACACAAAAATTAATTGGGGAGAAAAATGCAACCACCGGATTTGTCTGCACAAAAGTCTTCTAAACCATATAAAGTGGCCTTCTCTGCTCTTATCATCTTAAAGTTTTGTGGTTATTAGCGTTGAGCAGGTAAGCCTCTTTTACCGAATGCAGCAAAGCAGATTTCTAGTCACAGCAGAGTCCAGTAGCCCTGGTACTAACTCTACTGGGGCAACACATCTCTGCCACAGAGCAGAAAGACAGGCACAGCATCTGCCTTCACCCAAGATGCACATTCAAATAAAAAGTTATGCAAGACATAAGCATGTCTGGCAGAAAACAAAATCCAAATTGTCATTTTCAGGAGCTCTTTTTGATTAGTTTTTGAAAGACTGCAGGTGCTTAGGTTACATCCTACTGCAGAGAACATAATTCAGCTGAGACTGAGAAATTCACCAGGAGATTGTAGATGTCAGCCATCACCTTCTGTAGGCATTTCTATGCTTCATGACAAGCAAAACATTTCCAAAAAATCTGAGGCTACAGCTATCAATGCACAAATGGACTACGAAAAAAATAGCAGGACCCATAACAAAAGAGGAATACAGTAGTACAAGTTTTCAGGCAAAAACATTTTCACATCATCACCAAATAAGAACAAATGACCATGAAGCAAACTAATTTTTGACTGATTTTTGCAGTTTCATTCAAAATGTAGCTTAACTGATTTTGATAAATCATGACTTATGCCCCTGTGTAAAGTGCTTTATAAACACCTAGTTTTTTTGTACCAAATCATCTAATTGCTGCCTAATAAAACACCAAAGGACAGGCCAGAAATTATTTAACTGTTGTAGCACTGAGCTGGAGCCAAGGGACATGTCCTGAATTTTTCTATTCTGTGCTCAAAATCCCGTAGCTTAACACCCATGAAAACTGCAGCCACTCCAGTGGTGAGGTCCAATGACTGCAAAGATAAGCTCTTGATATTTTTTTCTCTTCCATAAGCATTAACAGTTAATTTATTAGGGAAATCCAGAAGTTCCAATTGCCTAATCAATTCTACATACCAAAATCAACAAGAAGGTGTGATTTGACCAGTAACTGTCAAGTTACTATCTATACAACTATCTACCAAGCCAAAACATGCCAAAACACAAGCCATAACTGAGGCAGCTATTGATGTATATAAATTTGTACAATTCCAACCCAATGCAGAAAGCTGCATCTGATTGTAATGCTGTTGTAAAATCACGTTAGATTAAACTAAACTGGTTTCATACACAGGGTATTAGGATTGGATTTTAGAAAGATCCTTTATTTTTTATATTCAAGTGAAATTATTCCAAACATAGCAAGATTGTTTCCAGAGAAGAAAGCTCTCTCCTCTGTGTTAAACTTGATTTGAATCAGTCATATTCCAGAAGCTTACATTCTTCTTGTATAGACTTGATGTGTTGTTACCTGATGCTGTGATACGCATACAGAATGTTTGATTCCATGGATTTCTATGCCTTAAAATCTAAGTTGCTGGATTAAGTCAATAATCATGTCAGCTACAGCAAGAAAAAGTAACAAATATATATATTGTAAGATATTACTCAAAGAATGCTGAAACATAACAAAATAAATGGAGGAGACCAATAGAAATGCATCCTCATGCAGGCAATGCTTGTCGAAACCTCAAAGAAAGAAAGATCATCGAATGTACGCTTATACATCAGTTGCCAGAACTTTAGCTACTACCAACCTACAATAACATAGTTGATCATTGTCTCTTTCATCTAGTTTCTCTATGTGGGTCAGCACTCATCAGACTCTGCATTTCAGCTTTCAAGTCAAGAGAATACTCTATTCAGAGAAAGGGAAAGTATTCCCAAATGATGACTCTACAATAAATGCTCACTTTTCTTTTCCTTAGAGCATGAGTGGCAAGAACTCATCCTGTTTCAGGAGAGACTCAGTTTTAGATATTTAAAGTAAAATTTAAAGCTGTTCCATGAAGATGGACTTATTTGTATCATTTATAAATCAGATCATTTATAAAGTCATATTCGTGTGACACTTTTTTGGTTGTATAAGCAAGACAAACTCTTTAATTCCACATGTACACATTCAAAGTCAACTGGCCAGCAGCTCAGCCTTGGGTCTGCAGGAATGCATCGAGCAAATAATCCTAACTTTTCTTAGGCTCGTCATTTTATTCTTATATTTTCTTTCACTGATATGAAACACCCCCCACAAAAAAGATAAATTTTAGCTTACAGTTTCTAGGTTCCAACCAACAATCACTCCTACACACTGTTGACAAACTAAGGAATATAGTTACACTCCATTGCTGCCAGAAAAAGAAATCAAAATTCTGGCTAATAATAACAAAAATTTAATGATCTAACAGTTAATCTGGCCATCCACAGTCAATGGAGACAGTAACCCAAGATGTATGCAATGAGTTGCCCTTAAGTACACAGGGAGCCTGGACAGCCTGCTAGACACTAAAATTTTGTGGGGAAAGTCAGCAAGATGCCACCCAAAGGAAGTAGTAGAGAAAACACGTACAACATGCTTAACTAGATCGCTTCTGGAAATGAAAGCAAGGCTGACCTTCAAGCTCACTTTCTTTGGCTATAATACAAGGAGAACTGAGCAGAGCTGATATGTCTGCTGCAGCTGAAGCCCTGCTAAGAAGTATTCCACATTCAAGGGGGATACGTGTGCGAACTACTTAACCTGCACTTAATTTAAGAATTGGTCCTTTGTGGTGAAGCATTCTCAGTTGTAAGCATTTTAGAAAGCAAAGGGGGCCAAGTGACAAGGCACTGAGCACTTTTTAACCAATCCGTGAGACAGCTGAAGCAGAACTACTTCAAAATGTATTCCCTACAGACTTCCCTTTCCAAAGCTGAGACTTGCATCAAGATCACAGCAACACACAAAGAATGAATTTAGATATTGCTTGCCCGACTTTTACTTGGATGAAAAAAGCCCACTTCGAGCAACTACCAGGCTGACTTCTGCCATCTGCATCAGTTCAAGGACAAAGCTGCCTTTCTGGAGTTGAAATGGTTATATGAAAGTAGGGCCAAGACTTTTTGACTGCACTAAGCATGGTAAGCAGGCTGTATCTGGGCTACAACAACAATTGCTACCTCTCAGCCCACAAGATATAACCTGTATCATGAAAGGGCTTGCATCTCCCCCGGAAATCAGACCTTTAGCAATGAAGTGCATGAAAAGAGGTATGATCAATGATATTTTGTTCCTATTTTGTCTCTCCAGTTTTTGGAATCCTTTTTTTTCAGCATTCTTACCCTCAACCTAACTTACTCAATTGACACCCAAAGCTATTCAGCACTGCAAGTGTTGCAAAGTTTCAAATTTGGTGTCTATAGAGTTGAATAGGAGTAGACTATGATCCTTGTGGGTACCTTCCAACTCAGGATATTCTACGAGTCTATAAATAGCAGAAGCAAAGGTTCTAGTTGTGCACACATTCAAGACTTTGTCTCCAAATGTCTGCACGTGACTCCATTTGAAGTTTACATTTGCAGACATTGTACCTATGTACAACTGTACAATAACACTCAGAGCCAAATTTTTGCATAGCAACTTCAACACAGAACCAAATTTTGTCTTCAATAAATCTAATTAAACAATGGAAACGAAACCTGATATTCTGCTATGGAAATGTCATTAATAGAGTGAAATTAGGTGTAAAGTATAGAAGATTCTATTTTGGATGAAAATCCAGAACATTGATATTACATTTATATACATAGAAAAGAATAAAATTATATATATAAATAATATATATTTAAGCAGTAGATGAGCACCCAGTCATCCCAGGGCATAGCTGTCTTCTCTAGAAATTCTTTGTTCTAGAATTCCAGTGGGAGAATTTCCCTGAAATGTGTCTTTTAAGTATGACAAGCAGCGCTTCCTGCTCGCACCTGACTCAGAAAAGCCAATATTGAAATAGCCTGAAATTAAATCCCAGTCATTGAGAAATGACAGTTTCTGTGAAAGTGAGTTCAAGTCTCCAGAAAGGAAGTCGTTGAGTGCTAATTTAGTCCTTTAAAGACCAACCTACCCAGGCAAAGTAGGAGGAGTATTCTGTCATTAATAAACACTACCATTTTGATTTTCTTTGAAGAATGTGCTCAGAGATAAAGAATGTCTTTAAATCTCTAAAGGAGAGGTGGGTCATAGAGTCCCACTTGCTCAGAAACTGTACAAGTTTGCTACTTCTTAAATCAGAACAAAGAAGTTAGAGGACAGCATAACAACTGCAGAAATCTCTCAAAAGCCTAGCCAATATAAAAGGATGTATAAGTTTAAGGAAAAAAAAAACAAAACAGAAGTGGCTTAATCAATAGATGTTCATGCTCAGAACACGCTTAAGGAAATGCATTTCTAGGTGCTCGTAAAGATAACCACATCATGAAAATTCTTTCTGATGTATATGAGAAAAGTTGTAGAGTAGGTCTAAATGCTGTATGGATGTAAGATTGCATCTGACACACCACTGAAAGTGTGGAATCCAGCGTTAAGGCTCTTACTCTCCTCTATCTTCTGGATGCCCTCCTCTGTGGTATAGTGTCTTTGACTTGGTCACAGAAAAATTATTTGCTTTTCTTTAAGTTTGCTGATGATACTACTCAAGGCAGCAAAAACGAGGGCTGACTGAAGAGCTACTCTAGGACAACTGGGAATCCAAATGACAAGTGAAACAATGCAGAAAAAACATCCCAAATTTCACATCCAGAATGACAGGTGCTGAGCTGACCATTCCCACTCAGAAATTGGGTTCAGAGGTTAAAATTAAAAACTATAGTTATATATTATTCTGTGCAATTCTGGTGTCCTCTCTCCGAACCAACATAGAAGACCTCGAAAGAGTTCGGAAAGAGTAAGCACGACACGGTAAGAACAGTTGCTGAAGAGCAACTACAGAAACATGGACCTGCCATAGTAGAATGGAGATATGAATGGTACAGCTGAGACAGAAGTCTGTAACATCACGTGTAGTGTAGAGGAATGAAATAGATTAATAGGGGCTGATTGTCCATCATCTATGGGGAAAAAAAAAAAAAGAAAAAGAAGTTAATGAACTTTGGATGAAACCAGCAGGCAAAAACAAATACAAAGTTATCACTCTTCACATGTGTTTGGATTCTGCAGGTTCTTAATGCAGAAGATAAGGATGCTTGAAAAGTACTTGGGCTCAGAGAACAATGGGACAAGTTCAGGGAAGAGAAGTCTTCTAGAGCTATTGAGTACACCACCACTACCTTCTTGCTTTAAAGAAGTCTTCCACTGAAAATTGAAGGTTAGAAAGGATATTTTAGAGATACCACAATATTTGTGCTGTAAAATGTTTTTCTCTTATCATGCTGGCTACTGTCAGAATCAGGATACTGGGCAAGACAGACATCTTGTCACACCAAGCGTAGTCTTCGTCATGCTTTTAAATAAATACACAGTTGATAGAAATTGTCATAAAGACATTATTTTATGGTAAATTTGGAGTATCTAAGTCATTTAGGAGCCGATCCAAGTTTCTTTTAGCTCAGAATATATCAAAAAATTACTTTACTCCTTTCAGCCAGCATAGTTTAGCAGTGCACTGGATTATTCAACTAAGTATTGTCTGTTTGCTGTGTCATAATGTATTAAAAATGACATAAGATTTAAAAAAAGAAAATATAAACAGGCTTCTCCCAACATACTTCTAACTAAGTCATTTTCAGCAAGAGTTTTTCAGAAAATTTAGGATTCAGATGGCACTCAGTTAAACATTCCTAAACAATGACCGGAAGTAGAGCTTGAAACACCAGCAGAAGTATTTGTCAAGTGCTCTTCCATTTGACCAGGACTCGCTATGAGTCAAACAGAGAGGCAGATAAGAATATCGAACAATTCTCCACAAATAGCAACATGAAATTACAAATTATATACAAGCTTCCTAACAGTAGGTTCTGCTGTTGACACGTACAAAGTACACTGAGCAATAGGCTGTTACCACCTCTCAAGATTTCCATAAAACAAAATGTTAGCCTTGAGCAACAATTTAGATATAAGCTATGTGCCGCTAAGCTAACTTTCAAAGCATAAAGAATCAAAACACTTCAAATGTATAGCCCTCATGCAAGAGTACTCTCAGAACTCTAAGTTCATGAAAGATCATACGTATACCAATATTTGTAGATCAATAGGATATACATGTATAGGAAATGAAGGCTGAATACATTCCCATTGCATAGTTATACCACAAGTTACTCTGAAGTGGTGCTTCAAATATGCAAGCAGAATTGAGTTTGTTGCATCTATGTTATACCCAACCATTGTATTTTTTTTTGAAAGTAAAGATTTTGTTGATGATCATTTAGGTGTGTGCTCAACAGTTTACTTTTCTAATAGTGCATCCAAGACCACAGAAATAATTTCTGGATTGTATATGCAGTGATCTAATGACCATTTATACAAATCCTCTCTGAACATAAGTAGTCTGGGGGAAAACAGGTTAGAAAACTTGAATAATTTTTGATTATTTTTGTAACTTTGGGACGTGCCTAGAGTGGCTTACCACAGTAGCATCTATTGCTATTATTAAATTATTTGTAGTCTAATTTTCGTGTTATGAAACATAATACGGACAAATCTGAAGCTGCTGTAAGTTCATCTTAGTTACAAACGAACCCTACAAAACATTTCTTTTCAACTTGAAAAATTCTGAAGTATCATTTGAAAAAACGGCCACACAATTTATTTTCTATTTGGAGTTTGATACATGCAATTTCTCCTATTTTATTTCCATCTCAGGTTTTTTTGTTGTTTGTTTTTTGATTTGGTTTTACATATACAAATTTCCCTGCAATTTGGCATTAATTCCTCCCTTTCTTCCACAACTGTTTCAAAATTGTCATCACGAATTCAAAATCAGTTTTTGCTTGTTTTGATGTTCACCTCCAAAACAAAAGGTACAGATTTTTTTGTTAAACAGAAGTTATGAAGCTTGAGCAGCTGAATTTTAAACCCGAACTCAACATACATAGCAGAAGACTGTGGGAGAAGATTAGTTCAGCATTTTTATGCTAACCTGCAGGAATCAAAAGAAAAGCGAACACTCCCAGAGTATTCTGTGGAACGCTGCAACTCTTCTAAATAACGTCCTTCATCAAAGGTTTAAATACAACTGTTGTAAGAAGCATTGATCCAGTATTGCTGCTGTTAGCACCTGGTCCTGAGGACTTTGAGAGGTCCTTGAAACAGTTATTAGAGTGGGTTCAAAATTAGACAAAGTAAGCGTGTCTATCCTAACTTGTAGCAATGCAAACTGAAAAACCTTGTGCTTAAACAGCAAGAGTTTTTACATTACAACGTGCAATGCCAGACTGTGCTTAGGTCTTGGTAATGCATAAAGCTAGAGATCAGCGAGGATTAAATGATACTGCCATTAGAAACCTATGATTCAACTAAAACTTAAATGCTTTGCTTGACCAGTTATACTCAAAATGACAGACAGTTGCAATTTTTTTTCTCTTGTTCAAATATTTAGGCACAAAGAAGGCAGGAATCAAATGTTTCCCCATGTTACTAGTTGGGGCCTCTCTGGTTTGGGATTGCTCTACTTCTGGTTCTCTGTTTGTCTCCTAGGCACAGGGCTGGCAGGCACTTCAGGGATGGCCTCCCACAGTACCTCCTCCTGGAAATGTTTTAAAAAATAGTTAAGGAGAGCAGGGAATTCAGTCCAAGTTTCTTTTGTATTTGTGTGCAGTAGGCTATTGTGGTTGTGGTTCACTCATTTTGGAGGGGGTTAAAAACAAGAAGCCCACCAATACTAAACCACTCCCCCACCTAGAACTATAACTGATGGGAGTCTATTCAGTAGAAGCCCAGAGGAGTTGCTTTTATGGGAAGTAAAAAACCTGCAGAACGCATCCAGTGTTACAAACAAAATCCATGACAAACCAGTCTGACACCTACATAAAGCTGAAATCCTGGTGTACAATTAATGAATGCTCTACTTGCAACACATACAGAATTCTAACAGGAAAAGTAAATCTGTGTGGGATGCAACTTAGAAAGGATTTTTCTCTGGCAGGTAAGCCATGTCAAGGCAAGATTGCTAGCAAATTTTCTTTTGTCTTGCTTCACAGTTTGATGTATACACGTTAGTCAGTCTTTAATTTACCTAAGCAGCACACAGTGGGCTAAGTGTAGGAGGCTTTTGCATACTTAAATATTATAAAAAGAAAGCTTTAATACTGATGCTGCAGAGCAATAATAATAATTTATCACTTCTCCAAGGATATGTAGTGGTGGATACACAACCCGTGTAATTGTCAAAAGCAATAAAAACACTAAGTAACAAAACAATTTTTTATTTCCAATCAATTTATGTATCACAAGATCTGCTTGGCTACGTTATTTGACTTAGTTATTTTCATTTACCATGGAAGAGGTACGTCGTTGCTTCTAGATGCCCTCATATGCATTAGCAGTAAAATTCATAGCCCTAAAACCAACAGAATAGCCAAACAATTAGCAAGAGCTCTGATCAAATGGTCTTATCCCTTCTGACAGCTGCAGAAGGAACCTCACCCTCCACATTCTGGGTCCATTTCAAAAAGCAGAACTCTGCACTTCATTCTGAAGCCCGGTCTTGCCAAGCCCACTTTGGGGGTGCATTAAATCCTGAGCTATGGGAGACTCTTGAGAGCATGGAGAAGTCAGTGTAAGCACTACTGGTGACTGCAACTGTAGCCATGCAAGAGACTGTATGTAAGCACCTGGTTTTCTTTTAACCAACTCCTTACATTTCAGCCAGTGCATTAATGTCAGAACATCGATGTAAGCTGCTCAAAAAGAACAATTCTAACCAATCGGGCAGATCACCCTGTTCAGTATTAGCATCTGTTTGCAGATGGATTTCTGAGAGTTCCCAACATAGAATACCCCTGACCTTTACGCAACAAAAAGAAGGTCTGTAGTAATGAAACAGAAGGAAATGGTTGTAAGCTCTCAGGTGACTTGGATACAGGCCTACGCAGTCAGAACTAGAAGTGCTATTCATTCAGAGATGCCCATCCTAGCTTCAAACTAGTCACGCTGACTTTGTCAGGCTACACTACAGAAGGCAAGTGGTGAAATTCCTCTTGGAAACGAGGACAATCTTCAGTGACCTAAGCCATCATCTACCTAGTTCTGTCACCGCTAAATCTGCTCTGCAGTGTAAAGGCCAGCTAGCCTACATCCACACGAAGTGGCATTATTACTGGTATTGCAGGTGCACCCAAGTAAGAAAATGAATGAAAAAAAGAAAAAACACAACTAGTCATTCGTTCTGTTTTGGAGCCTGCAGCAATCTGGGAACTAGATGTCTCATTGACAAGCTGTGCAGTGGAAGCTGTCATTTGCTGTTAGTCAAATTCTCTGGAAACTTCTACAGCCCACCAGTTTATCTGCCAAAGATTAGAGTGGTGAGATGCAAAGCAGCCTGCCTTAGTGTAACGTGACAAAGGCAGGGAGACTATTACCCCAGCACCGGCAAGGGGCAAATATTTTCAAGAGCTAGCAGCTTCCCTATCTTCTCACTTCAATCACTCAAATACCTGTGGGCTAACAGCAGAGTTACCAGCACTCCAGAGTACCCTGGTCCCTGATTCATTCCTGGGATAACCAAGAAGTTAATGAATCATGTGAGAGCACCAAAAATGCACGCTAACTTATGACAACACCTAAAAGTAATTTGATCCAGACAACAGTGACTGGTGGATGGCCACTGATCAAAGGCAAGTGCAACAGCTGACAATAAAAGTGAATGAAATCAGAAACCGAGAACCACTAACACCAAAATTTCCTATTCTCTCGACTAAAAGTGGAACATTAACACCACAATCAATCACTGCAAAGACTGCCAGTACTGGAGAGGACAAATTTAAACAGGAACTAAATATATGGTTCCTGTAATATCATTAGCTTGTACTTTGCTTGAAGAAGAAACTGGCAGGTTTGCCCAGCAAAGGATTTAGTGTACATCCTCTTGGAATTTCTCTAAGGGATAAGTCTTTGAAGTGCAAATCATGCCTCTGCAACACTGGAAATGGTATCTCCAATATCTAGAAATCAAAACCAGTGGCTGTTCCAGAGTATATGCAGATATGATCACTGTTCTTTTCCAAGAAAGTGGTACACATAGGCCATTCAGAGAATAGCATCTATGTTTTCATTTTGTAGAAAGGAAGAACCTTTCTTGTTTAGCACTTTGGATAATCTTCACTTCTGTTTCCATATAGATCTGGCCACAATACTTTGGAGGGCTTTCTAGCTCTTCCAAAAGAAGATGTAGTAAAGTTTGCAAAAATGCCAATTTTTCAATTCAGAGGCCACTCAAAGGGTTTTTCAAAAAGTCTCCAGCTATGGTGTATGTGTACACACACCGCACAGAGTTTTTGACTGACCTTCAAATTATAAATGTCAGGTAATTTTAATCACCACAATCAAAAAGCTGAAAAACAATCTTCTGGGCTAAGAACCATTACATTTTTATCAAAAAAAAAAAAGGTTCTCATAGCTAGCAGTCTCTCTCTTCTGAGTACTCAAAGTAGATGTCTACTTTGCTACCACCAAACGGGGGGGGGGGGGGGGGGGGGAAGTATTTTTAAATTTAAAAAAGTAAATGATGTTACATAAGAGCATCATTTCATTTCTAAAGGGCATTTTTACGCTAAAAGTTAACACACAATGTTGAAGCTACCCATGAATATTGCATTTTTTTAATTTCAAACAGTAATCTTCAATGATTTGAAAATTTTTAATGAGAATGGCCATCTCTGTAGATTGAAAAGTAGGATTTAAAGCTGATGTCTTGTTTAGCATTTGAAAAAGTGACTCCGCCTTTAAATATTCAAAAATTCTCATACAAACTTAATTTCTATCCTCTTGGCTGCTGTGTACTACAGCATCCCCATAAGCTGCTTTGCCTAAAATCACACAATGTCATGCAGGCAATGACAGATACCGTTTATGGAACAAAAGATTTCTTATACCTTTTACAGATAGAGAAAAACATGCCTTATTTTCAAATTTAAGTTGAAGCCCTTGATTGCCACCAAACGCATCTTCCCTTGTGAACGACTGTGCTAGCAACACAGACAAATTCAAGTCCTCATTATCAATTCTCAGGTAACTGCAAGGAATCCTGTCTCTATTACCAAAAAGTACATGATTTCTACATTCCAGCACAGACAAAATGGGTCATTAGGGAGGTCAAAAAAGATGGCTTAGTGATAATAAAAGAGCTTTTAAATTTTACGGCATGTCAGTTTTGAGCTGATTTTCTCACAGCTAATTCCACACTTCTTGTGTTGGCAACACACCTGTAAGGACATGAGCTGAATTCTCAGTCGAGTATTAGTTTCTCTCACTGTTAGTGGTGAAGATCCCTTGTGAGATTTAGTATATCTTTGCTAGACTCAAAGAAATGGTACCGGTCATTGAAAATCACAAAATACAAAAGATAGTATATTATTAGATTTCTAAAAATAGGAGTTTTGTTTTGGGTTTGTGCCTCTGTTCCTAGGAGAATATCAATATCGTAACAGTTGTAAATGGAAAGCCCAGAGAAGTCCACATCTGAATTTGTTCTGGACGAAGCTATTTTTAATTTCTGTGTAATACAATTTCAAAGCCTTAGAGAGCCATGAAAATAAAAATGACAACTTCTAAATGTACTCATAGAAGTTATAATAAAAACACACATTTGAACAGCTTAAGTGTCAGCCTGTCTTGTTACCTATAATCACAGTGATTGAAGTTTCTGTATTTCAAAGGCAAAAATAGCAGTGATATAACAAGGAAAACCTATTGCAGTTCATTAGTCATGGTACATTAGAAGAAAAAGATTCTTGGGCAATTTTATGGCCATTTAAAAAATGGTGCTGTCTCAGAAAGTCTCAAGAGATTAATATTTCACTTATTTTTCAGGGGCTGGGTAAACTACATCTAGGAAACTAGTGAAACCAAGCAGGCCATGCAGAGGGAAGGAAGGAGTGATTGGAAACTGCACATCCAGTGCAGATTTTCAGCATTGTGTTTATTTGTAGTACCTGACCTACATCTGTGTATCCAAACACTTCAGGGAAGGGGAGAGTTCAAAAACTTGATCCGCATCTGAAAGATATGTTACAGACCTCTGTGAAGAACAGTAAACAAGCAAGATAGGGGAAAATTAGCGGAGCTCAAACCTAATTTTACATATAAAATGATCATCGCTTAGGACTGAGTCCTTAGTGTTAGAAGAAATGAATTTATGAAAACATCAGCTCAGTTCTCAAAAGCAGATAAAAAAAGTAAACACGGGAATTATTAGGACTGAAGTAAAAAGCAAAACAGAACCATGATTCAGTTTTATCAACCTGTAGTGTGACCGTATCTTGAATGCTACAAACACTTCCAGTTGCCCTACTTTAAAATGAATGGAGTAGAAATAGGAAACTTGCAGAAAAGGGAGGAGAAAATCATCAAAAATGTTACAGCTTGCAAAAAGAAAAGACTAGGGATATTGCAGAGTTCTTTAAAAACATGAAAAGCAAACAGAGAGATAGGGAATTGCTGCTTAGCACCACTTCCCATAGAAGAATTAGCTAGAAAACAAAATAAACTTGTCAAGTGGCTGGCACAGAGAACAGGAAGTGGTTTTTTGCACATTTAAGCAAGTTATTGACCTCCCTGCTGGAAGATGCTGTGGATTTTAAAGCAGGCCCCAAAGAATGAACAAAAATTACAGTCCATCGAGCCATTTTAAGTACTAAGGCAACACCTCTTGCTCAAGAAATACTGTAGGTTGTTTGAGCATGGGAGATTGCAGGCAGCTAATATTACATGCTAGCCCTGTTTTTATGCTCCTCTCTACGTATCCACTGTTGGAGACAGGACATGGGAAGATGGACCTTTGGTCTGACTCGGGGTGGCCACTGCTGATGTTGCTCTTCCCTAAGTGAAGGCTGGGAAGCACACGTCCAGTGCTCCCCTGCCAGGCTGTTACTGCGGACACCAACACCTGCTGCCAAGGGAACTTGTGACCTACCTGCTGCTGACTTCAAAATACAACCACAAAAAATACAGCAATAATTGCATTCAATTTAAGTATTGCTACTAGATGAAGCATTAAAATTGAAAGGCTCAATCTGAACTGAAGACCAATGCAAGAATATGCCTATGGAGAATAATCAGGCTCAGTTCTTTTCAACTGGTCTGTGATACAAGACAAAGCAAAATAATTCTAAGTGTTAAATTATGAATGATACAATGAATTATTAATGTTAAAGGTACACTAGCCTTTACTCTCGAGTTCTACCACTCTCTCCCTCTGTTTAATATTTCTTTGGCAACATAGGACAGCTTTATTCAAGGTAAGAAACAGCAGACCCTTTTTACACTGTAATTCAAAGTACAGAGCCTACACACAGACATCTAACCTGGGAGCCTTTTCTGTCTCTAGAGAGGATCGTACATGCCGACCAGCACCAGAACTAACAAAAGTTTCATCCAGTGTCAGTGATTTATGCCACAGTCCAAGATCTTTACAAGCTCCAATGAATCACACTGAAAGCAAAGAGAACATACAAATTAAGGGCCCAGTCTTGCAAACATCTGGCACCTGAGCTAAAGCTGCTCATGTTCGACCAAGGTGTTCTATTTCTCTGGAGGCAACAGGGTTGGCATCAGTGACATATTTACAGTTATCCACTTCCTCTTGTAGGTTTAAAGCCTTCAGCAATGGCTCCCAAGAAAATACCTGATGTGGGTAGTGTTACAGTACACCATGCTCCACAGTGCTCACCTCCTGCGCCACTGCAGGAGTAGCTTTCTTGTTTGTCTAAGATCTGTTTATATCACCTTTTGCATTCCTGAGGATATTTTCTCATGCTGGAGAAATTCCAGATGGGAGAAACAGGAAACTACAAGAGTATTGCTGGGACAGAACAGTAGAATTAGTTGGGGATTTTTGTTGTTGCAGGTTTTTCTTTCTTTTTTTTTTTTTAATAGCCTGCACATTTCCCTTACCTCTACCCACTGTCTTAAGACTAAGCATTTTACTTCAGCTGGTACGTAAGCTGTTTTTGATACTGAAGCTATTCAAAAGTAGAGAGCTAAGAAATCATGGCCCATGAAGAAACCAGTCTCTGTTCAAGTTAATCAAAGCGTGTCACTGTTTGTATGTGAGCAGAATAAAGTCTAGATATTTTCTACTCCCCTACTATGCAAATTAATGACAACATGCACAGCTCTATTGCTTATTTCAACAACAGCAGGACACCCAGGTAAGCTAATGCATTCTTCTTTTACAATTTACACTTCAAATTATATGATCACCCACAGCATGCTGCAATGGAAAATACTGCAAGCTGACAATACACAAGGTGAGTGTTTTATTGCTTGCAACAAGCATTGCAAAACTGGCATGAAAATGACTGAGAATGTTTTCAAATAGAAATATTATCATTACCGTAAATAGTTATTGGGTTTTCTTCTTGGGCAAAGCCTTAAAATATCTCCAACAATCAACAAAACCCCCTCAAGAGCATTGTTTTGTATGTATCGTTATGAACTGCAGACAGTCATCTACTTCTGAAAGGTTTAGAGACATTTAAGCTTTTGTAATCAAACATGGAAATGAAACCACCTTGTGGCATTTACTACCATGATTAAATAAGGCTGCTCTTTACTGCTAGGCAGTCTCTTAGAACTACATTATAACCTGTTTTCAGAGCGACTGTTTATGGAGCTCTACCATCACTGCTCAGAGTCTGCAGAGAGCACAATCCACTTTTCCTTCAAATGGTCCTTGACAAGCAGCTCCAACCCAACAAGATAGTATCACAATAAAAAGGGCCTTACATTTCCCAGGAGTTTCTTCATTATCATATAACAAAAAGGAAAAACAACAGCAAGAGCCTAGAAATTACTTAAGCACTTTCATCCATTTAAAGCCAAATCTGCTTTCGATTTGGCTTTCTTTCCCAAGATGGTACAGCTTTAAGTATAATATTTTTCAAATGGTCCTGGAATCTACTCGAGATACTCAAAGAAGCATTGAATCTGATCTCAACCGCAGATAAAGCATCCATAAAATGAATAAAGGCAGCACAGTTTACTTCAGTGCACATGCAACACATTTCCTTTGTGGAACATGAAGTGCTGGGAATGCTTTACCAGATGTAACTTGATAATGTGAATTTGCCTGAAAGTACTAGGTCAGCTTAGCTACTTCCCCTGAAGTTGTTGAGAAATGCATCAAAACAGGCTGAAAGACAAAACTAAGGTGATCTCAACCCATAATGTGCATCTAAATTGCTAACGCCAGTCATAATCTTACTGTATTCATTCACTTTCATCCTGAAAGGCACACTCAGCCCTTTCCTATTGCACACGCCCCTTCTGTTTCCCAGATATACTACAGCACAAGCATCCATAGCACCGCGTCTTCAGATGAGAGGAAATTTCTGGGAAAAGAGATTTACTGTAGAGAAGGAACAGAAGAAATACTGCTTTTTACAGAAGTAGATTTACACATTTCTTATTGGTGGTGCTTCAAGGTTGGGGTTTCTATGACCAAAAAAAAAAAAAAAAGCTAACAATGTTTCAGTATGAGTTTCGATTAGTTCTGACTGAAAATTACCCATTCCCAGCACTGTCTTTCCTGGATGTGCAATCCTCATCCATTCACAATATATCCCTTTTGATCTAGATGCACATAAAGTTATGGCAATTGACAGCAGTTTCTAGACAGATGAAGAGAAACTTGGTTCAAGGTATAAAGTTAATTGGAGAGGATTTAGGAAGAAGGATAGCTGCTTTCTCCTCAAAACTTCCTGTATTCAGACACTATTTCTGATCAGAGGTGGATGACAGTCGTTTCATACAGATCGTGAACTTTTTATAATAGAGTTGTTTTTTTTTTGGTTTTGATGATTCTGTGAAGTTCACTGGAGCTATAGAGAAAGCTCACGTTGCCTCCAAGAATGACATTCTGTTGCCTTGAATCCACTTTTCCAGAAATAATAATAAATCACATTACAAGTGACATGTGGAGGTTTTGTCGTCCAGCATCACTCCCTCCCAAGCCTGTAAGTATGAAGCAGATGAAAATTTAGGAAACCATTCCTCCATTTTAATGATGATCTCACTTAAACAAAAGAGAGTATTCATAGACCTAGTTCATTCCAAACCTACACGAAACAGGCAGAGTCTACCACTGAATTTGGCCTTCGACATTTCTTAATACAGCAAAGCTCCGACACTTTGAAATGTTTATTTATTGAACCTTGTCTGTTTCTATGTGATTTCACAAAAAGGCCTAAGCGACCATTTTTGTGTTCCACATGCAAACTTCCCTAGAGAGTGAATTATTTTTAAATGCACAGCCAACCAAAGAATTTTTACTTGCCACCTAGTGTATTGTTTTTGACAAAGCAGGTTACACAGATTTCAGTTTAGTCCTGTTTCTCAAAATGGTGAAAACTTATCTCCATGATTACACCAGTATAACAAGACATTCCAACAGAAGTATCATCCCAGATGATTTTGTTAAGTGATGAAGAACAGACTCTGCAAAGCTATTGGTCTTTCAATCCTTTACAGATAATTTGAATTTTTAATTACTCTTGTTAATTATTCCTACTATTCCACAAAATTACTAACTTTGAATATTGCTAGTCAAAGTTTTCACTGTGGGTATCACCTACGGAAAACACTGAGTGGTCAGTTCTGAAGCCAGGTAGCTCCCGTTATTCTGCAACACTGAAAGTCAGGTGTTAAAAATAACAAAAGGGACAAAATGTGATATGAATTATTTGCATCTGAATTCACTTCAGAAATGATCAAAACCAGACTTATACCTCTAGCAAGACTGTTTTACATACTTTTCCGTTCTAGGACACGCGAAGTTTTCCAGATATCTGAAACAGCAACTCTTTCCCCAGCTGCCAAGTACAAGCAAGCCTGGAAAACCTAGCAATATTTTTATTGGAAAACAGAAGACATTGCACAAAGTAAACTATCCACACATGGAATTCTGTGGTGTCTGTGGTGTTACTTTGATCAGCTTCTTTGACTAAGAGCAATGCAAACCCAAGAAAGGTTTGGGAATGGGGTTAATTCGGCCAGAGATGACGTGGCTTCGGAGGGACCTAACAGCTGCCTCCTGATCCCTACAAGAGGGAGACAAGGCCATGCTCTCCAGAGGTGTGTGGTGGGAGGCTCACTTAATTGAAACAGAAATTAGTTCGCACAGGATTTGAGGAGAGACTTGGTTTCTGTGAGAACAGTTAGGGAGCGGAACAGGGTTTATTTAAGGCCCAACTAGATAAATCCCTGAGTAACCCAGTCTGCTGTTATTGCTGACTTTCCTTTGAGCAGGAGGTAGGACTGGACACCAACCACCTCACAATTTATCAAAAGCCTTCCAAGTCCATTCCACAGATAACGAAAATCAGTTGCTATTTTTCATGAGTGCTTGACAAATATTCTTGATCTTGTTTCCCCACACACATCTCCTGTTTTGTAAAAAAAAAAAAAAAAAATATATATATATTTCCCCACTGTCCTTTCTTTTCACATATGCAAGGTAATCTCCAACAGTCGTACTGTATGTTACATTACGTGTTTGACAATCATTAAAGTCAGCTGGCTTTATGCATTTTGTAGACAAAAAACTGGCTGCCTTAGCATCCTCCTTGGAGATGACATACATGTATAAACATGAAACAGACATGATATTGGCAGTTAAAACATATAGAAGAACTGACACACACTACCAGATAATTTTCAAGAATTTTCCTTTTGCTTTTCATTTGTTTTAAGCTTTTGTTTTTATAGATGTTGGATCTCCTAAAATAAAAATGACATGACTGAAAATGAAGACAATTTTCTGCTCCGTCCAGATGTATGCATACGCCACCAGATTCCTCTGCCAAGACTCAGAGACAAAGGAGGAATGAGATGAATGTGAAGCACTCCTCATGAGTTGATTAGAGATTTTATTTATAAAACACATTTTTGAATGTCTTGGGAAATCTCACTCAGCCTCTCTGGCTGGTAAGAAAAGGTCACTGACTGAAGATGGAAAGCAAAGCCCTAGATGACTGCAGATTTGCTCTCTTAATGATGCGAGAAACATTGACCACAGAGTGACTTTTGGATCTGATCTATTCCACATTCACATTTATAATATATTTCTATTTCTACCGCAAAGCCAGTTTTGGTTATTTTATCCTCATTACAGCTACCCTCTGCTTCCTCACTAGATAGGAACTGGGAAAAAAAAAATCGAATAGAAGTGATTCACATGCACTGGGAATAGATGCAAGTGCTTAAGTTTTTTGTTTTGCTCTTTTCTTCCTGACAATGACACCTGCAGAAATAAATTTAGGTATTTATCTACTTCTGGATATTTCAGAGTCCCTCAGGAAGACTTACTCCATAGATTTCATAGTCCATGCTGCTTAAAATCACAAAGGAAACAAAAGAATTCATTTATATACTAGGATCATTTATGATGGTAGATGTTACGTTCTTAGA
Organism: Anser brachyrhynchus; assembly: GCF_964034855.1. NCBI lineage: Eukaryota > Metazoa > Chordata > Aves > Anseriformes > Anatidae > Anser > Anser brachyrhynchus. The sequence goes on from NC_137708.1 coordinate 21,194,824, forward strand.
ACACAGAATTGCATCTTTTGTGATGATAAAAAATAAATTATAACTTTAAATGATTAGGGATTTTTTCTCTCCATCAGGGGAAAAAGACAACAGGATTTTTAACAGACCATTTTATTGAAATGATGAAATATTGTTCAAATGCACTCAGATGTCTAGATCATCAGTAATTCCTTGCAAATACCACATTGCATCATTCTACTCTTATTGTTGGACTATACTTGAAAGGTGTTAAGAAAAACATTTATTCATAATGCACAGAGAGAGTATAGCTTTGCATTTCCCCAATTCAGGAGAACATCCCAAATCTAAAGAGAATTTTTGGAATTATTTTTAAAATATTAAGAAAAAAAACAAGTCCCATATTTTAGGTTTCTTCCAAAATTAACATTCAAGGACCATATCCTGTAAACTTTCTCACAAGTAATTAATAAGAATGTACGTAAATCCTTTCTGTTCTGCAAGACAGACATAATACATATAATATCACTCTAGTAATTAAAGGTTACCCATCTGAACACCATGTTATTTGTATTAGCTTAATTTTAACAAGAACGGATGTGAATTAACTCTTTCCATTATGAAGTTAATATACAGGAATATTCTTCAGAAAATATACTTGTATCTGGTCATCTACCATTTCAAAACCAGGTCATGTACTGTGCAGCACTACAAGTCATCTGAGCTTACTATATCTTTGTTTTTTATGCATACATCTTTTTACTATAGGGGAAAATAGGTGCTACAACCTGGTGCAGTCATAAAACTCTGTGGCTAGTCTTTTTAAAAGTTATTTTACTTATAGAATGGACCTCATTCAGCATACAGAACTATTACTTGGAAAGCTGTGCCTATTGAAAAAAGACAGTTGTGTGTCACACTTAGGGAAAGGATGTTATACTCTTTTTTTTTTTTTCCAGTTAAACCTATTGAACATATTTTTGCTTGCCTTTCCAGGTACCATCATCTCACCCTGATTCCTGAAAGTTTGCTATTGTTTTATTTATTAAATTCATCATAAAAAAAACAAACTACCAACAACCCAACACAAATATTGCTGACATTTGGGAACTCTATGTGCAGGCAAAACAACATTGAATATCTGCTTCAATAACTCTGCCCCCTTGATTTCCACAAATGACACACACACTGCTATAGAACATCAGCTTCGCAGTAACTTTTATAGAAAGTACATCTCACACACAAAAAAAACAAACTCGAGAGCTGCAGTCTTGTGTCAGATTATTCTTGATAACTATCAACATCTCTAAGTTTGAAAGAAAGCGTACTAAAAATTTTTGCTGACTGTTCAGCTCTATATTATTACAAACCTGATGTTAGTGTATTTAGCCCATTCTCTGTAGTGCTTACACACTTGCATGATGTACTATATCACTCAGTGATTATTTCTTTCTGTTCCAAGGCTGAGAAAAAAAGCCTTGGATTGGAGCTGACATGGCACTGCAGCCAAATGGTTACAAGAAGCAATTGGGCAGCAATCCTGAATGGTCTTTTTGTCGCTTTTATTTACAATTATATTGGTGAGGGATTATTTCCCTCTTGTTTAAACTTGGTACCCAGTTTACATGGCACATTGCATCAGCATACAGTAATAAAATGCCATGTTTCCAAGGGAACCAAGAGGGAGCATTCCCACAGGGCTGAAGCAAGGTGATGGTGCAGCAGTTGTAGTCACTAACGCAGCGGACAAGGGCTGTTATTGTTGCAGGGTCATCTCCGCTCCAAAGAGAGGGGGGAAAAAAAAAAAAAGAGCTGAAGCCTTTCCACTGTGAGACCACCCCACAGCCCAGGCTAAAAATAGAATCTGGATGACAGTTTTGGTAGGCGGATCCCTAATTAAACAGTCAGTTGTCTAGGACATTGTTGTCTAGGACATTGCTGGGAAAAAAAGTCTCCACAAAGAAGATGCATCTATTTATAAAATCTTCAGCCAATTTAATTCCTGTAATCCATTCCATTTCCATATGCATACGGAAATGAAACAAGCCCCATATCTGCAAAGCATAAGTAGATGCTTGACTTTCAGCAGGTGTGCATCTGTACTGGAGTAAAACTGCACGCCTGATCACTTTTCTTTAACAGAATTCACTGAAATACATAGATTTATTTCAGACATAGGGAAGGCTGAGAGCAGAAATTAACCTAAACGTATAGCTTATTTCTGGAGTCCACCCATATAATTTGCACATTCATAGATCTGATGACAAGGGAAACCCTGAGCAAGGGCCCTCCACTGGCAATGGATGGAAAGGGAGAGGCTGAAGCTTCCTGGGCCTCCCTAGCCCATCCTCACCCACATGTCGTTGGGTTTGTGTGTCTGAACTGCCTTCAAAGCAAGCCCACACAAGCTTTACTCCTCACATATTACGGCAAGTTCCTTTGAGAAGCTGAATATGAATTCAGTTTTTAAATTTGGCATCCACTTCAGAAACGTGCATAATTTCCAATCTCAACAACCCCAAGTTTTGAAAACTATCTTCAATCTCTGCTTCACACAAGAAAAAAATGCATAACATTGCTTTTGCTGTTGTAAAAGTCACTCCTTCCCTCCTAGTCTTGGGCACAGCCAACATTAAATTTATTTTTTTAAGAGGAACGGGATTCTGCTGGGTTCCAAACACTGCACATGGGAACAGCCTTTGGGAACAATGCACCAAATAATAAGGACATCCCAAAGCCAAGTCCTAACCAAAGATCTCAACAGGACACTGTTCATGAATCTTCATTTTGTAATCCTACTGCTCTTAACTTCTCTACCGTACTCTAACTCTCCAGACTTTGCCACGCTTGTGTAACTAGATCACTACAAGGAGCAAAACTGATTTCAGGAGGATGCTGCACTGGAACATGCACAGATGTCTGGAGATTCAGAGTTTCCCCTGCATACTGTATTTGCAGTCTTTGCAGAATTCAGCTGTATTAAATACTAGCACACCCTATAAGTACACATTCATGAAATGTGAGCTGAATAAAATTCAATATGAGAATGCTAAAACATAAATATGTTAGCAGTACAAGATGCAAATCCTAGCTTTTGTAGTTAGACTCATTTTTCTCCAGATCTCCATTCAAATCTCATTTTTATCATCAGGCATTCTGGACTTAAGCATTACTGATGAGAAGATCAGGGAACATAAATCTTTAACTGAGCTAAGCTGACATTCTTCACTGATTTGGTGGAATCAACTCATGCAAATTACTGGTCTCTGGAATAACTGTTTTTACCATTCTCACCTCTTCACTATCTTCCATTTGTCATTACTTTAAAATTAAAGCTTTTTGTACAAATATGATGTCTTCCCGGCATGTATGGCTTGGCAGAATGAAGCCTTCAACACCAGATAATTATAATAAATATGATGGCTCAGGTAAAACTCAGTTTTCTGTAAAGGCTTAGGTAATATTAATTTCTTTAACCACTCCTTCAAAAGATTTCTGTTATTGTAACTTGTACAGTAAAAAAAAAAATAATCTGACAACAGTACTACTACATTTTAAAACAATCTTGAGGAAATTAAAATTTTCTTGACAAATCCTTTTTGAATGCTTAATTTTCATCCAAATGTATTGGTTCTAGCAAAACCTTTTTTGGAAAATTGCTTCCAGATGGAGAATGCAATTTTCAACGTTCAAGCTAACCTGGAATTGCAGGTAGCTTGGAGAGGCAAACCTTCACCTAAGACAATAACTTTGGCTCAGATCCATTCTCCTTCTTATTCAAAGCAGAGATGAAGACGCATTAGACACATCCCTGGCTACCCCTTAACACCAGTTCATAGGAATGTCCCAAGGGGCGCATTCTTCTGTGACTGGTTCTTTTGTTTTGTTTTTAAAGTCTCCCTTAAAGAAAGGGAATTTTAAATTCTTTTAAATTTCAAGTTTTAAATTCTTAAAAATTTTCCAAGACAATTTTTTCACCCTCATCACCCACCTCTAGGCTTATCAGATCCATGTGATTATTATTAATTTGGAAGTATAAATTATTTTAGAAGCATAGTTTACAGAAGCATGCTATAATTTTGTCTCTATAAACTACAGAGCATACTGCCCACCACAATACATTTAAGTAATTCAGCACACTCTTAGTTTTTGTTTCCCTTTTTATGTAGAGCAGTTGAAGGTTGAGCTTACGAAGAAAGTGGCAGTGCCCCATCACTGAATGACCTATAGACTTTGAATTATGACAAGCCATTCAATCTGGAGCACTGTTACATTGTCAGAAATGTACTCAACGGCCTTCCCTGTGAGCGTAACAGGGGTTCAGAAGGTAGAAGAGCTGATAAGCCTTCAGGCCATGGAAAATTATCTGCATTATAAAAGAATGCAAACTGTCAAATTCTGGCAGTTGCTATGCAGAGATGTGTAAGAAAGTCTCGTTCTGTAAGTTCGCCTGGCCCTACCATACAAGATGCTGTAATGACAATGTCTGTATGCCTATCTCAATAGCACAGACAGCAGTCTAATAAGGCTCACTGATGTTACCGTATATACAAATACACACTAAGCAATTACTTCTGTCCAACAGTCGCAGCTAACCATATTAAGCATGCAAAATTCTCAATTCTCATAGTAAGTCTTAAAATAACTTGGATTTTTTTAAGACATCTCACAGCATTGAGGGGAATCTTAACTTTCTCTAAAAAAAAATACTTGTTGTTGCCTCTATCACTGCAGAGAAAAAATACAGATGTGCTCAAGAAACAAGGCAAGTACATACTTTTTTAATCTTTTGATTTCCAAGGTCTGATTCATGATTTATGTGTAAGATTATTCACATCCCAGCTTTATCAGAGGCCCAAGATGTTTACAGCTGAATGGTTTCCTGATGCAGCTTTAAAAAAAACTCTACAAAAACTGCCTTTTTATCTGAAAAATGCCTTCAAAGTGTTCACTTAACACAGTTGACCTTATTTTGGCCAGCCAGATGGATACAGATGCTAACGTTATATGGTGTCCTCAGGATGAGTGGGTATAAACTGCCTCCTTTCAATATCACCAAGAATGAAAACAGCCAATGCAACTTCAGCATTTGCAATCAATGTTCTCAGCAAAGCCTGTGTCATCCCCCTGTAACTGGGAAGTTTAACATAGCACTTCCCAGTACTCTGAAACCTGTTACTGGGAGCCCGTGGAGAGAAGCTATTCAATGGACCAGGTTTTCATACATGCTAACTATTGACTCACGTGAGTACACTGAACCCTGAGTAAATCTTAAAGGCAAACTATTTTGCCCCAGTACCTCAAGCAGAGAAATAGGAAGTAGGTTAGGATGAATATTAAAGTATCTTAAAATTCATCAAACTTTTTAATTTATTACTTCTTCTGGAAGGAAGTCACGGTAGCTTTTTTTGAGCTCCCCAGTGAAATGCAGGAAGTTCAGGCCAGGAAGGGTCACCAGGAACATCTAACTAGTCTAACTACTGCCGCTCGATGCTCAAGAGCTGTTTTGATCAGTTCTTGAGATGAAGCTAAACTCTGTAAGCACAGCACCTGGTACGTGTTATTTCTTCTGATCAATTATACATTTAGAGAACCGCAAAGAGGATTACGGTAAATTCAGAATAATCAAAGGATAAGGAGGGTTTTATCCCCAAACGCACCACCCACAACTCGCAGGAATGATTTGCAGTACTTTTGATGTTTTATCTGATAGAAAAACTGTCTTTAACCGAACTGTGGTTATTTGACACTATCTTGAAATAGTTGGAGGGGTGTTAAATGCCTTTACTGCTTTTAAAGGTTTTCTGCCTGGTCCCTTTATTTCTGCAGAGTATAAAAGTATTTTGGCCTCTTTTATTCCCATTTCCTTTTACACGCCTCCATCCCTCCCCGCAAATCAGAATAAGACATCACAGGATAAACATGCAAATCAGAATTTTATACTTGACTTTGATTAATGTAGTTTAACTGCAAAAAGCACCCCACAGTCTAAAAAGACAACAGATATACTATGGGATCTAGGACCTTTGTTTGGACACAAGTACTGCTAAACTGCGTTTTATTATCTGAAGGGTGTTTAAATACACAAAGGATCTTCTAAGAATTGCTACAGAAACATTAATGCCTTGTCTTGCAGCCAAGCCTGCTCAGTAATCTTCCAGACCTGCCTTTCCTCGAAGGAGAAAGAGAAATAAAGAGGTGACACTGCCCACAGAAACCCACTTCATTAATGACATACAAATTGGAGCAGCTCTAATTTCAGACTTCAGAAAAAGAAGTACTTAAAGAATATAGTATACCGAAGTTGTTTAACCTTTGAAGTAAAAAAGGTTATATAATGAGTTTAGTTTTAATTAGCATCTGATTTGCAGTATTACAGCAGCAGAGCAGCAACGACTAAGATTTCCGCAATGAAATTAGTGTATTAGGGGACCACTGAATTGAATATGCATCCACTTAACATGCATTTTAATGCATTATTTACTACATAACAGGCAAAGAAAAAGGCTTGTGAGAACTTTTCAACACTGGCAAATTCTGAATACATCCGGGAAGAACTGAAAGGATTGTTATACAAAGAGCTCAAAGCCCAGGCAACCCTGTTAAGTTATAAATTCTAATGACCTCAATAATTTCAAATGTTTCCTGATATTTACTTTTTTTTTCCCAAAGAGAGGGTGGTTTTCCTTGCTTTTATTAACCCCGGCCTGATATATATAGAAGCTGCATGGCAAGCTACAGGCAGAAATGGGGAAGAACCTCTTAAGAAAAAAAACAGGTTTCTCAGAAAGCCATCATTTTGATTTTAGCCCTCCAACCCCAAAAACACGTTCTTAAAAATTCTTTTATTATGCTACATTACTGAAAAAGAAAAAAAAATGTAATCACTCTCTTGTTGAAGCTGATTGCCTTTTAAATATTTTGTATTTCACATAGATTAGAAATTAAAATTTCCTTGCCCAGGGCAGACAGGCTAATATGCTTGAGAGGCACAACACTTTAGCCTGCAATAAATTAGCAAAATCCAATTAACAAACAGTATCCAAAAATCCTAAATAAAATGTACTACTCTGTTTAAAATTCAGAAATGCTTTAAATTCGCATTCTGAAAGCAGTTGTGCAAGCAAAAACACCACCAGGGAGTTCATGGAGAGTGC